>NC_079534.1:2628214-2930000 GCF_003711565.1 Takifugu flavidus | reverse complement strand
CGGTTTACACAGCCAGTGTGCATGTGTGCACGTTGAGGTGCGGTGTGGAAGAGCCTGAGGAATTCTCTTAGGCCGTCAACCTTCTGCTCTCACTTGGGTGCAGGCTGTCAACACATTAAATAGAGGAATCAGTGTGTGCGCGTGTGTGTCTGACAGAAGGAGGGAAACAGGAAGTGAAAACTCGACAATAACACTGCAAAGGCGAGAAAGAGGGAGAAATGGAGGAAGGAATGAGGGTTGAGTGCTTGTTTACTTCTCTGATTCATTTATTTTTTATCTGATCTATAAATCCTGACTCCTCTCTCTTCTATTTTGATGCTATATTACTCTGTGTGTGCGTGCGCGAGTGTGTGTGTTTATTTATTTATTTATTTATTATGCTCAAGTCACATCGCTAATTAGTCCCTGGGAGCAGCTGGAGGCCATTTGCAAAATCCCACTGATTAAAAACAAGTCCAACCCTTGTGTCGCATACACACACGCACGCGCGCGCACACGTGCACACACACACACAGCGTACAGTCGCATCCATGCAGACGTGCATGTCTGCTGAGGAAAGCTACTTACTGTCAAGGCTGGAACACGTGTGGGCGAGTGTTTGTGGAGCAGCGCTTGTGCGCGTGCATGTTGAAAGGCTGTTGAATGGGGCGTTAGAGAGCTGTCAGTTGTCGTGGCCGGTTTAATATTTAAACTCGCTGTCTAAAGTTATCATACCCCGGGGTGGCTTCTGTCGCACAGGAAACACAAGCACGCGGCCTCGGACACACACGCGCGCACACACACGCGCGCGCACACACACACACACGCGTGTGCCCAAAGCCTTCAGGACCTTCGGCTTGTCACAAATCACACTCTGGATGTCAAGGGCATCGTGCATTAGGGAGTGTGACAGACGGAGTGAGCCGACGACAGACGTGTTAAACCTTTTTCTTTTGTTTTAAGTGTTTCTTTACAAATCTCCGTTTACAGTTCGCACCTTCTTCGGCCAAAAACGTTGGAGCCTCGGCTGGCAATTAATCCTGTTTCAAGTCAAGGCAGCGGAGGAGCGGACGGACGTGATGGATGGAGACAGAGCAGCGGGAGTCGAAGGGGCAGATAGTGACAGCGTGGGGAGAAAGGAAGGAGGGAGTGAGGGATGATGGGAGAGTCAGAGGAGAGGAGGGAGATGGTGATAAATTGCTTTGAACTTTAATGGACGTCTCAGATGCTCCTCCAGTGATGTGTTCGGACAATACGCAACATTACTGGTGCACGTGACACGTGATTGTAGCTGACATTCAAAGAGGCCTGTCCCGGATGACCTACCAAACACACACACACACACACACACACACACACACATGCGCGAGCGTACATCCGCTCATCACGCACGCCCTACAAAAAGTCAGCCAACGGAAGCAGGAAGGGAGGTAACTTTATAGCTGAGAGTACAAATGGGAGATGAACAGATGAAATGTGGGTGAGGGAGAGGAGGAGAAGAAGTGTGAAGTCCAGAGGGAGACGGAGGAGAGGAGCAAGAGGAGTCGCCCTCCGAAGGTGTCGCCATATGGTCGAGGTTGGGTTCAGCCGAATAAAATGTTGCCTTCGCTTCACAATGGTTAACTACACACAAATGAATCACTAATGGGCCTCTCATTCAGGCGCAAACACACTCACGCAAAAGCACAGTCGCACACACAAACACACAACACACACACACACGCGCACAATAGAAGACATGTGAATGAGACTTGGAGACATTCACACAGAAGGCGCAATAAATGTTGACAGAGGTGGGCGTGTTGGCTGAGGAGTATGGAGGGTTTGTTTGTGAGGGTTCAAGCTCTGTGTGTGTGTGTGTGTGTGTGTGTGTGTGCCATTGGAACCACCCCTCTTCCCTTCCACCCGGCTGCCTCTCCGTGAATGTGTTGATGTGTGTGTCCTGGCCGGCCTTTGTGTGTGTGTGAATGGTGGGTTTGTGTCCCAATCTGTGTCCCTCCACTTTGCCAGATTTCTGCCGATTTTCCAGTGATGCTTTGCTCTGCTTTCATCCCTCCGTCCATCCCACGACTCACACGTTAAAGCTTATCTTTTACGTTTTACTTGGAAGATTGGACATTGTCTTCCTGCTCTTCTGTTGACGACTCGAATTCAGAGGCGGATTTGAACAGAAACCTTGGAAATCTGAACCCATTTGGTGCAACTCAGACTCAATTAATAATGGAACAATGTGTAGTTTGATACCGCGTTAGCGAACGTTCCCTTTTTCCCTGTGTATTTTCCATTAGACGTTCTTGTACGCACTTCATGGCAGTCATGTGTGTATTTGTGTGTGTGTGTGTGTGTTTGTGGGTTTAAAAATAGACACATTTCTAAAGGTGTTGCCTTGTTTGTTTCGAACAATAGCGGGTACCAGTTAGCAGGGGTCTCTGTGAATGTTGGATTGCTGTATGTGCTATAGTGCACCAGATAAATCCCATAATGCATTGTGACAAAGAGTGTACACCCGATGCTCCCGAACCAAGCAATATATCCCATCGTCTGAGGAGCTAAACATGACGCTGGTCGTTAATTAAGAATTTAGGGCACAGCAGCGCGTCGACAAACAAACAAACAAACATTGTTTAATGTTTATTAAAAGGGAGAAAAAATAAAATGGCTTCCAGAGATCTGTTGTGAGCGTGACACCATGGAAAGCATCCTAGCTTAGCGTCCAATAGGGGACTCGCGGCTTATCTTTGAGAGCACTAAGTAGTCCACTCAATCCTATAGCGAGTAGGGAATAGGGAACGAGAGTGGGATTTTAGGCGGATGTTAGCACTTAGCTATGTTTTCTGAAAGGCTGTATGCTAGCTAACTGAAAGAGTGATTTTCATGCAACAGTCATGGGAAGCAAAATCACCTCCTGCCAGTTCAACAACTTCATTTACAAAATTTGCGCGATTTAGGAACAAAGTATTAAAATCAAAACTTGCGACGCATGAATTTGATAAATGACAATTCTGTGGTTCGGCTAAGTGGGTCAAAACTTTGAGAGTCTTTTTTAAAAACAGAAGGAGACCCAAACTGGGGGTTGGTGGTGGTGTGTGCGTGTGTGTGTGTGTGTGTGTGTGGAGGGGGGGGTTGCAGACTGGCCCCCGCTGCTGCTGCATGTTTGGTCCACGTGAATAGGAAATAGAGCGCAGCGCACGTATCAGTCTGAACAACAGCCTAAATATTTCAGCGAGACAATGGGGATATATTTGCTTTAATGTTTCATCGCTGCACATTTATCAGGGCGCAAAAGCTCCCGAGTGTGCCGCCGTGCGCGTCCGTGCGCAGGTGGGTGCACGCCAGCTCCACTTTTAATGTTTGATGGCGGTTCGAGCTTTGGGGAGGCGAGGTGTTTCGTGCCTCGCCGCGTCCTCCTTAGGTTGATTCGCAGGAGGATGACCAACATGTTGCAGACATATGTGTGTGCGTGTGTCAGAATGTGAGCGCGTGTGTGAGGGCTGGGAAGGGGGCGGGGCTATGGGAGGGTAGAGGGGAGCGATGAAAGATTTAGTTCCTCTGGACGCATTGTTGTGCAGATAACAAATGTTTCCATTTTGTGATCATGCATGAGTTATGACCCACAGGACAGAGCTCAGTCTGTGCGTGTCGGGGTGCGTCTGGATTTGTGCGATTTCAAAGCATCCTTCAGGCTGATGAGTGGTCAGAGCCAGGCCGGAGGAAAGCTCCGTGTAAAAGAGCCGTGCGCGCTTTTTAAAATGGAGATTTTGGTGCCTCGCATGTGCACAAAGACAAAAACTCCCGCCAGTGGTATCACAGAGGGTTTTTATTTCAGCCCCGCTCTTAAAATTCAGCTCTGTTTTTCACACGCGGACGGAGCGACGCGCACGGGCGGATGAGACAGGTACACACGTGCACGCGCGGCGCTCTGTTGTGCAGCGGGTCTCTCCGTGCAACTGATCAGAGGCATGAATTTGGGAACAAAAGGGAAACGTTCCCCCTCAAAGAGCTGGGAATTTCTAACAGAATGCTTAAACCTGCACTGTCCTCTCCCACTTCCAGAGCCTTTTAACGCCGAGCCCAGTTAGAAAGAGGCGAAACAATGCGTGTGCGAGTGCATATGTGCACGTCCACAAGGGTAAGCTGCTGAGCACTTCAAACCAAGGGCCTAATCAGCACCCCATAGCCCACCCACACAACCTCTCTCTGCATCTCTCTCTTCTGCTCATCTCATTTCCATTCCCTCTCCCCCTCCCACGGACCTCGCTTCCTGCATTCTTCCGCTTGCTCATCCCTCCTTCCCGCTCCTCCCTCGGGATGGCAGCGGCAGGAGAGGTGGCGGCGTGGAGGGTGAAATGGGGGTCATGGGAGGAACTCCTGGGAATAATGGGCACAGTGCAAACTCAGCCCTGGCGGTGATGTTCGGGGGTAAGGACAGGTTAGGCTGATCTAGGATCTGGGGCCCTTGGGACCAGGCGGTGACAAGGCCGCTGGCGAGGGCTATGACGCTGCTGAAATATTAAAGCTAATGGGATCGCACTACCGTGTGCCCGGGAGAATGTGTGTTTTTGTGTGTGCGGCAGCGCGTCGCTCCTGAGTTGCAGCAACTTGAAGCGGAGTGAACAAAGTGGAATGGAGTTGGATAATGCATCACGCTCTGAACAATGGCGCAGAAGAGACGCTTGTGTCAGAACACAACCTATGGAAGTGGATGTGAAAAATGGAGGAGAGGAGGAGAAAAAGTCGAGCGGCGCCCGGAATGATGGCAACAGGGGCGGCGAGAAGCAGAGAGAAGAACAGGAAATGCCCTTAAATGAAGCAACATCTGGTCTTTAGCTGTGAATTCAGCTAAAACCGCCGCTCGGAGGGCGTTTAACACGCCTCCATTACGACGCTGAAGGAGACGACGCCATCATCACAGACACTTCCTGCTACAGCAACAGTAGCCGCCAAATTCGGAGCTATTTAGCGTCCGTTTGACCGATTCCCACGATCAGGTTAAACCACGTGTGAACCATTGTGTGCATAAACAGGAGGCGAAAAGACAGGAAGTAACCTCAGACCTCAGCTGCTCCCCCGGCTGCCAATAAGAAGGCTGATGCACAATCAAACACAGACAGCTTCAAGCTATCGCACACATCGCCTGCAGCACAATACAGCTCGTTAGCGGATGCGCGCCATAAGCGAATCCATCCCCATTTCTCAGCCTCGGCGCCTCACAAGTAGTTGCCGGTGTTATCGTTTTCAAATGAATACACGCAAATGTGCGACCCCGTCTGACAGAAGACGCTATAAATACCCGATGTGCTGATGAGGTGGGGTAAGTGGGAGCGCCACGCTGTAGCGCTCTGATCCCTGTGTGTGTATGCGGGAGGGGGGAACATGAGCAACAATTAAAAATACAGTGGAAGGTATGGTGCTCATGTGTGTGTGTGTGTGTGTGTGTGTGTGTTTGAGCACCGAGGCCTGAGAGAGGCGTGTTGAAATCAGTGTTTTTTGTGAGCTTGTGGGCATTCACCTAAATTATAAATCTCCGCTGACTGTCTCTCTCTCTCTCTCTCTCTCTCTCTCACACACACACACACACACACACACAGGAGGAGTTTGTGGAATCTTGTTGCTGTAAGATATAGACAGAGCCTTGTTCTATCACAAGCGCTGTGATGTTAATTAAAATCAGACAGACGTTTCCAGTGAAAGGGGATCTCATTTCCATTCGGCGCGAGCGGGAAAAGTAGGCCATGTTTTGGAGACGCGCCACCTTCGCTGTCCCGAGGATGAGGGATGAGTGACAGGCTGAGAGAGGAGAGGACACGGGGAGGAGAAGGGAGACGGAGTTGCTCCGCGCTTGTTTGTTATCCCCCTGACAATCCAGGCGCCGTGGTTGTCACCTAGCAAGACTGGTGCCAGTTCTGCTTTCCCAGCCTCGCCCCACAGTTCCCCACAGGCCCCTCGGTGTTGTCTGGCACTGAACTCTGTGGTATATAGACGCTTCTGATCGAGAGCCGCTCGGTCTCCCTCTACGACGTGGTTGGATCTGTGCATAAGGACCGCGCGAGGCGCCGCCGTCGTCCCTCCGGTTGGTCACAAGAGCTCGTTTGCATAAGCCGCCTTTTATTTCAGTGACACGCACATATGTAGCCACCTACAGCGAGCGCGCGTTAGCACACGCAAGCCTCCTATCAGCCCCCGAGGGAGACATGCACAGGCGCACACCTCATTTCCTAAAACCCACCCCTACGTGCCTGCTGAGATGCAAGGATTTAAGAGAATTTGGCTGCCAAGGGGGATGGTGCTGGATTTCATCACTCAGATATGTTATTCCGGGGCCTCGGGACAATTTGTCGTGTATTAGCGAGGATTCCACGCTCCTTCCCATTGCCAGAAACAAGGCTGGAAAGTTTCTCGCTGCCGTGCGCGCCTGAATTTAAATGGAAAATGAAAATAAATGTGACAAGGCTGCTGTGCTAATGTAAAAGTTGACTTTGTTCTGCAGATAATAACGAATCCTCTAATTCACATCTGCTAAATTATTCAAATTGAATTCACATGAAGCGATAGTCCTTTAGGATGCCATTTCTTGTGCGCCATCAAGCAAGCGGCTTGTGGGTATAGGCTCCTAATTAGGTGACATACACTGAAACACGCCTCTTTCTTGACGTTTCTTGGCACTTTACAAAACATCTGCAATTATTTTAGGCCTAAAACTAAATTTGCTTGAACGCTGAGATCCCTTTTGGTCAGCGGCCTTAAGCTTTCGCGCTACCCAGAGGATTGTGGGTAAAAATCAGATCACTTTCTGGTGCTCATGTAGGTCATAGTAGAGGTCAAACGCCATATAATCCTTTAACAAGTCCGGGGACGAGTAATATCGTGGACGTAGTTTCCTTTTTCTTTTGGATTTGTGCCATTTTTAGATCAAATGAGACAAAAAAGTGTAAATATTGGTTGATGAGCTTTGGACTGGCAGGGTTTTACATTAATTAAGTGTGTTTTTTTTTACGTATTTGTCTGGGATGTCAACACTAGCTAATCCATAGCGTAAAGACAATCAGCCTCCCAACCTCCGTGATCCCGGTTGCTCAGAAAATCACTTTTTGCGTCGTGGGATAGTTGATTTCATGGTTTTTCCATAACTGGGGGACGTTATTTGGTGTTTTGGATGGTTGGAGGTGACAAGTTCCTGAGCCGCTCTTTGGGGACAAAACACATTTCCGGTCCCTGCTCAGCACAACGTCTGAGCTTTATGACTAGAAACACATATTTATGATCATTTTCCCTGAAAGGATCTGGCTGAGTCTTTCTCTCGGGATGAAGCGGCCCGTTCGCTGCGTTCTGGCCAATCGTCGCCGTTTCATCTGTCTCGTTAGGGCCCAAACTCGAACGACTTTGCTGGTTAGCCCGGTGCAGTCTGCGGGGGTTTGCGTTCACAATACAACTCCCGCTGCTCGGACTCATTCTGCACCGTTTAGCGAGGAAAAGACTCTGATGGCTTTTGTCTCGTTTGGACTGATGCGAGAACGTCTCAGCACGGCGCCGCTTTGATGCTTTTGATGCGCCTCATTAACAGTTTAAATTTACACCTGCCTCACGCATTCCTGCGGGACCCCCCTCCGCACACGTGAATGGGAATGTTTGTTCTGTATAAACGAGCATTGTGAACGTTTTTAGTCTCTCGCGTATTAATTGACTTTGTTTGGTTGCATGCATATACAAACCGTGATCACGATACCGAATTTTTCTATTGTTATCTATTGTAAAGTGGCTTCTTTAAGGTAATGTGAGCATTCGAATTACACACACACATACATGTACATTTATATCATTTCAAATAATGCTCAAAAGTGAAGCAACACTGACCCACAGTGAGGGCAGGTCGGTGGTTCGCCATTATTCTTGGTTAATAAATGCAAACATTTGCTCCTGATGGCTCACTTAACCTCTTAATTTATGTATGACCGCCAGAGTTCTATTCAGGCCGGAGGCATCGGTCAAGCAGGCGTCCACAGAGAGGCGCCGCATGGCTCCTCGCCCTCTTTCATCCGCGGCTGTAACCATCGCGTGTTTTACGCAGCAACGCGCCGCCGCGCGGCTCCGACGCGCCCAATTGTCCTGCGTATTGACGAGTCGGTTCCGGCGCATTACTGATTTTCCACCGCTTCGTGACGGAGCTCTGCACGAGTATGGGACATCTGTGGGGGTCAGGGGTGAGGGCAGCCCCGGAGCTGCGTCCATCTGCCCAACAAATACCCACGTCTCCAGACACAAGTCTCCTACGCACCTAATAGCCTGGATTACATTTGCATTATTAGCACATAATGAGTGAGTCCACATGAATAGAGAAGAAGCCCAATTCGCCATCAATGAGATAGCCTGTAATAAAAGATGCAACATTGTGCAATGGAAATAATGACGGAAATCGGATTTCTCTCTGTTATGGTGGCCCAAAGCTCTCCCGCCTGCGTCTTTGCGCAATCAGATGCTATCAAGCCGAATCTGGGACACAGACATGAAACAGCAACTTGGAGATGGTTTCCTAAGCCTCTAATCTTTTTAGTAGAACTCTGAGACGTGTCCTCAAACTCAGTGTCAGTGGATTTTTAAATTTAAATATCCGCTGCCGTCTGCAATCAAGACTACTCCTAAAAATACAGAGTTGAACGCATGCGAAAAATAAACACGCCGGCGCCACTAAATCCAAATACCAACGCTGTATGCCCTGAGCAACTTATTAAAGCACCAACGACGTGTTGTTTATGTGAGTTGGTGTCAACTGTGCAGCGTAACTGGATATGATGTCCTTTCCCTGCTGCACCGGGGAGCTTTAAGAAGACGCTGACCTTGAGGAAAATAGAACATCAGAAATAATCACACAATAATGGTCGCCGGAGTGTGTGGGGGACGATATAGAGAGTTTCCAGGCTGCAGTTTCATCAACGTAGAACAAAGAGGGAGGAAAGAAGCATTGGAAAATGTTTGTTAAAGGAGGGATCTGGAAGTGTTTGCTCACCACAGTGGTTTCACCTTAATAATGTGAGGGAGGAGTGTGAGTCGCCCGACTCTGTAACAGCCTGAAGCCATTTTTAGAATAAAAATTGGCTTTATTGGCCAAACTACTGCAACACGCTGCTAATGCAGTGCTTTTGGGAGTGCAGAAAAATAGCAAGAGGCATATGTCTGTGCTTCCATTAACACTGTCTGGAGTCCCTACGTGCACCGATTGGACAGGCACAAAATGGTGTTGGAAGAAACTGGCAGGTACTGCAACATGCAAGCCCCGCACAGAAAAGCCCAACAGAACAGAAGAGCTCCTCTCCAGTGAGAGGATTTGATGCTGGTTCTGCCAGTAGGAGCAGATGTCAGTCAACCACGATGGAGCCGCTGGCGGTGAAGGAATTTGCCCAATTTTTTCCTCCATTTTTTCCAATGCACAAAGTGCATCTAGAACCTAGAACCTATACCAGTCATGTGACCCAACCAATCAATGTGAATCTGGTTGTGAGCTAAAGCAGCCCAAATCCAGACCTGACGTTGATCTTTGCTCACACAGATATCGGCAACTTAAATGAACCGGATTAGCCGGAACCACTAAACCAAAGCGGCGAGAGCAGACAACAGCTCTGTGTTCCAATCCCACTCAAAATCCAATTGACTTTGTCATCAGCCAGAAATTACATCCCCGTTTTTGCACAGATGCGTGATGAATCTGTGCCATTTTGTAGAGGCTTCGGGGTAATGAATCAACCCTCCACATCCATTAAAGGTTCCACACCCTCAGATCATTAATGTGCTGTATATTCATCGTTCATTTGAGGGCCTCTTACACTTCTGGACGTGTTTTCCCTCTGAAGATGATCTAAACCCCGACACAATTGCCTAACATGTTTGATCGTCTGACTGCTTCGCAGCCATTAATGGAGCAGTTTAAATATGCCAGGATTCTACGCCTCTAGCCTTCCACCGCTTTTAAAGAGAGTTCTTAAAACACTGCCAAAAATAGGCCTCGCTGGTAACGAGCCGTTTGTGGTTCCAGAGCCCGTGTGGTTCGTCTGCGCTCCAGCGTGAGGAGGAAAAAAGACAAACACCTGTAGTGCTTTTGAGTTCACGCTGGATCCATCTGGGTCTGAGCACTGACGTAACCCACTAGATTAAAGCACTCGGAAACAGGTTCTGAACCTCATGTCCTCCGGGGTTTCTTATGTAGTCCATTTTCCAAACCCTCCCCCTGATGCGGGCTGTGGTGAAATCCAGGATTTTGAAGGGCCCGCCTGGCCCCTGTACAGCTCCCAGCCCCACCCACCACACACACACAAAAGGGCTCTGGCTCTGGCGGATCCAACCCGCTTTGGCCCACTCATGGCGTTTGTTAGACCCGCAGAGACCCTGAATATAGAACAGCTATTCTATCTAATGAGGCAGAACTTCATGGCTGCCTCTATAAAACTTTGTCAGCCTTCTGTTCTCTGGTAACAAAGCCCAAATTTTTCAAAGTTTTTCCACCTACCCCCCCACCCCCCCACCCCACCCCAGTGACACAAAATGGTAAGACAGATCTCATGTGTGTCTCCCCCCCACTATTGGTGACGTGCGACAACAAAGATGACTACGTAGAGAAAATAGGGCGCTTATGTTGGAGAACAGATCAGGAAAAACACCTCCGCAGGGAACACTTTGATGACATTGGGTTGTAGTTTTATGAAATAGCCTACATTTGGCTTTGTGTCGAGGCTCTGGGAGGAATAGAGTCAGAATGTTTTCCTCTATTTTTTAATATTCTGATCTGTGAAGATGCGTCCCACTAATTTGACTATTTCTCATTTATCGTGCGCAAAGATAATTGGCCGCCTGCTGCGTGTGCCTGCAAGGGTTTTGTGTTTACAAAGTTTGTGTTTTTTCACCCCCCCCCTTCTTCTTGCATTGCTGACAGCATTTTATAACTTTATCAGTTGGATTTATTGTCCCACAAACATAATACGGCCCCACTTACGCTGAAAAATGTTCCTGCATACTGTTAATGAAAAATGCTTCCGCAAAAAGCCCATTTAGCCGCCGAGTCAACGGCGGAAAATACACAAACAAGTGGAAATATTTTAAAAGCATGCCATCTGGGGCTGAGGGATGCAGGGTTTTATTTCCACAAAGGGTGTGAATCAGCCATTATTCTCCTCCCGCCTGCTCTCCGCGCTCCAGGTCCACATTAGTCAGAGCTAGCATAAAAGTCTACTCCACTGGCCGGTACCTTCATCAACCCCACCTTATCTGGGCCCGTTAAGACAGAAAATCACACAGAAGTGTCTCCGGAATGTCTGCAGATATTCCTGCTGCAGAGTTTACACCTGTGAAACACCACCTGTGATTCACCTGAGGGTCGCAGCGCTTCCTGTTTTAATCTGAGCTGAATGCAGCCATTTGGACTTGTGGTTAGCATGCTTACCTCACTGCTGTGAAGGGCGGAGGCCTTTCAGCGTGCGATGGACATCTTCTCCTGGTGGCGCTGTGGTTTTCTTCCTCTGAGCACTCTGGATTCCTTTAAGAGGGAAAATAACTGGAAGTTAAAAACACTGGACCAAAACAAGCAGCTCTGCCCTGTGTCTAATTCAGCACAGGGGACATTCGAGGTCGTGCGGCTTGAAAAACCTCCAGGTAGGTGCGACCCTGACGTGGTGTTTATTTGAACCCAGTCAGAGAAATCAATTCACTTCCAGGGAGTTGGCGAAGGCTGGATGGAGGCCGATGGAGGCGGCGGCGCTCAGGTGTTCCACCAGACCGGCGCCGGGAGAAGTAGGTCAGCCGCGGCCCCTGTGGCCCACCTGCCACTCACGCACACATGTGAGAGGACACGAGGGAGGAAGATCAACGCACTGAAGCGGAGGCGTCTCCAAGATCTGCAAGGACTCTTTCGATGGAGAACATTTGATCCGCATCTTTGGAATTTGCTCAAATGATTTATCCATCTAACACCAGCGTCGGGGTTCCTACCCAGTGTCTTTCCAAACCGAGTCAGACGTGAAGCGGCGTGAATCCATCCGCAGCTTCAGCTCCGAGGCGGGGGCGGGACTCAGGAAAGTTACCGATCTGTCATTTTTAAGTACACTCCAAAAGAAGGCGGACCTGAAACATGCATGTGAAACTGTGAACCATCCTCAGCCCCTCCTGAGCTTCTGCACGGCTCCCCTCCGCATCGCTGGCGCGGATGTTTTGTCCCGCTAAATATTGCATTTGGGGAATCTATTTGCGATTTACCAAACTTTGATGAGCTCCCCATCGCCGCTCGGCCTCCATTTCCCCGTCAGTCCATCAAGCGGGGGGGGGGTTATTCACACGGAGCGCGTTTCAAAGTGCGCCGGGCACAAACGGCATACGAGGGGCGAGGACTTTGCCACAGAAGATCACAGGGAACCACAGCTGGGCTCTCCCTGTCAGATATTCCCACTCACGGGCTTTCATCCAGCGGAAGGTCTCCAGTGGCTCTCTTCAGTGGCGGCTCCTCCTGGGCAGATCACGGCTGATCCGGGGATCTGAAAGATACTTTTGTCCTTTAGTGGAAAAGCTTCTCCGGCGAGGGCGTTGTCTTTGCAGCGTTGCCTCATTAGTCTCCTCATGGCCTGCATGAACAATCACGGCTGTGCTGCTGAAATATTGATTAGCTCTATACTGAGCAGGGAGACGCTTCACCCCCCCCACCACCCACCCCCCTCCACCCGTGTGGGACGTTTTGGTGCATATAGAGTGTTCCTTGTATATAGTTATTTGTCTTCTGCGGCTGTTTACTCCCAGGGGAAGCCAATGCCATCTCTTCAAAGTCTTGCTGGCACACGTGGCGAGGACACTGATCACATTAATGTCTTATTTGTGTGTTGGCGCGCTCTGCCTCCTCAACCCCCCCCTTATTTTGTGCCACTTTATGAGAGGCGCGAGCCGTTAAGTTCAAAGAGAATTATATAGTATTGTTTATGGAGGATAACTCCATAAACAGTGGAGCTTTAATGTTGTGTGGAAGAGGTGCCACTCTGATGGCTTTACTGCCGGCCGGACGCGTGTTACCTGCACAATCCTCTTTACTCACATCACCGTATGGCTCTGCACCACACGCCGTATAGAGGAAGCAGGGGGGAGTAGAAGGTAAAATGGAAAAAGGGTGGGGGAGGAGATAAGAGAGAGGAATTACAAAGTAAGAGAGAGTGGGAGTTCTATTGCCTCACAAACAGCCAAGTTTAAGCAGCATTCCCACCTTGCTGCTTAAGCGCTCAGCGATTGTCTTGTGTGACTCACAGAGACTTTAAAGTAGGTTACTGGGTTAGCGCTTGAAGTTAAAGCGATAATATACCTTTAAAATGCTTTCATTCGTCATGGGAGTTGAGTTGAACCCAAAAAGAAAGAAGACAACGCAGTTAAAACAAAAAAAAACAAGCTCCCAGATCACCAACGGCCTTTTAAAATGGAAGATCTGACACCAGAACAGTTTGACATTTAACACGCACGGGCGTCATTTTTATCATCTGGTTGAGTTGAGACAGTGAGAAGTGGCTAACGGCCTGCGAGGCTTCACAGTTAAGGTGTGATTTCTTTGGCTGCCGCTGCCAATAATCAAGAATAAACCTGCGAGCTTTAATGTTTATTGAGAAAGCAGGAGAGTCGCTTAAAAGGGATCCCAGAGCCACCGAGGCAATAAAGCTGCGCGGGGGAGTTAAACGATAACAGACATCAGTGTCTGCTGGAAACATGTATAGAAAGTGGTAAAAATCCCGTATTTGTCCTTGTTCATGTGCCAAATGGAAGAAGCTGCCTTCTGTTGTGTTAGCATAGCATGTGTAGGAAATGGAGACAGTAACAGGGGAGGGAAGCTCCAGAGTCCTGAGCTGAAAACAACCCCCAACATTATGAACAAACATTAATTTTAATGGGTTTGATCATTCAAACGGTCCATATTTAACCCCCACTCTCACGGGTGTAGCAGCTCATGTATGACATCAAGTCAGAGACAGAAGCTTTAACGTTAAAGTCTCCGACGCTAAGACCCACAATAGCGTTAAACTAAAGCGTTGTCCCCCAGGTTTTCCAGTAAATATGGCCAGATCCATTAACATTCCATATCTGTGCCAGATTTTTATTGCAATCCATCCAGATGTTTCCCGGATATCTCGGATCACTCTGGAGCACAGAGATTGATGTTGCTTTCACGGGCTGCACACCTAAATGAGCACAACTTTTCTGTCCTTGGGACATTTTTCAGTGACCACATCCTTCCTAACTGTGCGTGATAGCACCGATCTGTCTCTGGAGCAGCTGGTAGAGGGAAAAACAGGGATCCTTTAATTTTGTTGAACAAACATTGATCTAATAGTCGGAGTTTTGCCCACCATCCATCTTTCATCCAGCAGGACAGTACATCATGCCTCTGTTATTGCTGTCAGGATTACTCATTTCTCATCATAACTATGTTAACTGAACCATTTGAAATCTTCCCTCCAGATTCCCCGGATGATCGATGAGTTAACACGGCTCTACATATCACTACAGACCTCTTTATTTATTTATTTGGCTGCGTCAGCGTCGAATATTAAACGCGGCTCATTCACATGCAGGTTTGTTTCACAGGGGGGGAGAAGAAGAGGAGACATAACTTCACATGATACGCGGACGATTCTCTCAACTCATCCTCAACCATCTGTTCATCCAAGGCGCGGCACAATCTGGCGCACCGCAGCCATCAGGTGTGCGCGCAAAAACACGGACTTAACACAGCCCGGAGCTTCTCATCAATCAAACCCCTGCGCTCACATTTACCGGTGTAACTTTGACGGAGTGAGAGTCGAACTTTCCTACTCCGGCTGCTGGAGGCAGAGGCCCGGCCCGGCCCCGTGTCCCTCCCCAGATATATGGCTGCGTTCTTTGAAAGTGCGGTGTGAATCTCCCTGACCTCCCCTGAATCGGCGTGGCAGTGATGGAAACGGCTCCGCACAAAAGCGGGGCCAGACTCCCCCAAAAAGCAGTGAAAGGAAGGAATGAGAGGGGAGGTGGGAGGAGTTTTTAGAGGAAAACGCTTGTGCGAGACTTTAAATCATCATTGAAAACTCATTAGAAAGCTGGCGGGGCCGGGCGGAGACGGCCGCACAGATTGCGCGCTCCCGAGCACAATAACGGTAATGAAGTGGAAGCGCAGAGGGAGTGTCCCGGCACAGATTTCTTTACACTAGTTACTCCTCTGGCCCTAACGTTTCCCCACAATCTGTGTATGGGGTGTAAAAAAGCAGCATTCATGAGATGTTAACCGCTTTGTTTGTCGGCGTGGAATTTATTCAAAGTGTTGCCGCAATCAGCGACAGATGGGACGGAGGGTGATGGATGGGAGCAGAAGTTAACTATAAGAGAAGAGAGAGAGGAAGGAGAATAAAAGTTTAATATGAGTGGACGTTTGCAATATGGAGGCGCTCCGGAGCCAGTCTATGTCAGCTATTTTGCCTTTTGTCCCTCTCGGAGCTGGCGCGCCGCTGCCACGCACATTTCAGATTATTGCTCCCCTGCTGGCGCAATCACAACGCGAAACAGCCTGCCCACATTTCTGCCCGGATCAGTTACGTTGTCTCCGTTAAAGAGGGGATATTTACATCGCAGTTTGGCGCGGTTTAATGGGAAAATCTCTAATTAACTTTATTAATAATTTAAAAAATTCCATGTCACTAAATTAGAGCCGGCAAGAAAATGATTATGGGGAAAGTTTGGCCGTCTTACTTTTGGCTGACTGTGACTTTTGAGAGAGCTTCGGGGAATGAAACATTCATAGGCTAAATTAAATTAAACACTTTTAAATAAATTGTTACTTTTAGCCATTTTACAAATTACACTCACGCCTGGACAGGAAAAACTAAAGCACAACATTTTTCAACCCGCACAGTTAATGGTGTTCGGTATGGATCAGTGGGAAAGGTCACGACCTAATAACGAGTGCGGGACCCGCAGGCTCACCCTAATTTACCCCATGAACGCAACACAAAGCAGCCAATTAACCTGCAAACAACTCCGTGTTTTCCATCTTAGATAAGAGTTTAGGGATGAGGCAGATGGAATGGCTGCACGAACCCGCACATCAGTGAAGTGCCGAGCGCAATCAGGGGCCGTGACGCAGGTTTTTCAAGTGCTGCACTTTGGAGCCGCCGCGCGCATTCATTCCTAATCATTTTCATCAATAGTCTGGCGGAGGAGACCATCAGACGAGCTCTTGAGTGCAGTTCCCCGCTGGAGAGGCGATAATTGGATAATTAGTCCGGGGAACCAATTAGGCCCGTGCTCGAATGATGGCACGCGAGTTAAGCAAAGGTTAGGGGAGAGCTGGAGAGGTGGGGGTGGGAGGATGGCGGAGCTGATCGATGATCTTAGACACCCCTCGCACTAGCATCCCTCCTTTCTCACCCTCCTGTTCCCTTTTCACCCCACGTCCTCCTTCTATCGCGGATCTGCCCAACAAAAGAGACCAAATCGGCCATTTCCATCTCAATGAGTTAAGCCCCCACAAGAGGCAGGGATCGGGCGACCGGCTTCAGACCCCCAAATACCCGCCGATCACTAAAGCAAACGGGCCCACAATGCAGAAGAAAAGGGGGAGAGGGGGGAGCAGTGAAGATGTATTTATATATGGTAAAGAAAATGCTAATAGGGTGCTGGAAGAATGGAGGGGATTTAGGAGACTGTCTAATTCTGCCTTTGTTGAACTCGCGTGCAGACGGGAGAGTGACACGGAGATCACGTGAGAGGGAGAGTGTTGAGGTGGGGGTCCTTCAGATGCAGGCTTTCTCTGCCGAGGGGGTTGCAAAAGCCCATCAAACAGGCTCCCTTGTCGCCTCGCTGCGCGCGCACGCACGCGCACGCCAAGGGAGTTTAATCCACCAGGCGCGACTAGACACATATAGTGTAATTTGCTTGTGATTGCCCCGTCTGTGAGCGTGTGTGAGAGAATGCTGAGCGGCATTATAGAATGCCGTCAGAGTGTCTTGTAGTCCAAACACATAAAGAAAATGAGAATAAACAGGAGGATTCTCACGCGGCCCCACTCGGAGCACATTATCACCCCGCTTCACTGGGCAGAAAAGGCTGCGGAGTGAATGACGGATCTCCTGGAACAGGTTCAATGTTTCCACTGCAACTAATACATCACTTGGAGTTCTTCCCTGCCACTTTCCACCCATTACAGGCCATTTTTTGGTTTTGTTTTAAAAAGAATCGGTCCCAAATAACAAGATGATGCCCATCTGTTGCATTTAATGAAGAAACAATTCACTTCCGGCCAGATGTTCTTTGAATAATGAATTGACTGTAATGTTTGAGGAAATAAATCAAACCCTAGAGTTGATATTGTGCAGCTGTAAATAACGACAAACTCGTCAAACTCGAAGAAAAAGTTAATTAATCAGGTTTCCCCACAAGCTGACCAACCCAAAATCCTCATTAAGGACTTCATAACTGATCTATAAACCTGGATAAATGATTTATACATCATTAATAGCCCAAGTAGGTTTAGCTAAAATATTCATAAAGGAGTCTGACTGGAAGGGGTTGCCGCCAGTCAATTTCTCTTACAATATTCAATGAGATGTCATTAATTAATCATATAATGTGTGTCCTTATCGTTCAGGACAGCCCTGACTGTGTCTAAGTTTGCAAGCTGCTTGACGAGATGTTGTCCATTCAAGGTTTCTCCTGTCTGACTTTTGGTGGCAGATGGGTCTTTATAGAAAATGCCAACTGATATTAGCTTCTAATGCAAGGCAAGTGTTGCCCCTGGAAAAAAGCCCTCTGTGTGTGTGTTTGGGTGGGGTGGGGGGTGGGTGGGGGTGTCCAAGAGGGAGTGGAGGGAAACTGAGAGAAAGAGAGCAATGGGAAGAATGAGAAAATCGCTTAAAGAGCCGTGACAAGACTCCAGCCGTCCTCTAAATGTATTTTAATAGGAGAAACCCTAGTGTCCAGGCCAATTCTTCTCCAATTTCTATCGTGAAAGGAGCCTTGGTCTGGACTGGGCCAGGTCTTAGTGGGGGTTTAGGGGGTGTGTGAGGGGGTGAAGGGCTCCACAAAAACTGCATGTGGCTTTGCCCCATTATGCTGCATTTAGGTGGTGGGGTGTATGAAGGCAGCAGGGGTGAGGGTCCCCACAGACCAGCTCAGGGGCCACAATAGCCGGCATGGACGGCTGCAAAGGGAGGCCCTGACGCGCCATTATCCCGCAGCTACTAACGAGAGCTTCATGCGCCTTTGATATAATCTCACTATTGAAATCCTGATAAATCCCCCCTGCGTTTGCAGCCAAATCCCATTTGTAACGGCTTCATTGAGGCCTGTGTGAGTGCGTGCACCGTCGCCGTGTGTGTGTGTGTGTGTGTGTGCGTGCCTGTGTGTGTCCATGCTCACCTGCGCCTCGTTGTTCTGGCAGGCGAGGCCAAGGAGAGTGCATGTTAAACCGGGCCGTTACACTGGCTATAATGGGGGAAGATCCCTTTTCTGCACAAGACATCTCGTGATTCGGTCTAGCTGAGACCGAATTAAAAGAAAATCAATGTGTGAGGGGATGTCTATAGCTCCAGATATCATCAGACGGGAAAACAATTACTGGATTATGGCATATTAAATGGCGAGGAGTCACACAAGGCGCAGCAATCTTTACGCAATTTATAAATGGAAGCAAAATGGGCACTAAATACAGCTATTAACGCGGGTGACGTGACTTTTTAGCCACTCGATCTGATAGTGCGTCAGCATCGAGTCTGATATGATATTTAATTGATTTCGCGTCTGGATGAGAGCATTCTGGGGTTGGACCGAGTCAGAAATGATTGCTTTTGGGGCGATGAGGTCCCCGGTGATGACTGGGACAGACAGGACACGCGTGGGGATCCTAGTCCTACTGTGTTCGCGCGTAAATCTCTTCACAGTCAAAGTGCGCCTCTGAGGCAAAGCATCCTGAGCAGATACTCATATTCAAATGCTTTGTCCTCTAGCTCAGGGACACTGCGCATTGGTGCTCCCCCGTGCGTCGTTGCGCAGGCTCGTTATCATCCGGGGGAACGTAAACAAGCAACGGGAAGTATAAATTGAATCGAACCCCGCGTTTAGCGCACAATTCAGTTGCCAAGTTTCTCCACACAGCCCAGGAATCTCTAAATAGGTTTTAGAGGGCTTTCAGAAGTAGCCCCTCTTTCCCCTCTCAAAGCTGGGATTGGTCACAGTGCGGCTCATTTGCATGCCTCGCCGTATAAACCCTCCTGCAGACACTGCAGCCCTCTTGCGCTGAGTGAGCAGCACACCTCCACAACAGAGGGAGAGAAAAGGAGAGCGCATCCAGAGTGCGCATCCAAAGACATATGGAATATTTATCGCAGACAATAAACGAGCCATAAACGCCGGAGAGAGCAGGGAATGAGCAGCAGTGTCCGCGCGCGCTTTCTTTAAACTTTAAAAGAGATTAAGTTGGACTTTTCCCCCCGTGTTCATTTGGAGGGAAGGTGTCAAAATGGGAGGACAGGGGTGGAAAGGACTGCTGGTGTGCGCCTGGTTGACAAACCTGGCGTTTGCCACGCAAGGAAAGACGATGAAATATCAGACGTTTGAAGAGGACGCACCGGGAACCGTGATTGGAAACTTGGCCAGAGATATATCCGCGTCCCCCTCGTCGGGCATCTCCAGGAGCAATTTCAGGATGATGAAACAGTTCAACTCCTCTTACATCCGTCTGAGGGAGAGCGACGGCCAGCTGGCCATCGGAGAGAGGATCGACAGGGAGCGGATCTGCAAACACATCTCGCACTGCCTCATCGCTTTCGACGTGGTCAGCTTCTCCAAAGAGCAGTTCAAACTCATCCACGTCGAGGTGGAGGTCAAGGACATCAACGACAACACCCCCGAGTTCCCCCGGAAAGAGTCAAGTCTGGAGATTTCCGAGAACACCGCAGTCGGAACGCGCATCCCCCTGGACTTTGCCGTGGATGACGATGTTGGAGTAAACTACATCCAAAGCTACCAGATCTCCGTCAACAGCCACTTTTCAATCGATGTGCTCAGCAGGGCTGACGGGGTTAAATATGCGGAGCTGGTGCTCATGAAGGAGCTGGACCGAGAGACGCAGGCGTCATACGCGCTGGAGCTGGTCGCCATGGACGGCGGCAACCCGTCCCGCACCGGAACAACGCGCATCAACATCAAGGTGAAAGACTACAATGATAACAGCCCAGTGTTCGACAGAAACAGCTTTTCCGTGGACCTGCCCGAGGACGCCCCGGTGGGCACCCTGCTGCTGGATCTGAACGCAGAAGACCCGGACGAGGGGCTGAACGGAGAAGTGGTGTACGGGTTCGGCCACCAGGTGCCCACAGAGATCAGACAACTCTTCAGAGTGGACAGAAAGACCGGGCGGCTCACGCTGGAGAGCCAGATTGACTTTGAAAGTAAGAACACCTACGAATTCGACGTCCAGGCCACCGACCTGGGTCCCAATCCGAGCCCGGCCATCTGCAAAATTGTAGTGCAGGTCCAGGACGTGAACGACAACGCGCCGGAGATCTCAATCACCCCCATGACTTCCATCACGGCGGGAATAGCGTACATCACCGAGGCGGCGGCCAGAGAGAGTTTCGTGGCTCTCGTCAGCACCTCAGACAGAGACTCGGGCGCAAACGGACAGGTGCACTGCACCCTGTACGGGCACGACCACTTCCGACTGCAGCAGGCGTACGAAGACAGCTTCATGATCGTGAGCACCAGCCCGTTAGACCGGGAGAAAATCCCCGAATATAACCTCACCGTGGTGGCCGAGGATCTCGGCTCCCCGCCTTTCCGGACCATTACTCAGTACACAATCAGGCTGACGGATGAGAACGACAACGCTCCGGTGTTCAGTAAGCCGGTGTACGAAGTGGCCGTGGTGGAGAACAACGCGCCAGGCGCATACATCACCACGGTGGTGGCGCGGGACCTGGACATGGGGTCAAACGGGAAGGTCAGCTACAAACTGGCAGACTCATATGTCATGGGCTCGCCTATTTCCACCTTCGTGTCGCTGGACCCAGCCAGCGGCTCGCTTTACGCGCTCCGGAGCTTCAACTATGAGGTGATGAAACAGCTGGAGCTCCGAATCACGGCCAGCGACGGGGGCTCCCCTCCGCTGTCCGGCACCGCCAACGTCTACGTGAAGATCGTGGACCAGAATGACAACGCGCCGCTCATCACTCAGCCGCCTCTCAACAACGGCTCCGCGGAGGTCCTGCTGCCGCGGGACGCGCCGAGCGGCTACGTCATCACCAGGGTGGAGGCGCGGGACGCGGATGAGGGCACGAACGCGGTGGTGTCCTACGCTCTGGCCACGGGGGATCCCTCCGTCTTCTCTGTCAACAAAGACACCGGGGAGATCTACCTCAGCCAGGTGCTCACCCACGACGTGGACGAAACCCTGAGCGTGACCGTGACCGTGAGTGACAGCGGCAGGCCGGCGCTCACCTCCAGCGCCACGCTCCACTTCCTCATCATCGAGGGCTCCCCGCCGAGCGACCGGACGGTGTACCACCAGCCGGGCACCGAAGACGACGTGCTGGCCCAGTGGGACCTGTCGGTGGTGATTATCGTCGTGCTCGCGGGGAGCTGCACGCTCCTGCTCCTGGCCATCATCCTCATCGCCACCACCTGCAACCGGCGCAAGCGGGACAAGAGCGGGGAGGACAGCGACTCATACGGGGAGAAGGGCACGCTGGAGAGGGGCAGGAACCACGTGGCGGACAACCCGCTGATGCCGCTTCACGGAACGGGGGCCGGGGCGGGCTTCGATGGGCACTCGTACAGCAGCCAGCCCGGGTTCCCCACGGCTCATCCCGGGGGCAGTGACATGTGCTCGGCCTCTGAGGATGGCAGCGAAGTGCCCTGCGTGTATGACTCAGACACGAACAGCAAACTACGAGGGAATAAACACGAGGTTAGATGCACCTTTGGGACACCGGGGAGAGGGCGGGAGGGGAGGGGAGGGGAGGGGAGGGGAGGGGCAGAAGAACAAAGAGGAATCTGCAATCTGTTCACCCAGCAAACGCTAACCTGTTTTCTTCTCTCCTCCTGCAGGGGTACTCCACCTTGCCCGGCTATGGCAACGGCAAAGAGGCCGTGAGGCCGATCACCATCTGGAAGGGGAACTCCTACACCACCATCTCTGCCCGGGATCCCGCTTTCAGTGGTAAAGACAGTGGCAAGGGGGACAGTGACTTTAATGACAGTGACAGTGATGTGAGTGGAGACACTGGCCTGAAGAAAGATGGTGCAGGGGCTCCACCCACGGCTGGCCAAAATGGTAAGGGCAGGAACTAGCATGAAATGAGCTGATTAGCCTGTGGTTTTCATTTTTCAGAGATCTAACTCTGCCCCTTTTGTTTTTTTCCCAGCTCTGTGGGCTTGCACCAGCGAATGCAAGGTCCTGGGCCACTCAGACCGCTGCTGGAGTCCCACAGCAGTCAGAGCCAACGCAGCCCCCTCCCCTGCCCCCACGCTCTCTTCCTTCACCAACGTCTCCAAGACGGCCTCCCTCCCCCGGGACCCCAACCGCAGGGACAACTACTACCAGGCGCATATCCCCAAAACGGTGGGGCTTCAGAGCGTGTACGAGAAGGTGCTGCACAGGGAGTACGACTACATGGTGGTCACCCCGCCGAGGCCCGTGAGGGTGCAGGAGATCAGTGACATCACCCTCCCCGTGTACACCCCCACCCCGACACACCGCCCCACCTCTGACGCATAAGAGACATTGCTTTGTGCAGCTCACTCTCCAAGAACTTTATCGTGTCGTCTGACTTTTAATTTATGATCCGTTGAAATGACAATAATGTTTTTGAAGTTAGCTGTTGCCGTGGAGAGCGTGCGTATCTAAGTTTATATCTTAATATTTGTGCTTTACTGTAAATCACTTTCAATGTCCATGGAATCACTTTGAGAAATGTCGCCGGACATGAACTGTATCATATGCAAGTCTTGTACATAAAGAGATTTTATTTTTTATAAAAGTAACAGTGTGGGGGGGGGGGGGGGGGGGGTGAATATGGATTTAAAGATGCTGATTATTTAAAGAAGACACAGAGACTTGTTGGAGGACTACTGGCCCACGATGTATGATGAAAATGTAAACTATTTGAATGCAATAAGGGGTGTACAGAGGATTTGTCTTTTGTTTCTTAACCATCACGAGAAAAATAAAGCTTGAAATACCGATGAGCAGATGTGTGAATAATCACGTGCCTCGCAGGAGTAATAGTCACTGTTAGGAGCCAACAGGCGTCGCTGTTATTGCAGCAGTGAGTCTCCGTCCTTCAGCCCACCGAAGGTCAGTTTAGTGCTTCTTCCTCTCTCGGGAGCGCGATTCTGCTGGCGAGGAGCCCAAAATGACGCCAAGGCTCTCTAGTAAACCACTCTGCCACATCAGTCAGACAAACAGCTGCAGCGCCGGAGAGATGAACCTCCTTTAAAGCTGCCTTTGCCTTTGCCGAGCAGCTCAAATCCCACAGCGCACCTGACATGTGCGCACAGAGACGCGGAGAGATTAACCAGGCGTAAAGGCGCATTTGTTCCCATTTTAAAGGTAATAGAGGAAACGTGGCTGCTGATAGCTGTCACCGAGCACCAAAAGACGAGTTTTCTTTCCTCCGCGGGATAAAGTATAACCGTGAAAACCCCCGTGCTGTTATCCTGTCTGGAGGATTTTGCATTTTGTGTGCCAAATGAGCGTATGCGCTGACGCAATCCCCTCAATTATTATTCAAGGTCCCGGACATCTCATATCAGCAGATCAGCTCTCGTCCAGGCGGCAAAATGTACAGCGGAATGAGCTCCAAGCCGGCGCGACAACAAGTCGTTCATCCAACATCCCACGTACGCGCAACCTCTCCAAACTGGAGACGACGTGCAACATTCCGCCGGAGTCACCTCTGACCCGCAGCCGTTTGCGGAGGCACCGCGGGGAGGAGGGGGGCGAAGTGATGTGAGGAGACACCTTCACCCTCGCTCCGTATCCTCGTGAACAGATCTTTCATTAAAGTTTGGAAAGCAGGCATGCTGCCGCTGACGGGGCAGAATCTTTAAAGGAGATCTGTTGAGATCTCAGAGGAGAAACTAAAAGAAAAATCTGAAAGTTTTGCGCACCGAAGGGCTTTTAAAAATACAAACATAAATAGATTTGTGGTGACAAGTCTTGGGGTTGTGCTGCGTAAAACGTAACCGGTGGCGTGAAAGAGTTGGGTGAGAGGGAGGGAGAGAGAGAGAGGGGAGGGGGGGTGTCGGGGGAGGTGTTGTTGGACTGGACTGTCCTCAGGTGTTGGGCTCCAGTCATGGCCGGGAACAACTCAGAGAAAGTACCGATCGCCTCCGCGGGACCGGAGGACCTGCAGCAGTTCTTGCCTCCGGTAAGTTTAGGTCAAACCCAGAGTGCAGGTAACTCCGAGGCGCGCACGTGATCGCGTTACCCGTGATGCTGTTCCCGTAGGCCTACTCCGCCGGGCCGGTCAAGCCCTCCGCCACCGGCCGCCTCCTGAAGGCCGGGATCGCGGTGCTGATCGCAGGGGCCCTCCTGCTGCTGCTCGGCGCCGCGGGGGCTTTCTACTTCTGGAACAACAATGAAAAACACGTAAGAGCATTGTTCCCCATGTTTCTAGTAAAAAAAAGAAGTTCGATTTGTTTTAATCACTGTTGCACATCAGGAGCTCCGCTGTGATACTCAGGTCTTCGGTTTAATGCCCTTTTACCATTTTAATAACGTCTGAAACAGACTCCGATAATGCTCGGATCTGATCGAACATGGCTTTTGTTCCACTCCACTTCTAAAGCAGTTTTCTGAAATAAGTGTCGAGGTCATATAAAAAAGTCTCCCACAACTTTAAATTAATTTTACTTGATTAAACAACAAAACGTTTAAAGTCGCTTTTTTTTAAATTGGAAAATAATTTATCAGTTCTAAGCTCATTCTAAGCTTTAGGAATTTAAAGGGGAAAAAATGGACTTGCAGACTTTTTTCAGTAAAAAGCAAATGAAAACACTGGTATGAATAGAGACGTTGTGTCCGTGTGTGCAGGGTGTGTGTGTGTGTGTGTGTGGGGGGGGGGGGGGTAGAGTGGTCCGTCTGATGCTCCAGGGGCGAGAGGTGGAAGAGATGAGGAGGAAAACATAGCTGTCTCTGTCTCCCCCCCCCATTAAGGAGCTAGAAAATGCTATAAAGACATGATGAATAGACTCTGTGTGGGGTGGGGGTGGGGGTGGGGGGGTCACCAGCTCCCAGAGCTGTGCAGATTGTGTTCTTCTGACTAAGTCTGGACGCCTGTGTCATCTAGGAGAGAACTCCAGAAAATATGGAGTGTCAGGAAAAGTCAGGGGAGAAAGAGCGCTGACGGGGCGAGGGGGTGGGGGTGGGGGTGGGGGGTGGCTCAGGGGACCCTCATACCTTACATGCCAGCCTGAGACCTGTGTGTGTGTGTGTGTAGGTGTACAACGTGCACTACAGCATGAGCATCAATGGCAAGGTGGAAGAGGGCACGATGGAGATCGACACGGCCAACAACGTGGAGCGGTCCAGCACCGGCAGCGGCAGCGACGAGGCCGTGGAGGTCCACGACTTCCAGATCGTGAGTTCAGCCCAGGAAAAAGAAGGAAAAACCCGACCCGCCGTTGACATTTCTAAGCAATTTGGAACAGCGGGGAAGCCGATCATCGTGCCAACGTTAAGATATAATCCCCCTTTAGGCCAATCAGTGTCACCGCACATTGTCTTTGCAGATTTCATTAAAATCTGACTGGTGGTTATTGACCTTTAATTAAAGCAGCCCAATCAGGCCAGTCAGACCAGTGAAGCAGTCAGGGTGGCCTTTCAACTATTAAAATCCTGACCTTTAAGCACAGCGTCCCCCCAGTGTAAATTCTTAATCCGGAATAAACCGAACTGCAGCCCTGCCACCAAAAGGCAGATTAGAGCTGAGGTGCGGACCGATGATGGGAAGATCTGACGTCTGTTCCTCTCCTGGTCGCTCCAGGGGATCACAGGGATCCGCTTCGCTGGAGGAGAGAAGTGCTACATCAAGACCCAAGTGAAGGCTCGCCTGCCCGATGTGGCCACTCTCAACAAGGAGTCCATGACTTTTGAACTGGTGGGTTGTCCTGTTTTACTCACGTGTCCTGGTTGATCCCTTCGTTCTCAACATACAAACAGTTTAGCCTGCAGGCACGCAAAGAAGCGATACAGGAATAATACTAAGATATTAGCGTCATGCTAGTCATTAGTAGTTAGATGAGCGTATACGTTAGCCGCTCCAATAGAACCATTTCTTTTCTCAGCTATGTTCACGTCACCTCACATCACGTATCTGATCGCTAACATGCTAACACGCTCAGCCTGAGGATGTTAGAGCATTTATGCTATTGACGTGTAGCTCAACTGAGTGTCCGCAGTTTGTATTCTTTGCCCAGTGTCTCTAAAGATATGAAAGTTGGGGCAATAACTGACCATGAACACTGGGGTGACCTTTTCTGTCCGAGTTCATGGAGCAGCTCAGTGGCCCCGACTTTATTAAACAATGGCTCTGCTGAAATGTGAGGGTTTGTTGTCGCCTCACACCAACGCCGCCGCCTGCGTCTCCTCAATTGAGCCTGTCTGATAATTACGATCATTTAGCGCCGCAAAACTCTCACATCTTCATAAATTTACATCAGCGCAATTGCCCTCGTGAACACACAAACACACAATTAATTATCACGCGGGGCTGCTCTTATTGCCTCTCAGCCTCGTAAAAAGATCATTTATTTCACGTTTGCGCTCTTCTGTCTGTGTTATTGCTTTTTTCTGCCTTCGTAAATGATGGCCTGGCTTATGTTTGTCTGTGTGTGTGTGTGTGTGTGGGGGGGGGGTGGGGGGGTGGGGATGATGCTGTTGTAATAGTTGCTGCAGGCTGGTCATTTGCTATAATTTAGAGTGATAGCAAATATGGGTTAGATAAGCGCACATACAGGCATTCCGAGCCAAGCAGAGTGTGCCAGATAAACCCTTATCAGCGGAGCGATGGCACAGGACCCCCCCACCCCCCACCCCCGAGCTAATAATCCAAAAGGTTAGAGGATAACATTCTCTAACCACGGCTGTGGCTAGTGCAGCGCGGCCCTTCAGGAGCAAAAGGCCCCGGGGCAAAAATCCTCCTCGCTGAGTTGCACCTCTACCTGCAGGCTGTGGATACAGAGAGCGTATGTTTACACCGTCTCCCCTCTCCAAACCTCATTAATTTATCTGCAGAAACCTGCAAATTTAGGCCATCCAACCTCCCCTTCCCCACTGATCTTGATGAGTGCTGACACAGTGTGTACAGTTGAAAACAGCGCTGAGGGAATCCGCGCTCCAGCCTCCGGGCCTTTCCTTTTTATTACGCTGCTTGTTTTTATGTTTTGGAAGGCGCATTAACAAGGCAGCATTAATGCAGATTCCACTCGGACACGCCGCCGCCTGTGAGCTGCATAAACAAGCGCGGCGCTAGTAACGAGGGCTATAAAAACAAGTGCGGCGTCACGCTCGGGCAGCCGGCCTCCTCCTCAGATGTTCTCGTCGTGACGGTCGGCTGGTCTCTTCCTCCGCAGGAGGACGAAGTGATGCCGGCCAAACTCGAGGACGATCTGATCTGGGTGGCGGCCGACGCGCCCCTCTCGGACCCGGCCTTCCTCAGCACCAAGATAAAGGACTTGTGTGGAGACCTGCCAATCTTCTGGCTGCGCCCCGCTTACTCGAGAAGTGAGTAATCAAAGATGAGGAAACATCAAACGTTTCCGGGCTGTCGGAGCTTTCCGAGCAAAACAAAACAAGGACGATCCGGGTCAAACCATCCAAGTAATTTCCACTTAGATACATTCTGAATAACAATCTTAAAGGAGAAGCAGGAGTCTTTTTGATGTTTCCAGCTCCGGACGACTGTTTCCAAGCACGATAGGAGGTCAAAAGTTGCCAGAACACAATTTAATTCTTCAAACTACCGCTGGAGAAAATGGCCGTGCGAACAGGAGCGGAGCCACATTAGCGCCGCTCCGCTCCCGGGTTTGGTCTGCTGTGGGATGTTGAGGCTGTCGTGATGTGTGCAGGCGCGCAGAGGAAGGGAAGGGCCGCCCCCCGCCAGCGCCGCCAGGCAGCTGCGCCCGAGGAAGAAGAGGACGTGGAGGCCGAGTTCAACCCCGAGAACCCCTACCAGGTGAGTCACACCAAACAAACATGTTTTTCCTCCCCTTGTTGTCGTCCGGGCGTCGCCGCCTGTCCACTCACATCTGAGAGATACCTGAGGAGGAGTTGGCGAAGGGCGGTTTCTCACAGCACTGCGAGCAGCAACAGATGCCGGGGTCACGGCGCCGGGGCCCGGATTGTCGCCGCAAATCTGACCGCACGCACGAATGGGTTTTCCACGCGTGCATTTTCTATTTGAAGCCGTCCAAAGCTTTACTTTTAAAATTCAGAAGGTATGAATAATTCCACAGCCCCCTCTCCCCATCTGCTGTGGCCCCTGGTCGCTCCTGAGCAAACAGAGAGGCTCCGCCCACGGAAAGGGACGCAATTCCAAGATCCGGTGTTTTTCCAACGCGTGCTGTGAATTTCAAATAGAAAAATAAAAAAAATGACATAAAGTTTAAAAACTCTTCTTCAACCGGGGCCCTAAAGAACATTTGCCCTTTAGCCCTCCAGGGGTGGCCCAGATTATCCCAGTTTGGCCCAGATTATCCCGGTCTCATTCATCCTTGTGCTTTTCTAATCCCCCGTTCGCTGCTACGCTCTCCTGCCAACCCGAGACGGGAGTAAACAGCAAGCGCAGCACTGAAGAAAAGAACATTTGACAACAAAAAACCCACATCTGACAACATCCCCTCCCCCCATCCCGTCTGTCAGGAATTCTCTTTTAATTGCTTTGAGAAGTTGTCTCCTCGCCGCGCTAGCGCTAACGCTCTGACCGAAGCTCTCTCCGTCCCTTCTCAGAGAGGCCTGGAGGGGGAGGGGGGCAGCATGAACATCGACCCCATGCTGGACCACCAGGGCGTGTGCTGCTCCGAGTGCCGCCGCAGCTACACCCACTGCCAAAGGATCTGCGAACCACTCGGGGGGGGCGTGTGGCCCTACCACTACCGAGGCTGCAGGGTGGTCTGCAGGGTCATCATGCCCTGCAACTGGTGGGTAGCTCGCATTCTGGGCCTGGTGTAGCCCCGCTCCACCCCCACCCCCACCCCCACCCTAGAGATGGAAGTTTGCTGTTGTGTAGCCGAACGGCATCAGGCGCCGTTCACACATTACAAATGCATGAAACAGAATCTAGAGCGCACGTGAGCTGATAAGTAGACAGTAACTGCACTCCGCACAGCTTGTCTTATTAAAAATACATACCTGACATGGATGTAGATCCTCCTGGGCTACAGCACGATGCCAAAAGGAGGTGTGGCATCAAACATTCAACGGTGCTATATTTAATTTAAAGCATTTACCGCTGCCTTGATTGCACCCGTGTCTAATGCCGGCTTGTTTATCTATGGACGTAAACTTGTATCTATAGAGCCCGTAATCGCATCTGTACTTGCAATTTGTGCCGCTTCAGGTGTAAATAAACAGAAATTGCTCGACTTTACGTCCCTCCCGTTATTAAATCTTCCTTCTTTACTTCCTTTCGTTCGGTGTATTTCCTGCTTTGAAGTGCGAAGCACAATGTCAAATAAAGTTGTTTTTTTTTCTCCTCGGGTGTTTTTAATGTGTCCCAACTCTCTTTTGAAAAGACGGATCCCCCCCCCCCCCCCCCAAACGTTGCTTTTTAACCGGCCCGTTTGTGAAGGCCTGGCGCCGTCACGCACGTCCACCGACGCCTTTCAGTTTAAAGAAGTGTCACGTCTGGTCGCTGCTCTGGAGGGATGAGCCGAATCAAGTTTCCAGAGTTCTTTAATGTCGGGAGTTGGAGCTCTAGAACTCTTTAATGAGGCTAAAGACTCTGTAGCCGTCACGCTCAGAGATCTTACCCACGATGCAAAGCGCTTAGCTCCTTTTGATGTCACACAGCCGCCTCGGGCAGGGGTAGGGGGTAAGGATGGGGGCGGTGTGTTTGTGGAGTGTGCGTCAGGGATGGTGCAGGGGTGCGCGCTGGTGCGGGCGTTCAAGTGTTACGTTGCCAAGAGTCCCAGCCAGGGCCACGAACAGGCGTTTGATCGCCAGGAGATGAAACGACGCGTGATGAATTTAACACTTAACTCAGCGTGAGAGGCTTGATGATGCGGTTAGGAGCCTGATCCATATTAATGCTCTCTATCTGCGGCAGGGTGCCTCCTCGCAGCCGCCGCACGTAGGGTATGCGGCTGAGGAAGAGGGGTGGCGCCCGCTCTCCCGCTGTAAATCAGGGCTAACTCGAGGTGCCTGCTACGCTACAGATACGCACCAGTCAAACCACAACAGCACCACATCCTCCAGACGTTAGCTAAAGCTGCAGCCGTCCGTCTGGCTCGGAATAACTGCCATTATTTTGGCATCGCCGAGACTTTTAAACCTGTACAAAAACGCCAGGAGTGCAAGCCAAACATTAATTGATTTATTTACACCAGGGCTTGAAATAAAGTGAGAAAGAACCCGGAGTGAAGCTGCTGCACGCGAGGCGTGACGGTCAAAGACGGCCGAGCTTTCACCGGGTGTACAGACAGCTGCTCTTTAAACATCGAAATGAACTCTTTAACTTTCTAATTTTGCACACTGCTGATAAGAGGGAATCATAAAAGGCTCTCCAAAGAAAGGCGGCGTGAGTTTGGGATGGGGAGGGCGAGCTGACAGATTTCATCCCTGTTGAGTGCACGGACAATCAGCCCGGCAGACTCGTCCAATCAAGCCATCGTCTGGCTGTGAATTATCGCAAACAATAAACGGCGATGGCGCCGACGGCGAGGACAGGCGGAGCCGGAGGAAGGACTTGGCGATGGCGCAGAGCTTCTGATGGAAGCCGTTTAAAGATGCGGGGGGACGCGGGGACGGGAGGAAGGTGCTCAGTACTTCTTGAACTCCACGTCGTCGGGGGGGCTCATCTCCACTTTTCTCTTGCCTACATCCTTCCAGTTGGTGCTCAGGACGGTGCCGCCCGACTCCATCTGCAGCGGGAACACACAGAGGTGGAAATCACTTCAGTGGAACGATCCCTCGTTTAATTAGCGCCGCAGTTACGCAACTCCTGATTCGCCATTCTCTTTGCTTTGGGAGCTTTGAAAAGTCCACGGCTGCAAGTGCCGAGAAACGGAACGTTCCGTTCCATCAGATGAACCCGGCGCTCTTCAGGCGTGTCAAAACTGCCTTCTCGCCATCGGTTGGTCTGCCGAAAATGACAGCGGATCATCGGGGGGGGGGGTCGTCTTCCGCCGCTTTTTCTTTGTTATTAACAGAGAATGCTGATTCATCCTAATTATCAGTCAAATTTTAGGCCGAGCTGAAATCCTACACTCATCCTCCCGCTCATATAAACAAGCTGACAGAAGCTTATTAACTAGCCCGTCTGTCAGAATCATTTGTGAAGCTTAAAGACAATATTGCTTTGGAGCTTCCTGAATCATCTTGACAGCAGTGAGGAGCACGACAGTCAGTTTATGAGATAAACAACATTTCACTGTGAAGAGACTGAGGAACATTATGCGTATTTTTAGCCTCCATATATTCCATCCAGGAATCAGCGATCACAGCGCTGAGAAGCTTGGCTGTAATAATCTTTGCGAGTTCCCGTGAGTTTAACTGACCGTGGCAGCACAAAGCATCACAGCCACATGTCAGCAGCTTCGCTTTGAGCGATAAAAACCCACTATGACGGCTGAATTCTCTTGAATGTGAGATGTTGAGCATTTTCCACGCACTAAACGAACAGCCGGGACACAACAGAAGCAACGCCGTCTTCCTTAAACTCCGATACTCACGAATGACTTGTTCATGGCTCTCCTGACTTCGTCGGAGCCGTCGCTGTAGATCTGCTGGAAGAGTTGGTTGAGGGCCGCGTCTCCCTCCAGCTTCTCCTTTTTCTCCTCCTCGCTGATGTCCACCACCATCTTGTCCCACTTGCGGGTGTAGTGGGACGATGTGGGGTACTGATCTGGTGGAGACGGCGTGAAGGAGACGTGTTAAAAAAGATGGTTTGATTTATGGCCTGGAGAGACGCTGCTGTTTAAAGACACTCTGATTTGCCAAACACGGCTCGTGTTTGCATTTTTTTACGAGATTTTCATCGAGTGCAGTTTAATATCCTCCCTTTCGCATCATCTAATTACACCAACGTGCATTAACTCGACTCATTTTGCTCCATTTGCAACTAAATCACCCGACTCAGACGCCGACAGATCGTATTGTAATTTGATTTCCGTACTGTTGGATGAAATCTGCCGGCTGTAATCCCAGAAAGAGACGGAGAGCTGGGGGGGGGAAATGTAATCCAGGCGTCAATTTGCATAAATACGGCAGCAGATGCGGGGTAGACGTATTCAGGTCACGTCTGGACACACAGCGGCGCCATCACATGAAATCAGATGTCAGCTATCACGTTTAAACGTCCGAGCTGCGAGAGGGCGGCTGTAAAATCAGACTCATGGGGGCTGAGCTGGTTGCACGAACGGGATGCGAACAGCTAACTTAAGCACGCTTATATAAGTAATTAATTGTGTTGGTAATAGCAACATGTGGGCTAAAGTACTGAGTCATATTTTGCCGTCATCCCCTTCATCCTTGCTGCCCACCTTCACTGTCAGACTAATGAAAGGCTCTAGCGGGGCTCCACTGCCCACTCTCGCTTTAGCGTGAGCAGACAACCACCGGAGCCCATATTGATCTTTGCTGGGAGGAAAATACGAAGATGGCCAGTGCAGACTGGAGCAGTAGTGTGTGGACTGACTGGGGTTGAAGTGCTTGATGTTGGACTCCTGTCCCTCTCCCTCCAGCTTCTCCCATCTGGTGGCTTCTGTTTTCTTCATTTTGAACTCCACCTGACAGAAGAGAAAAGGAGGAAGTGATGGGGAGAAGATGGGGGGGGAAACAAGGGAGACAACAGCGTTTAGTCAAACGTGCGTCTGCGGTTTGGGATAAAAATAACTTCTGTAGCTCTGTCAGGAACACCGACAAATCCATATCAGCACTGCGTTCATTTCTGCAGCAGAATTCCTGCTACTGTCAATGAATCGGAATCACTTGATCTGGTGATTAAAGTGTAATGGTGCGAATTAAGAATGAATATTCACATGACAACAAAGATGAGCTGAAGAACAAATGACAATTTTATATGCGCATGTCTTCAAATGGCTCCTTTTCTCCTTAATCCAAGAAAGTTGAAGGATATTAACACACACAAAAAGACTAAAACAAGACTTTTCCTTATTCTTTGTGTAAGAGAATTGAAAACAATGATTACATTAGGACTGACATTTTAAAAGTACAGGACATTACTGGGGCCACAGAAACCGTGTGTGTGTGTGTGTGTGTTGGAGACATCAGGGATACGCGTGGGCACAGTTCAATCTCGAATCCCACTGACAGACATACTGCACTAACGAGATGCCTGTCAGCCAGAGGGCCAGTGTGAGGCACAGGGTGAACGGGGGGGGGGGGGGGGACGGCTCCTAATTCCACACAGCAGCATCTGATCCAGATCATTACAAGGGGAGAAACGCGGGAGAGGAAGCGAATGAGAGGGCGTGGACGCGCGCGTTTCAGGCTGAGCTGCATTGACAGGACGCGCACCAGCCAGACGCGCGAGCCGCGGACCTAAAACGCCGACCCTCCTCTAACGAAACGTGTTTGATGTGCGGGCACATGAAAGACGGCTCCGGTTATGTCGATGCAATTAGGGAACATTTCTGCTCTGCTGGGCTGCGTGATGATTCATTTATGAGCACGCCAGTGGAGGAAAGAGAACCGATAGGTAGACGAGGTTAGAGACGAGGAGGGGAGAGCGGCTGGCGGAGCGGAGCGTGACTGAAGACAGCAGACTGAGGGAAATAAGGAAGGATGATCGCCGCCGCCTCCTCCGAGGTGATGAGCTACTGCATGTCTGCTGATGTATCACTTTGGTATGTGTCAGCAACTTTCAGCACCACAAAGAGCCCCGTGCTCAGACATCTGTGCAGCGTCCGAAATTAAGTTTGGAGCTGCCCTGCAGGCGATACTTTTTTTTTTTTTTTATCTCCCTCCCCCCCAAAAATGAGAGAATTCTGCAGAGGTCGGGTGGCATTGACTCCAGCAGTGAAAAACTGAAGGAGGTTCTTAGGCCGTTACCGCTGTGACCGATGGGAGGTCGTAAAAATCCTGAAACGGCCTTTGAACTGGGATTGGCTGATTCCAGCCATCAGCGACGGATCAGGAACTAATTCACGCCCACTTAGCGCTGAAAATGTGAAAACTAAATAAATGGCTTCCAGGGCAGACTGCCTGTTTAATGGCGCCGGCTGGCGCTACCCCTCTGATCAATACACCCATATTTTGCTGGAGCTGCACAATTAGCAGCAAGTTTAACGTTAATAGAGGCAGAAAAGGTAATTAGAAAGTTAATAGTGTTTAGGAAAACTGCAGGTTCCAGTGCTCAGTGTGAAAGACAATATTTGGAAAGAGCCTCATTATACGAATCTTTATAATCTCTCTACAGGTGGTAATTGCTATTTTTGACTGGATGTGTCTGCGTTCCGGAGTTAATCAGGGAGTCTCGCGGCTTCTGTGTGCACCTTGAAGATGATTTCACACACCTGCTCTCGTCTGTTTCCAGAAACGCTTTTAATAGGCATCAAAATCACCTTGCCTCCTCCGCAACGCTTGTAATTTGAGGAGTTAGGTTACATTTCTTCTATTTTTTGAACTTTTGTTTACCCCTGTGGGAACGCAGTTGCATCTCCTGACATTAACAGCAAAGGAACCTTAGCGGAGCTGTCTGCTGAGCCCGATTCCAGGTTTAACAAGGGAGAAACGACTCCTCCTCTTCATCTTTTAACCGATTTGCTAACGATCCTGGAGATGCTAAAAAAAAACAAAAAACCTTGAAACCCATAAAAACAGTAAAGGAAAGAACCGTGACCGTCTTGAAACTACCCCCCAGAGTTTGCGGGTGTCACCGAAGCCGAGTGACGTGCGGCAGAGCTTTGTGCACGCGCTTCCCCGCGTGCTCCTGGGCCATACAAAATTAATCGGCTGCCACATCTGCGTTTCCTGCCTTTTAAGGGATACGGCATGCCAGGCGCCGTGTGAGTGTCTCCCCGTGTGTGTATCAACAGGAAGTGTGTGACAGGCGAGGGAGCGGCTCGTAAAGGAATGTGACAGCGGAGCCACATACAGAGGCCACCACCCCCCAGGACCCCAGGGGTGGACTATAGAATAGCACACTACACACATGGCAGCAGACATGCTATTTACAGAGGGGCACGGAGGTCTTGTCACCCCCCCCCAGCATCTTCTCATTTTTTTTCCCTGAGATCCCGTCGGATTTGAAAACAAACTTGGCTAGAGAGACGAATAAATGAGATAAATATAAACATTCTCAGACACTGACAGGCGTGCAAATTAAAGAGCGGAGACGGCACTTTAGCTTTTTTTTTCCTCAGAAGAGATGGGTTTGGAAAGTAAATGAACAAATGAGCGTGGATTTCAAATTGGAAGCGGAGTGTGCTGGCGCGCACGCGTTGAACCGTGCGTGTGCGTGTCAGCCGTCTGTTCTGATCAAACACACTGGTGTGTAATTGGCTCCCTGTTGTCACGGTGACCCCTGCGGTTGAATGTCTGCCGTGGTGGAGGACAGGAAGAGGTCGCACTGATGATAATGCGCTACAGACGACACACACACACACACCAGAAATACTTTGTGTAAACTACGCAAGTGTGTGGAAAGCTTTAGTCTGCGTGCGCGTGTGTGTGCGCGCTTTCACACTAACGCCCGGCTTAGCCTGCCCCTGCTAAGTTGTCTTTAAAGACAGCGAGGAGATGGAGCGTAAACAGTGCAGCCTATTACAGAGACAGACAGACCGACATTGGTTGGGAATCAACGGCTCCGAGGGCGATGCCTTTTCTTTTCTTTTTTTTTAAAAAATGCTCATTGGGGATGCATGCCAATCCAAAGAAACTTGATTTGCTGATGCTGTTGTTCATTTTAATGTTTTCACCCCAGTGGCTATTTGGCTTCAGAAAAATGAAACTGCTCCAAAATATTTAAATGAGGCATGCATGAGAAGGCAACTCTGCATCTCGGAGCTCCATACGTGAGTGTGTCACACACAGGTTCGAGAGGAGGTGACAGGATTTATAGGCTGTATAGGCTCTATGGGCTGTGTGTGTGTGTGTGTTGTGTGTGTGTGTGTGTGTGTGTGTGTGTGTGTGTGTGTGTGTGTGTGTGTGTGCGCGCAGGGGCCACATGTACCAGTGGAACCCAGTGGACCAGTGAACAGTCAGGTCTTTGTGGAAGAGTAGGGTGGTTTGTACACTCTATCCTGCTATCCCAGCGTTTGGTATGTGTGTCTGTGCAAGACAGAAAGACAGGCGGGTGTGTGTGTGTGTGTGAGTGCGCACGCACGCATGCGAGTGTGTGCGTGTGTGACACAGAAAGACCAACAAAGCAGAAAGATAAAGGTAAATGACATGAAACAGAAGACAAACTGTAGAGATTGGGAGTTAAGGTCCATCTTTCTAAGACTGGGCTCTTGTTTAAGCTGCAGCCCACGTGCACCTCTGGTATGCAGTGTCTGCTGTTGCCATGGAAAAGTGAGAAAGTAAGAGAGGGTTTTCTTTTTTTTGAGAGAGAGTGAGAGAGAGAGAGAGTGAGAGAGAGAGTGAGAGAGAGGGGGCAGATTCTGTACAGGTCAGCCTACACTTGGTGCAGTGTAGCCGGTGGATATACTGCACACAATATAGATGTCAGGTTATATAATGCTGATAATCACATTTCCAGAACACTGTTCTGCCACTGTGGCACCACAAAGAATGTAATTCCAGCACCTGTGATCACACCCTCCCTTTTGATTCCTCCTGTGGCCTTAATGTGAAATAAACTAGGAAAATATGATCACAGCTTTCAGAGGCTTGGTGGTTGGGATTCTTGGGGGATTTTCTGTCTCAGCTTTACAGCGTCTTTGTCTGGCCTCATTTATTTCACCAATCTTTCTGGCAACATACTAATAACAATGCTAAACAGACCTATATTCGTCTTTTTAAATGACAGCAAATAAGGTCACAGTAAATGATAATGAATAAAAAAAACAACAGGAATTATTTCATCCGTGTGTAATAAGATAATGGGACGTGCGCTCCTGTTGCCTGGCATGATCGCCGTCTCCGTGGTTACATAAACAGCTTAGCTTTATTGATCCACGCTCATGAGTGTCTGTCTACAACAAACTTGGGAGCTCTTTAACATCGACATGTTTATATTAGACTTTCATGTTGTTTCAAGCTGCACCAAAGTTAACGTCGAAAGCTTCTTTTTTTTTTGAGCTAATTTAAATGAATTGTGCATCCCGGGCAGGAGTGCAGAGCGCTCAGTGTCCACGGCTTTAAAGTTGCTGGTCTGTCTTCGGTGAAGCACAGAACAACTTGGCACATTTAAGCCGAATGTTAATGTAAATGACCTGGCAGGCTCCGACTCTGCATACTCATAAGTGGTGACGAAAAAAGCAGTAATTGAAATCCCGTGGCCGAGCTGCGTGCGCAAGCCAATCCCTTGATTAGTTCAGGAAGTGAATGCATAATGAGCAGCGGTCGTTAAGTAAGGAGGGATAAACGCATGCAAACATATTCCTTTAAAAGAGAGGTTTGCATGTGTGTCACATGACTAAACGTGTCAGCAAATATGATCAACATCACAAATATTCCCTTCACTGATTTGTTGCGTCATTCTAGATAGGAGAATTAAAGCTTAATTAATGTACCCATGCGTTTATTTAAATAAAAATCACTGCATTAATGACATATACTGCTGTGTTCTTCTTTCCAGAACAGAAAAAGATGCTCTGGCGGATGTCTACAGTTTAACCAGTGACTTGTTTTGTACCGTATTGGCAGAGAAGAACGATCAATACCATTAAAGAAAAACTTAATCTGTAAATGAAAAATAAAAAAGCCAACACAGAAAACCTGAATCAAGATCCCCCGACTCAAACCAGAGTAGTCTAACCCCTACATCAGCACACATGCTGCCAGCGCACTCATTAGCTACATCCTCAAGAATACACACTAATTAGTGTACGGTAAAACCTGCCCTTCCTACTCATTAGGCCCATAATCACCTTAAATACTGCGGAGGAACTCTCAGCGAGGCCTGATAAACAAGGGTGTGTGCACGTGTGAGTGTGTGAGTGAGGATTGGTGCATGTGTGAATCTCCAGGTGAACTGCTCCGTCTGTCGGCACATCAGCCGAGGGGGGGATTTCCTACCGGAGCCACGGTGAGCTTTACCAGCATTAAGGAATTATAGCAGCCACAGGCTCATTTACATCGCTTTAAATTACGGGGGGGGATTACGATGTTAATCTCAGAAAGGTAAGGAAAGGAAAGGGAGGGGAGGGGGGCGCAGCTTTACTAGCAGCCCTTTTGCTAATTATTAGATGAATTCATTAAGATTTGGACACAAATACAATCGGGGGTCAGCGATGAGAACAACAACTCCCTCAAGACTGAACAAATCATTTATACATATTGTCGCGGCCCATAGGTTATTCTATTAATGCAAAGTTTAGGCTTTTCTATTTTAACGCTCCCTGCGGAGTCACCACATATTTAGACATTTACTCCTACAGAAACACGTAAGAACCCCCAACGTGATTCACAGTCTGCTCCTTAAGCATTCATGACAGGGATGCACGCTGTGTTCCTGCTAATTCTGAGCTGCGTTCATTGACTTTATAAAACATCGGCGGGCGGTCGAGCATTTGCCATCACCTCAAAATTCTCTGTGGTAAACAGGCTTTTTTCACCATTATGTGGAGAAAAACGCCACTATTATATATTTCCCATGACTCGCTTCATGGCTCCCAGTAGAGAAGACACCACCACCACCACCACCACCATCACCATCATTGATCTGTTTTCAGTCAATACCACTAACTGATAATTAACTGCTCTTCATGACTGATAAGAAAACCCATCGTTTTCACCAACTTTTGCCTGAATTCCTGCAGTTTAAACGTTGAAGGAAGCTGAAGCTGGAGCGAAGGAGCACGAGTGTGGAGTTACTGTGTCCCTCAACAGTTGGTGTCACGAGCCGCCAGCTGTTTAATGATGGAGCACCAGTTTGAGGCCCTCTTTACTTCTATCTGAGATCATCTCTGTATCCGCAGAGTCTCCTCTCTATCGGGAATGTGGAGGCAGTTTTATTTGATGCCGTGTGACTCTCTGGATTTGACACAACTTTATGAAACTTTCTAGGAGTGAATTAAATTTTGCGTTTGAAAGCACGAAGAATCTGAACCTCCGATACCTTCGTGCTGAGGATCTTGAAGCTGCTCTGCTCGGGGATGATGGGGTGCAGTAGGTGGAGGTGCAGCTGGAAGTTCTCCCCTGATGGCAGATGGACTTCAGCCGAGAGCTGAAACAATCACACAAAGCAAACATCAAGAATATCAGAGGGCACAAATTGGACAGAAGGACAAATACAGAATCCTAAAGCATTCCAGAAGAGTTTGGATGTAGGTAAAGGGTGGGAGGCTGGAGGTGTCACGCTTGTCCAGGAGAAGAGTCATTGGATGTGGCTGGTGTGATGGCCGGGAGTATTCTGGCCTCGCCCCCTTCAGCCTCCCAGTGACCAGTGATGAGGAGGGGCTCCGACAGCTCCTAACAGCCTGTCACTTAATGATGAGCGTGCCTGCTGTTTTGGAGTGACACGGCCTCGGCTGTGGCCAAAGTCGGCACACACTTAACACGTTTGTCACCACAGACGCGAATGTCATTTAGCACCTTTACACTCGGGTGCAATTCACAGTTGGACTATTTCCATTTACTATTTTAGACCTACTTGTTACTTTTGCAATGCTAAATTAGTTTGAAAGCGTTGCTTCATGTTTTTTATGTTAGAAGTTCTTGAGAGACCTTAGAAAGTAAGCTGAGGTAGCTTTTGGGCAATTCAACAAAACTATATTATTATTCATTTCTAGCAGAATTCCTGCACTGTGTGTAAGCATACACACTCCTTTCATCTTTAATTTCTCTTATAGAATGACCCTATGAAAAATACATGAGCTCATCTGTACTTCACACCACAAAGAAGGCTTAACAAGTGACTGTGCCACACTGAACAAGCAAACTATTTCTTTTGAAACAGGGTAAACTCAGTTTGTTATTCTATTAGGAAAGACAAAGCTGTTCCCTGGAGTGCCCTGCAGTTACCCCTCAGAGAGAAGAAAGAAGAAGTCGGAAGAGACAAAAAAAAGGGAGAGAAAAAGAGAAAGAAAGACAATTGCCCCTCGAGGGCTTAACAGCTGATCTTAGATCAGCTATGCCTTCTATCTACAGACAATTAGGAGGTTTCAGAAACTGGGGAGGGTAAATTGTTCTTAGATCTGTATTTTGGGAGCAATGTTAACAAGGCTCCACTGGAGGCATAGTTGGCTCCATGGGGAGTGTGTGTGTCTGCGTGAGTGTGGTTGCGTACGTGTGTATGACACCCATCTAATGGGGCCCCTTGAGGAAAAACCCAAGAGCTAACCCATCTCTGCACAAATACAGAGACAGCACAGACTCTTTCCATTTTAATGTAGCATTTAAGTGTTTATACCTCTTTATCCGTGAAACTGACACACACGCCGTCCTTGGATACGTTTTTCGCCATGACTGTGACGACGACATTTGATTCAGTTTGGTACCAGTCGTGTCTGGAGCAGCCGCAAGAAAAAACAATCCATTTTTCAGTGCGCACCACAATTTTAGAAACACAAAAGATAAATCAAAGTCGAAAGTCTGCTTTCAGACGTCAAACAGCTACAAGCAGCAGTTTCAGTGCAATTTGTTCTACTCCACAACATACCAAAAAAAACCCTCCAAAACATAAAACTCATTTTATGGACTCACTTCACTGATGGGACTGCAGATGTCTGCTGAGTCATTCAATCCCCGGGATGAGTCGGCGATTAGTGGGCAAGATGTGTTGATGAAGCACCGGTAACAAGCGCAGAACGAGGAAAAACACATCAACAAAATATATTTGCAAGGGTCTGAATCAGGGACATGTGCACAGCTGAGAGCCCTCCGCTGATGCTGAGAGCAACAGCGCCCCCACGTGGCCCCACAGAGACACTCACCCTGTTCGTGCTGCTGTCCTGCGTCTGTGCTGGAAAAAACATAAAGCAAAATTTAGATTTGTGACCAGCGAAGCATCATAGAGCTCAGCACAACACTCAGTGCTTCCATATCCTCAGGCTAAGTTGCTAATGTAACACACACCTTCCCACGACTATAAGGTATGATAATATAAACCACCCCTTTCCAGCCTACACTCCTTGCCACCAGTTTGTTTACTGGTGGCATCCACGCCCATGAAAATCCCCGTGAAACCATGCAAGTCTGATCACCACTTACCAGCAAGCTATCATGCATTATTCACTGACTTCATTACAGAGAGAACATGGAGAGGGAACAGACATGAGATGATAGCGAGTGTGTAAATGTTGTCTTAATGAGGTCACAATGGAGACAGCGAGGAGGAGGAGGGGCTGACAGAACAGAATGTCTTAAAAAAAAAAGAGGCACACAGGATGCCACAAGTGAAGAAACCAGATGTTGAGTGTGAGTCATTTGGTAAAGATAAGAATTTCACCACCAGCCCCATGACTCCCAACATGAGTCGGAGCAAGTGCACGTAGGTACTTTCAAGTTATTCTGGAGTGGGCGGGTAATGCGCGTGCACGCCAGGAACGGTGGCTCTGGTGAATCACACCGCTCCTGGGAGTGTGTGCGCACGCGGGTGTGAAGCATGTTTGTCAAAACTCATGCTTGTGTTTACTTGGGATGATCCAGAGGGCCCAGCCGTCACCAGAAACAGACACACTCTACCCAGACACGGCATGCATTTTTTATTGGACGAGGCAGTTGTGCCAGCTCCGCCACTGCACACACATTTTTGGATGTGTCGCACCATTTGTTTGATCCAGGGGGCCAATCGTCTCCCGGAACGTATTTGATAACATGTAGTCATCGCCACAAAACGGAATTAAATAAAACCAAACCAAAAAAAACACCAATAAGGTGAAAATGCCATCCGGCCACGCAATGAAAACTTCAGCCACTTACCTCCCATAACCTCATCACACCGTTTTATCCAGACTTCAAAAGACTTGTCAGAATCTGTGGAGATCAGGAAAAAAATATTTACCATAACACACACACACACACAGTATATGTATGCGTTCAGATATTTTCATATGACGGAAATAGATAGACAGACAGACAGACAGACAGACAGACAGATAGATAGATAGATAGATAGATAGATAGATAGATAGATAGATAGATAGATAGATAGACAGATAGATAGATTTTAAAGTTTGAAGACAAAAGTAATTTTCTTGTTATGGTTTATGCATACAAGACATCTAAAGAGGAAAAAACTGCAATATGGCTGGAAATGTTCTATTCTGTTAGAGTGTGACACTTATAAAAGTTGACACTATCTTGGCCTTCCAGTTTTAAAGGAGTATGATAAAGGAAACTTGGTTCTGGAAAAATAAGCCCCACTCACCATCCAGCTGCTGCCCCTGAGTGAATGCTGCATGTGCTGACTTGTACTGATTCAGGTGGTATTCTGCTATTCTGAAATTGGGGGAAAGAATTCATCAAACCAACCAAAAAAAGTCTTCGATAAGGACAATTTGAACAGTGTGGCAGCCAAAATGTTTCGTAATCACTGAATAAATGGGAATGCACGAATTTAGATTTCAATTGAATTTAGATGCAATTGATTGTGTCTCGTTTCCTTTATTCTTCATTATCATACAACCTACCCTGTTCTCATGAAAGCAAGAGGAAGGTTGGGTTGGAGCTGCTGTGCTTTTTTGGCATCATCAACAGCACCTGCAGGGATCAAACAAACACATCAATCCAGGAGAATAAATGAGTGAATGGGAATGAATGAGCAATTCATGCATAACTGCAAGGATGCTTTTCAACTATCATCCAGAAATTACACCAGGTAAAAGGTCACAAATCATTTTTATAAAGGGCTGCTACAACCCAGATACCTGGGAAAAAATACAGCAACTGCATGGTTTTTTCATGCTAAAATATAATTTATGTTGCAAAAACCATTCATTTCTGTATCTTGGCGTTTTACAAAAAAGCAGGGAAAAAGCAGCAAAGGAGATCATTATTTTGTAATTGAGATGCCAATCTACAATTATTCCTGTGAACACACTTAGGTAGTTGTGTTTACATGGTTTTAAGAGAGACAATCTAATAAACTTGTTGTGGACTATGTATCAAACCTTACATTTGTAATTTTTGAGGAGGGTGTGTGCGTAGGCACGCTGGCAAAACCATTCAGCATTGATGGAATCTCCCTTCAAAGCTTCATTTAGTGCCTACAGGGAACAAGTTGGGTCACTAATCACAGGCAATAAAAGTGAAAGTAAAACAATCGATATTTTCAGTTAAGTTTTAAATTATAGGACAGCTTAATGATTGAACAGAATGAATGATTATTGGATCCGCCATAAAGTAAGAACTTGCAGCTGAGGAATATATTAAATAAATGTAACGGTAAATCAACGAAGGTCTGGCTGTGGCTATGACAAAAAAAACGAGAGGCCGGTTACTAATGCTGCTTATTGGGACACATACAACATTATAAGGATTCTGAAATGTCTATCAATGGTCACATAAGTGTCAATATTGGCAACCGGGTGAATGCCCCCATACATATATATTATCATCAAAATAATAATTTATACCACTCCAGAATAAATAACAGTTGTTTTTTAATCTTGCTAATGTTGTAATAGGCTAATTGTACAAGCAAATGCTAATGTTTACCTCCAGAGCTTTCTGGGGGTCCTCGTCAATAAGGCTATCCGGAAAATTGCTAAAACGAAAGAAGAAAGTAAGCGTTACACAGCTGTATCTCAATAACATCTATGAACATTAAACAAGGTGAAATTAACTTGCCTTTCGCTTGCCATGGGTCTTCAGGGAATGAGCGCGGCGTTTCTAGAGTGGCAGGAAAGTTCTAGCAAGACAAGGAAACGTGATAGCAGCCGCAGCCCAGCAGCAGGCCTGTCAACATCCGGTGGCTCATCGCTCACAGCGCCACCGCTCCACCTGCTGGCCAGGAGGACTCACGACAGGGGAACTCAAGCACGCGTTTAACACGGGTTATTCAGGAATTCTTCGTTGAAATCGGGCTTTAATTTCAAAAAGTTCCAGAATGCTGTCATTCAACTGTTGACATGTTACGTTTTTAAATAAATTATGTATCTTATCGTTGAAACTACAACAGTCTAAATAAATTGCGTATTAAAGTACATGTGCAGAGACTCAGTAATATATTTGTGATTTTTTTTTCCATTAACAGAATATTTAATATCCCCATTTTAAAATAAATATTTAAAAAAACTCTGTGCATTTTAGTCACGACTACTTATGAATTCTCATTATAGATTATATCATAGAAATTATATCATGGATCAAGATGTTCGTTTGAATCTGCAAGTGTGGAGCACAAAAAAGATACAGTGCAGTAAAAGGTTTATTCTTTAGGAGCATCACAAACAGCAATAAAATTCCATTTTTTTTCCCATAGACAATTATTTTTGTCATGACCTACAAAACTGCACTGCAAATAAAATAAAATAAAATAAAATAAAAGCAACAGAAAACTCCAATTCTCCCTCTGCTACAAAGTTACAAATCCACATCAGTGAAATCCACAGGGTAAGGAGACATTAAGATAAAGCAAAGCCTGGGCATTACAAATTAACCATTTTCTTCTTAATAAAGTGAAAACAGTTCTGCATAAGGTTCCCTGGGGACAAAGGCACAGTTATAAGCATCTCTTGAACCAGGTTTAGCCTCAGGGAAGCCACCATAAATCCCATAAGCTCAGCTTTAATTTGGAATGGGGGAGCTTTATGGACTGGCTTTGTGATGCTAAACTAAGATCAAGCGGAGAAAAAAAAAATCACCTTTTTTTTGTACAACGGGTCAACATTCTGACTCCTTACATAGGGTGTGCAGTCTACAGTCAAATTTAACCTGAGGGAGAAGATGGCAACAAGGCACAATGTCAAGCATGTTCACAGATATATAAGATACAATATAACACACAACACACAGATATCAAGGCTTTAGAGGTCCTTATACTGCAGACATTTATATGTGTGTAACATTTACGTGTGCATAGAGAGGACTAAACAGTTATAATGTGACTCTGGAGGTTGAAACAAAAAGACAGTTTCACTGGTGATTGTCAAGATAAAGGAAGGCTCACTGTCCAGAAACTCAAGCAAAACAGCAGAAAAAAACTCTACAAATAACAGTGTTCCCTTGTTTTCAACATTTCACAATACAAACAAATCTTTTACTTAAAAAAAATAATAATATATATATATATAGCGGGAATGTTTTACTCCAAAATCTCACAGCCAGCAGGAGAAACTGAACGGATGGACTGAGATCACCAGGCACTTGAGAAAGAAATAGCAGAGGTAAATATTAGTGCAAAGCCAGTAAAGTCAGAGGAATGATTCAGATAGTAATAAAAAATATTTAAAAAAAAAAAAAAAAACCCCACAGTGTGACGTTACAAAATTTAAAACAGAAGAGAAAGGCACAACTGATGAAGGCAGAGGCTTAAGTGCAAGCGAACGGAGTGTCTGCAAAAAAGGTGCAGTGAGGCTACAGATTCCAGTGCATGTCTGTGTTTGGTCTTTAATACATAGTGGCTACAGGAACTGACCGAAGGCTGAGATAACGGATAAGAGCTTCTGAAGTCTGGCTTTTCTTTGAGCCCAATCAGCAGTGTGCTGTCATACTTTGGTTCTGATCGATTCTGACATCAGGAGAGGAGGCAGCGCTCCGTCGTTACCTTCTCTGCCGATTCTTAACATATTTGGTCGATGCAGAGGTAATATAGGGTCTAAACCTCGCCCTCGAGACACCAACGATGCCACAGCGACGCCCAACTGCGCAACGTCCTGAGTGGGTGGAGTGTGTGAACCTGTGTGTTATTTGGTGAGTGACACCAGCTGCGGAGCCTCCATCTGTGAGCCTCTCTGTCCCAGATGCAGCTTCTCAGCAGACGTCTCCTGCTCACAGTGACCGTGGACGCCCCCCTCAACGGCGGCCTGACGCTCGCACAGACTCCCCAGGAGCTGAGCGGTTTTGAAGACCGAGGCGTGACCCGCCGGCTGCAGCGACTGCACCTTCGGCAGGTTCTGGAGGGTCCGCAGCATCTCGGCAGACACGATGGGCAAATGCTGCTCCTGGATCAGGCTGTTGCTGCCCGAGCGCAGCACGGTGTCACGCTGGCCGACGGGTTTGGAGGCCGCCCCCCGCGCGGAGCCGGTCACTGTCTTCTTGTGAGGTGGCGGCGAATCTTCCTCCTCAGCTGACGGGTCACCAGATGGTATTGTGCTCTCGTCAGACTCATCACTCACACCTTCATCGTTACCACTGTTGTCTTCATAGTCTTCCTCTTTGGTTCCATCCCCGTCTGTGATGTAAACCATGTCCTTTGGCAGAGTGGTGAACTGGTACACGAGACGCTGACCTTCAACCTTATTCAGGATTCCTCTTTGGTAATAGTACCTAAATCACAAAAAAAAAAAACCTGTGAATATTTGCACTGCGTTGAACTTGTGTCTGTTTGTTGTTTACCTGAGTGCTCTACCCATCGTCTCGTAGTTCATGTCTGGTTTGTTTTTGTGTCTGCCCCAAAGTCTGGCGACAGCCTTTGAGTTGACCAATTTGAAGATTCCTTCGTGGGGATTTGTCCATTTAATGTAGCGAGGACAGACTTTCCGGTCCTGCAGCAGCTCCATCAGGAATTGCCACAGGTACAGCGTGTTTCCTCCTGGAACAAAAAGACAGGAAGGAACAACCTTTTATAAAATATGGTGTAAAAATAACTGATCTCTGGGCCCTTTTCAGAACTGAAGCCTCTAGTTTGCTGCCTGCTAAATGCGATTTTGGATTTCAAAGCAGAACGTCTGGGAGGTTTTAGCATAGATTTGAAGATTTTATGTGACAGCCTCAAATAAATCTCAAATAAATCTGTTTATTTAATTCTCCTGTAAAACTAGAATGGCGAAAGCATTTAGAGGTGGAGCCAGATCAAACAATATTCCTGTTGAAATAAGGTTTACAAACACTTTAGCATTGTAATGTATTCCTTTCTGGATTTACAGTGATCCCTCGTTTATCGCGGGAGTTACGTTCCAAAAGTAACACGCGAAAAGTGAAATCCGCGAAGTAGCAACTTTATTTTTTTTAATTATTTTACAATGCAATACTGAACAGTAGAATGAAACCAAACATCAAAACCTGTTTTAAAGACCAAACTTTGTTTAAAACAATAATTTTAATATAGTAATACAAGGTTGGAAACATTGTCAATGGCGTATTTCCCAGTCCCAGCTGAGCCTCTTCGTCCTGACTCCGCTCCGCTGGAGCGTCTGTTTCTACTGAAGGCGCAGGAGTCTTTCTCCGAGAGAAGAACATTGTTATGGGTAGTTGTTGGCGCTCTTTCTTTTTCTGAGCAAGAAGATTTTTATAAACGGATATGCCACCTTCGATTATATTTGAGAACTGCAATGAACGACTCGCAAAAAAAATCCGTGAAGCAGCGAAGCCGCGAAAGATGAACCGCGATATAGCGAGGGATCACTGTATTGAGTTTTAATTGAAGCGCTTCCCCTAGTTTCATGTCTTGGACGATGCTCAGCCACTTGTTTAACAGCACTTGTTTTATTACACCTAATGAGAAGCACGCCGTCACATTACCTTTATTGTACTTGTCCTTCTTCACTGTGATATCTGGAGTGGGAGACTCTGGCCTCCGATGTCTTGGTTTTCTCCCTGAAATATTTTAAAACACCACTTTTTCAGTACTTGGAATATAATGACAAAACATGACCTGATGTGAGAGGAGCAGATGCTCAGAGACGGACCTCTTTTCTTTGACTGAAGCTGTGCGGAAGGCTGCTCTGTGTGCAGGGAGGGCCACTGCAGGTGATCAACAGTTCCCATTATTCCCTCTGCTGACACAGTCACCTGAGTAGCAGAAGTAGTGATGACATCACCCAGAGGTGGTAATAAGGTCTGGGCTGGAGGGGGGGCACAAACAGACTTAATCAAAAAGAGCAGCAACGTGTTCACCGCGTCTAAAAATAACATTCTGCTGCCAGACAGCTCAAAACGTAAAGGCGCTGCTGGGGCATCTTTACCCCGTTGGTGTGCACACGAGTCACGTTAACTTAGTTGCAGAGCTGCGTGTAGGCTTACTGTAGTGTTGTTCCAGGGACAACGTGTCGGAGCACTCCATGTTGAGGAGTGAGTCAGCAGCAACAAGTGTCTCCATGGTTTCCTTCTCTTCATCGTCACATGGTTCCACTGCAACCCACAGAGGACAGTTACAACAACAAGTTCAGGCAGATGAGATGGATCAGATCTTTCATTTCCAGCGTGGAATTAACAATGGTGACCTTAGCATCGGCATAGCATTGCACAATTAACTGGTTATGCTTCGCGTTTTTAAAAGTGTATATTTCCAGATGAGTTTGTTGTGAAGTCACCTGTGTGAGGGAACTGTGCAACACTTTCATTCCGCATTCTCCACTCGACTTTGCTGCTTTCTGATAAATGTTTTTGGTGGTTCTGCGCAGTTTGCTGCAGGTTTATTCATTCTCGCATCAACAGATAGTCCATAGTCACTTTAAACAACTTTTTCATTTCCATATTAGAGCACTCGACTTATAAAGCCTTTTAACTTCACCTGCTAAACTGGTGCCAAGTGGCAAAACATCACAATAAAAGTGCTTCGTTGTGAAAAGGTGAGCTAAAACAGGCATCTGCTAGCTAGCAGCTGTTTTACTTGTCAACTTTGCAAACAGCGAACGACCCGTCAAAAGGAGACGCGCTGGATGCAGAAACTTAGTCTTCGATAACTTTATCCAGAACCGATGCGGGTTTGGAATTACAACTTTCCGAGTTGGCTGCCAACGGTGCTACTATCGTTGCAGCTATCGTTAGCTAGTTACCCGAGCCTCGATGCATCAACAGTTCGCAGAAGCACGCTGGGATAAAACAGCGCGGTGCTGTGACAAAACTTACTTTTAACTCCCAGGCCCGGAGTGGAACAAGCTATAGCATGTGTGCTGTAGCCCGGGTTAACTGCGTCTACATCCTTAAATGACTCTTGACGCGTGTTTCCCAGCTACAATCTAGGAATGTTTTGTTTCACTTCCTGCATTTTTCCTGGGGCTGCTCGGTGCGCTACTGCGCATGCGCAAACCAGTTTAGTTTACTCCGTTGCCTCTGACACGCTGCTCTTAAGTTGCGCTCCACTAAACTGTCAACACTTAGAGCTCACGTTTCCAATGGTTAAAAGAATGTCCAGACTACGACACACTCAGTTATCCTCACAGACATAAATGTGTCAGGAGGGGCTGCAGCATGTGTGTCGCCTGACCTTTGAGCAGCTGCTGGTGATCTCCCGCTTCATCGGGCTGTTCGCACGCTAGACCTGTATAAAAGAGCAGTTGTGAATGGGGAACCTGCTCCATGCCCAGCCCGGGGTAGTCCAGGTAACTTCCCAACTGCAGGACACACAGATTCAGACAGGTGGTCAGCTTGTCAGAACGCTCACAGGTAATGTGGAGCTTGACATTTACTCACCTGAGACATGCAATGGTGGTCGCTGGCGAAGTCAAAGATGAGCTCTGTCTGCTGAAGCATGGCTGGTTGTCCCACAAAACACACACACGGAGTCTTAATGGAGAGAAAATAGCATCACACAGATGGAGCCTTTTGAACAAGAGTGATCTTCCCTCTGAACCCACTGAATGTCAGACTACTTCAGCAGGAGTTATGTGACTATACTAGCAGACCAAAGACTGAGAGGCGTCACAGGAAACATGCTTTCGAACTCTCGATGAGGAAGTGGGGGATGCTAAAATGTCCTGTGGTCTGACCAAAACCTGCAAGAATGAAACAAGGCCGAACGTCAGTGGGGGATGGAACGCTACAAAAGTCATCAGAACCAGTCGCACCTGCAGACTCCATCTTCCTCCATGCAGGTGGATTTATTTTCAATAAAGCATCCAACCAGCTAAATCAAGAGCCACACAAAAATAATACAGTTTGCTTCTATCATTTGACTATCTTGTTTTTTTCACCTCTTATCTTGTTTCGAACAGAAGCTAAAACCAGCAACAGGAAGGAAGAGTTTGAAGTGCAACGTGGTCAGAGTGTTAGCGTGTGTATCTCTCATGCGTGTAGGGATGAAGTGAATAGGTCAGTTGGACTTGACTTAGACTTCAGCATCACGTCATGTTACACAATGTTCAAGGTTGCAGGTGCGTTAAGTGACATTTAGAGCAAAGCTACAGAAGAAAGACTCGCTTTCTCCTGGTAAAACTCAATTTGTACACCAAAATCACACCTGAAAATGTTGAATAACTGACCTAAATATACTGAGATGTGCTTAAAAAGTGAGTCTCTTGTTTAATAACCTTCAACATCCGCTGGCAAAGACTTCACCTGTATGAGCAAACGAACAAAACAAGAGTAAAGAGAGAAATGTCGGCATGACTTTCAACTCTTGGCCGGATTTGTGATGGATTTCGCAACATTTCCTCAACATTTTCACTTTAAGTGACTCTTTACTGATTAACGACTTCTCTTTAATGTGCAGTGCATCCTAGTCGGGGTGAAGCCGTGCAGACATTTACGCCTCATCTTCCAAACGGAGCGAGAAAGTGAGGCCGCTACATTGTCTGTCTGTCTGTCTGTCTTTGTGTGCTTGTGATAGAGACACAACATGTTCGGGTCAGTTATCACACAGGAAGCACAGCTCAGTTAGGAGGCACCACTTCCTGAGTTCCTGAACCAAAGCCCTGACAGCAACGCTGCCAGAAGCAGCCGAAACTTCCCCCCACACGAGCAGTCATTTCGCACACGTGTGGCGCGACTCTCGTGGAGCAAAACCGTTATATTATGAATAAATACTGACAACATAATACACACAATAATACACAGCAAGGATGTGACGTAGTGTAGAACTTTCAGAACCTACTAAATATCACAAAAATAGGGGGCGGCATAACCCAGGGAAGCCATGACCTCCTCCTCATCATCGCTATCGACTCTTTTTTGTATGTGTTTCTGTTGTTGCGCTGATGTTCAGCAACGTGCACGACGGCCAGTTGGCCCTCTGACTTAGTGAGACTTGAACAAAACGTGACAAACACAGCTGGCATCCTTGCGCCTGTGCGCCGTGGCCCCCGAGAGCCGGCGTGGACTGGCTCTCCTTTATTCCCGTGGCTGTTGCCGCTGCGGGCCATCGGGCCCCGTGTATGTGCTCATTGTCGGCGTGGCCCTCCGCCCGCCAGTGTTGCAGAGATCATCTCCAGCAGCACAGAGCCTGTGTTCATCAGCACTCTGGTCACATAGATTTGTCTCTGTGGCCTCCGAACGGGGGATGTGAGCCTGTGAAGTGGCTGCCAGGCCCCTAAGGACACCGATAAGCCCCCATAACATTCATTCCCCAGTTTGTGTGCAGTGGCTCAGAGACAGCGCGAGTGTGTTTGACAGAAAGTGGCAGAGAGTGTGTATGTGTGAACAAGGCCGGGCTGATAACAGCGAGGCAAAGCGGGGGAGCAGCAGATAAGCTGCTCTTGTTGCTTGGGGTAACCGTGCCTTGTTAAATGAGCGCGGAGCGTGTACGTGCGCACGCGTGCGGAGGAGACTGGGAGGGGGGGGGGCGGGGTGTCACGACAGAAATGTGGTTTTACAACCTTTCTTTGAACGTGTACGTGCGTTTGGCGTTTCTGGAAAGTCAGAGATTATTACGTCATAGTGGAACATTTGTGACAGGAAGTTAAAACTCCGTCAAACAAACACGCAGGAACGTGCTTTCACTTTCCCCTCACATGGCGCACGGGCTTCCAGTCTCCCGAGAGCTGCTGTAAAGTTTTCAATCATGGCGGAAAGTGCTGTATAAATGTTAGAATAAAAGGCTCACCTTTGTTTGTGGCTTAAGTCCACATGTGGCAGAGGAACAGCTGCCTGGAGGAGCTACAGAAGACACATGGATGTTGAGCTCATCTCTTCTGGCAAAGAGGAGTCATCGTTTAGCAGAACCGGGTTCAACCTGCCTCTGTGATCGTCCTTCAGCAAAGAAAGGTGCCACACAGATTTAAACTCAGTGTTGATCCTGTTGATTCGTCTCTCCTTCCCTTCAGCCCTTCTCAGTTGTCACTTCCTCTTTTTTTTTTAAACTGTCAGCCACCGTGAGGTCTGATTGGTCACCTGTGTTATGACTCAAGGTAACCCATGGTGACTATTGTCGGTGAGGAGCAAATGTAAACACGGGCGTATTTGCAATGTAAAGCAGCAGAGTTAAGCAACTGATATGCAAACAGCGGAGTGGTTTGGATGCAGGCGAACCGCCACAGTGTTGGAAATGACCCCATTACATCAATATTATAAAATAGGTTTCAACTAGATAATAAATAAATATATAAATATGCTGAATGGTTAAAATAATAAGAAATGTTATGATTTGGCCGCTTTATCTCTTGGGAAATTGCAAAATATGACGACTAAATTGAATGTGTTTTTAACTCAAACGCCATCGCCCTCTAGTGGCAGCAATCCGCACCGACACACTTAATGAGTGTAACGTGCTTCCCTTCTCTTGTCCTTCATTGAATTTAACAATTAAAGGTACCAAGATACTCAAACATCTGTCTCTGCCATACCCAAAGGCCTGCAGATGGTTTTATGAATGAGGCTGCGGCCAAATACTGTTGCTGTTTATTGACACTTGGAGAGTGCAGAGCTCCTCTCTATGGCCTCTTTACAGACAATCATAACATATCCACTTGACATTTTCTTTAAAAAGTCTCAACATTTAGAAATTCTCCTCTGATCTGCACCGCTACATCTAGCTGGAGTTGGCCTGATGAGGCCACAGGCAACATGGAAACAGGTAACTTCACGATGTTTCCACAAAGGAAGTTCAATTTTATTATTACAATATGTGTGCACACACGAGCAACGGTGGGAGGTACAGTTACAAAAAATGTTTTCCTTCATCACATACATAACAACAGCATAAAATCCAATATATATATATTGTGTTTTGCACTTTATTAATAGTAGAAGCTCACAAAAGAGGTAATTACACAACAGCACTGCTGTAAACCTTTAGCGCTGAGTTTAACACCTAAAGTAGCTCATTTAAAAAAAAAAAAAGTAGTTGGAACCTCAGGTGTAACCTGTAGACCTCTGCATAAATACCCACAAGGAAGGAGATTTTTCTGTATTTCTTTGCAGATCTTACACAGATGTTTGGTGTCTTCTGGATGCTTTGTGACTGAAAAGATCATCACACTGAGAAAAGTAGCAGGAAAAAAACAACACATGATCAAATATCCACTCTGCATGGGGCTAATTAAGTCCTACTGACCTTTTCTGTGCACCTAATGCAGCAAGGGTGTGTGTGTGTGTGTGTGTGTGTGTGTGTGTGTGTATGGGCATCCCGTTAAGTATGTGATAATTGGACATCTGGAAAAGTATGTTTCATGAAGTCAAACTTCTTTTTTTACAGTGTGAAACTGCACGCGAGCAAACCAGAGGAGAAGCATCTGAAGGCGTTGGAACACGTGTGGAAAACATCAACCCAGGAACACTCTGTGTACCTCTGGTTGCTGCTCCCGCACCCTGCGCTACCCCTCGAAGGCCTTATTTTCAACTTTGCCTGTTCTTTTCCCCTTTGAAGTAATTATACGCTTGAGCGTCTCCTCAGATGCGAAACCGCGACAGATTTGAACGCAGTGATGACTCAGAATTAAAGATTCACTCGTGTTGCATTTGAGTCTGTGGATTCAGACGAGTTACACGACGGGCATGAAAGCAGGAAAAGGGCCTTGGATAAGTTACATCAAAGCATCGCAAGAATCTGTTTGATAGTCTCAAAATAGGAGCGTTATCAAACACACATGCATTTCTATGAAAAGCGCCGTTACTGGAAGCACTCAGAAAGAAAACTTTCCTGGGAAGACTCTGCCAATCACCCCCCCCCATGTCGAGCTGGAAGCATTTCCTTCTGGTTGTACTTAAACTGCGATCACAGCGGGCAGAACCCACCCGGGCTCCATCCACACGGCAAACCTGCTTCAGACAAGGCAAACGCAAAAACACATTGCGCAACCGTCACAAAACAGCCAAACGGCGATACGGATCACGAGACAACAAATCGCACAAAGGCCTCCATTGATGCCTGACTTTCCGGGCTAATTTACCTTAAAGGTCCAACCAAACCGGGCCCTTCATTAGGCACTCAAACCTCTGGGTGACGGAGAAGTTTAATGGTGTTTCTAACCTGCCAGACTTTGATTTATTTCCACATATTTCCTTAAAGTATCATGTTTGGTGCTCATGTTACAAGTATACAGCTCTGATATCAATAGTTTTTTCAGTTGTTGCCAACAAGAACCTTGGTCAGAGGACGGTGCCTCACATTTGTGGAAGGTTACATCTGCAAGCACACAGCTGTCCGACTCCTGCTGCCCATCGAGAGATAATCAAAGCGGAATGTGCCGCCATTTCTCTCACTGGAGACTGCGGGTGCATCTGAAACCACACTGGATTGTTTGGTAAGAGGAGGCAAAGGAGTTGGAGGGCAAAAAAAAAAAAAAGATGGCACAGAAGTAGTGAAACCACCGTGAGCATCTCTTTGAATGGGGGAGAATAAGAGCGAGCAGATGCGGATGGGGAGAGAAATCCGGGATGGGTGGTGAGGGATCACAGGACAGAGGGCTCCTTTTAGAGCTAATATGACATGCGTGACACTGTTTTAGCCCAAGGGAACATTCCCAGGTCAAAGCCTGTGTGTGTGTGTGTGTCTGTGTGTCTGTGTGTGTGTGTTTACAGTGAAGAGTGAAGAAGCGAGGAGGAAAAATAAAGCGATCACAGTAACCTCCTGTGTTCCGTATCTCTATCACATGACGACCCCCCCCCCAGGTCACACTTAATCAAACCCGCGCTCGCCAACACAAAACACACACAGACTCGTACAGGCCACAATAACAAGCGACGCTTCACCATTCACAGAATTGATTATTACCATGTGTTTCAACAGATAAGGGCTTTTAAAAAATGGATAAATTCCTTTAAAAACACACATGAACCCATTCTCCTTTGTTGCTTTCATAACTGGGTTTATTGCAAAACCAACCCCCCACCCCCCCGCGTAGGTAAGGAGTTAAATTTGGGAAATACACCTGTACAGCACGTGAAGCCTCAGTCGGGAAAACCCGGAAAAGCGCGACAGAAAAGACGACTGGTCGGATCAGTAGTTCAGTAACTGGCAGGAAAAGATGTTTACACACGTGAGGAGCACGCTCAGTAACATGCATACAAGAATATGTAATAAAATATACAAATAATCCCAAAGGATAATTGCTAATACTCATGCGTCACAGTCTGTCCATATGCTGCAGGAAATACTGCAAGGTTCATAGCATCAAAGTAACATTCAGTATCCAGGCCGCAAGCCTGATGAGCTGTCGACCCTGCTTTTATGTTCAATACAGCCCCCCCGCTTTACACCTCTGGCACCCAAGAATGGACTGTTCGACAAGCAGCGATTCTTTTGTGGTTCTTGATAAGGAGAATGTTTAGGAGGCCGTGATGGTTGAATGTGGAAGAAGGCCTGGTAAGATGGCGCCGACAGGCCAATGGCAGGCACTCACCCTCGTTCGGACACCCACACGTCAGCATTTTTGTTCCCGTATCTCCTTTGCCGATAACCCGACTCCTCGTCAAGCTGTTGTGGACTTGTTGGTCATGCGGGAGTTGCTCTGCTCAGAGGCTCGGTCGGTGACCTTCAGCTTCATGCACGACTGCTTCTCATCCATCAGCATCTCGGCTGGCAGGCACCAGCAACACAGGCAGGACTGAAAAGAGGAGGGGCCGATGAGAGAAGAAAGGGGGAAAAAAGGAATATAAAGGGCATAAATAATGGGATTATTAGGAACATTAAGAAGGAAAATTTACTGGAGCTGAAGCCGTTATTGGCTAATGGTTAATGTGCAACTGCAGCTAACAGGGGTAACGGCATCGCCTGCAATTCATTATCCACATGGAGTTAGCAAGTGGAAATCAAGTTACAAACAGAGTAGGTTTGTTTTCATCTGGAGGTGGGTCACACGATAGCAGCCTGACAAATCATCAAGTGATAGGCCGCGACTGGGAAAAGCCGGGTCCTTCTTTCATTAGCTCCGAACGTCTCTGTTTTGGCTAATACCACATTTAGCATTTAAATCCAACGTTTTTGTTCAAAAACAGCTGATGCCTGAATTCCTTACTTTTAGGTTGTTGTCTGAAGGCCGATTTATACTTCTTCAAACACATCATGTAGCTTACAACACTGCTGCAGCTTATCTAATCTACCACCGCCGCGTGAAGTCAGAGGAATTAATCAGCTACTTCCACAGTCAGATCACAACTTGTTGCTGCAATCTTTATACCAGTCCGCGTATGGTGGATCCGTTATCACGCACACTTCCTTAGCTTAGCTTAAAAGATACATCTCACCCTGAAGCAGCTCTTGAAGCGCTTGCTGACCATGTAGAGGGCGATTGGATTGATGCAGGAGTTGACGGAGGCCATGTTGATGCCAATGTAGTCCAGCACCAAGAAGAAACTAAAAGAATGCCCCTTCATCAGTATGGGTATCGACTGGTGTTGCATTGTGGGACATTCACATCACATCCCCTCGTACCTGAGCAGCTCACAGCGGTTTGGATCCTTCTCGTCGTAAATGGTGAGCTTCAGGATGCGGCTGAGGTGGAGAGGCAGCCAGCACAGAGCGAAGACCAGGACCAGGCAGAACACTGTCTTAGCAACCTCCCTTCGCTGCACATGCACATCAAACCATGTGGGGTGATCAATCAGCTCAATGAATTCTATATTCTAAAGTCTTATTATAAAAGTAGGGCGAATGAAATGCCATCTGACCTGCTTCAGGTGGTCGCTGAGGGCGATCTGGACGCCATTTTTCTTCCTGAGCATCTCACAGGTCATCAGGGTGTAGAAGATAGCAGTGCAGGCTAACGGCAGGCAGAAGTACACGCTGAACAGCCACCAGTCCTTTGCGGACTTATAAAACTGGAATAAAAGGTGTTTTTCCGTGAGCTACAGATGCATTCCACACCCACCAGGTAGACTCTGTTATTTCTATATATTTATTTATCTGGTACCATCGGCTGTGGCCAGAAAACCTTCCGTTGCGCCTGTTTTTAAGCCGACTTCCAGTGTTCGCAGCTGTGTCAATACGGAGCGTTTTGCTCCGCGCTCATTCATACGCCTCAGAAGATCTATAACTCACGCTCATGAATCCAGGTTTCTGCATGGGGTGCAGCAAGCAGATCCTCAAGTACTCTCCTTTGTAGTCCATGGTGATCATGTCGAAAGCAATGGCCTCCGGGACGGCTAAGATAATGGACAGTATCCAGATCAAGGCTATCTCGATCGCCATCCATTTCGGAACGCCGATCCCTTTGATGCGGCTCCACGAGGCCACGGCTCGGTACCTGGAAGAGTTGGGTTACGTAATGAAAGGACATTCATCAAAGAAGCGGACATTTCCATAAAGATCTGGACTGATTAAACACTTTAATATCCACTTCAGTACCCTTGATCCATCGTCTGAGTACCCTGAATGCACTGGCAGTGACGTGTGCCATATAAAGTTGGGTCAAAGGTCATTCATCAAAGCCAATCAGCATCTGCGGGTGCTTACCTGTCAATGCTCAGAGCGCACAAGCTCAGCACCGTGATCCCCACGGAGGCCTTTTGCACAAACGGCACCAGCTTGCACAGCGTCACACCGAAGGGCCAATCCTCTGCTAGCAGCTGGAGGGAAAGACACATTTATTGGGAGTTTAGGCCGTTTCAGATGAGACTCTTCCCCTTTGCTGCTCCCTCTCTCTGCAGGAATCCGACGAGCACCATGTGTGAGCATAATTCCAGTCCCCGAGAGCATTCCAAGCTCGTTCCCTCTCCTCATGTTCAGTGTTTTCTCCCTTTTATGTATTTGGAAACGCAGCATTACCCCGCTAAACCTCGACAGAACGGGACCTTTGATCTCCGCTTTGAACGAACGGAATGCAAGTTTAGATCAATTGGGATCATATGTGCTCCCGTATCTCCCAGTAAACACAGAGTACGCCTTTGGTGAGTGCGCTCTGGTATGCAACCGCGTCCAGTTGTTTTAGCACGCCTGCCCCTTTACCCAAATATACCGGCCCCCTCCCCCCAGTGCACGCGGAAGCCAACAGATAATGAAATACCAGAGAGGTACGGGGATGAAGAAGGCTCAAACCGTAATAACATGTGAAAACTGTGGTAAGCCCCTTCCTCTGTGTGTGTGTGTGTGTGTGGGGGGGGGGGGGGGTGGGGTGGGGGTGCCAGGCTTTAAAAGCCAATATGCAGCGCAGTAATGAAAACCATCAACTTCATTCATCATCTATTATTGGTAGCAGGGGATGGTGTGGGTCACTGTATGGAGTTCTCAGCTGGAAGCTCAACGTGAGCTCACCTTGTAAACGTTGATGGGAATGCCGATGATGATGTGCAGCAGGTCCCCGAGTGCCAGGCTGGCGATGAGGATGTTGGGCCCGTTACGCATGCACTTGTTCTTGTTGATGATCCTGAGCAGGGTGGAGTTTCCGATGATACCCACGACGAACACCAGGCACGACACCACCGTGTTGATGTACTTGAAGGTGTCCCGGATCTCCGTGGGTCCGGTGCACATGGGAGGTAGCCGCCGGCGCGGCATGGTGATGTTGGGCCTCACGGGAGCCTGCATGTCCCTCTCTACGAGCCCGGGTCTCTGCGTGACCACCAGAGCGCCCTGGGAGGACTTCTCCCTCGCCTCCTGCTGCCCGCTGGCGGCAGGGATGTGACCCACCAGGAGAGGTACGATGAGGCAGAGGAGATGAACCTTCATCCTGCCGTTTTGGTCGTAAACACGGCTTTTATCCTGCTGGCTGAGGTCCTTAAGCACAAAGAGGTTTGGGGGGCTGGGATCTATCACTACGGATGATTCTATACAGTCTGACACCAGTCGGTGCTGATGCAGAGATTAGGCCGGAGCTATACAGCTCTGCCAGACACACCGTCCCTTATATCTTCTCTGTAATTAATTTAGAACAGCCATAGTAAGCAGAGTGACCTCTCCCCTCGTCTCACAGCCCCACACAGGGCTTGGAACACTTTTAATCTGCAGTTTTACTTACCTTTCTCCAGGTATTGTAAAAATCCACCAGTATTTGTGGGTGTTAAACAGGCCCGTCTTGATCTCCAGACACTCTGAACCTTGTAGGATGGAGGAAAGCTCCTGGAGTAAACGATGGCTGTCCCCGCAGTGACGGTCCAGTCATCTCCACCAAAAACAGCCTCTCCTCCACAAGTGGGGTGGGTAAAAGCGGAATCCTGATCTGTGATCCGGAGACGCTCGCTCTCCCCTCCTGCAGTCGGTCCTCGATATGTACAAAGTCTCCAGAGGGTGCTGGCTCGATCCCTGCCCTTCAATCCCTCCTCCTGTAACGTGGAGGAGGGGGCGGAGGAAGACAGACAGAATGTCCACCAGTCAGCTACGAGACTGACCTCACATTCAAGTGGGTTAGACTGACTGTTGAGGTGTGTTTTTATGGGATTCTTTGTGTATATTGGACCTTCATCAGCCAATAACGATCTTAAAACTAAAACAATTGTGCTTTTGCTGTCACAGCTTATTATCATCCTAAATTTATATGCATGCAAATACTTTCAAAGTCACTGTCATGTGACTTCAAAAGTCAATATGACGTGCAGAGTTGAATCTAAATGCTAATGTTAGCAGGGGTACTTATTTTGGAACGTTGATTCCCCATACAGGGTTTATTTATTTAACTATTTATTTAATCGAATAGAAGACACCTAAATTTATTCATTGCTGTGGACTTCGGGGGGAACATTTCCTTAAAAACTTAATTTCAGGATTTGGGTTCAGGGGACACCGTATTCATTATTTCTGTGCCATCTTTGATCTAAAGCCAACAGATTCAGCTTGATCCAGGTGTTGGACTGACTTTGAGAACAACATCTGGGACCAAGCTGCCGATATGCTGCATGAGACGTTTTTCCTTCATATGTTAATATTTCACGTAGATCAAAGAGCCTGCACTATCAAAGCGGTTTAGAAATCAAAGCGTGCCTTTGATGTCACCTAAACGATGAAGATAACGCGCATCCGCGTGCAAGTCCGCGCGTTTCTCTGCTTTCTTGGACATAAACGACACAGATAAACACATTAAATTCCTATTATGCTTTCTCACTCTGTGTTAAATCAAATATCTGGTCACACATTAAGCTGTGTGCGAGGATTCTCATTAGGAACATTTCAGACAAATCAAATCACCAGGAAATTCTAAGTGGAGGCGGAAAGTCCAAAAAAATAATTTTATGACTATTTTATGACTTGAAAGCAAGGGTTTATGAAAAACAATATCTTCAGCGTGGAATGAGGTATAACCCCTCTAAATCTGATCCCCTTGGCAATTATTTCGCAAATGTTTTCAGGAATTTGGCCATCTCTGCTCGGCAAAATTGCTTTAATTCCAGCAACACTGGAGGGTTTTCAAGCACGAACTGCCTGTTTGCCACGGCGTCTCCATCAGATTCCGATCAGCGCTCTGGCTCGGCCACCCTAAATACGAAACCTTGGAGATGTGGATTTTCTCTGTGTTCTTTGGATCAGCGTCCTGCGGAATGATCCTTGTGTTTTTAGGGCTTTAGATCAGCAACCGAAGGGTGGATGTTGACTGGAATGTTCTCGCAGAGAGCAGAACTCATGGGTTCATCAATTAGGTCAATTAGGTTAGGAGGTCATCCAAGTTCTACAAACCCAAATCAAAACTAGAGAAACCTACATAATTGGTAAATAGAATTTTCGTGATGCCGGGATCCCAGTGAATGTGTGCGGCTCTCCGGTGAATCTCCGGGACCTCTGCTGTTGCTCTGTCTAGACCACATCTGCATCAGCTCAGCCTGGTTCTTCTCTGTGAAGCCCGCTGTTTTGACTCTGAGGAGTTTCACCCGGGCCGGCAGCCATCAGAACCAGATGTGTTCCTCTGTTGACTGATCTACTGCCTCGCTGGAACCGTAGGAACTCCAATTTGGCTCCCTGTGAATTTTCCCGCTGGTTGCCTGTTGCGTGCGCTCCTCACCAGAGGAATACACGCTTATCTTCGGGATAGCAACGCTCTCCTCGTCCAAACGGACCTGTCGGCTTCACAACTAAATCTAAGAGGATTGTGGGGCTCATTACAGCTGCGGAATTGTTCTCATTACTGCTGCTGTTATGATCTCTTGATTATGGGCAGATTGGCTTTAGGAATTCAGCTGCTGCTGTTAGATCCTATTATTCAACCAAACATTTTTCAAGATAAATCATAACCATGGATCACTGCATCCATGAAAATATAATAAGAAAGGGGGAAAGGAAGAGATCAAACGTGCCCATTTCATGCAAAACCAGCCCTAAATCCAATATTTGATTTCCTGCTATATTCTCATTCCACGTTGGTGGGAATATTTGCTGTTTTAGCTACGCCTGCGTGGAGCTGTTGTGTTTGCTGCACACACACCACCCAAATGTGCAGAAACTCCTGGTTCTCCTGAGAGTCAGGAGGTCGTCCGGAATTCCGACCTGAGCGGAATGTGTCAGTCTGCAGGTGGGAAATAATCCACACCGTGCAGGGTCGTCGGCAGTGAGGTGAGGTGGACCTGGGGCCGGATCAGCCTGGTAGGAGGAAGGGAACATCTGGGAGCTGCCACTTGGTCCTACAAAGAGACAAATCGCCCTGCTTCATTCAAACCTTGCAGCAGTTTAAACTAATCCATTCAGCACAACTGAACAACCATGAACTTTCCAAAATGCTCGGGAAGAGTGGAACAGAGAATCTTAGTGTGGGAAATAAAGAAAAAAACAGGCAGCGGGAACACGGCGTTGTGCAAAAACATTGTATAAGCTGTTAGTGAAGAGTCAGCTGTAGTCATGGATCTTTCAGGATTTGATAGCTCTTGGTCAGCTTCTGGGGCTGTTTGAAAAATAAATGAATAATAGGAACGAATGCTGTGACATTGATTTAAAACTGTTGGAACATGAGGGAAATATAAGAAGCCTTGTTCTGGACAGAGTTTAAATCAAATCCTAATAAGATTTTATCAGAAAGAATTCAATTGTGCTTTAAATATTTGATTCTCCCTATTTTTTGTATCTATCAGTCTCGTAGCAGCAACGTCCTGAACAACACTGAGATGGTGAACAAGTCTAAAAATAGGTTCTTCAGCTGTGGGGCTTCAGGAACGTTAAAGGTCCCACTGTTGCTCTAAGAGAGAGAGGGGAGAGGAGAAAAATGGCTGATTTTGTGGAGGATCGTGAACCTGGGAGTCAGGAGGGGACCCCCACAAAACACAGAACAATCACACTCACGACTCACTGCTGGACAATTGTCACACTGACTTTTACAGATGGATTGTGGGCTAATTTCATCCTTGTGTTGTCAGGACTGGTGGGAAATGGCCTCTTTTAAATGCATGTAAGCACTAAGACTCCATCTTCACATGCCTCTCATTTCAATAAACCAACAAATTTGAAGGAAATATTGTATATTAGGTGACGAACAGTGCTACGGGAAATATCCGACCACACATCCCAGTAACAAGTAGCGAAGATACGCTTCTGTTAATCATTGAGGCTATTGAGGTTCACCCCAGAAAACATCCTGTAGTGGGTTTACGCCATTTCAAATACAGTAAGATTGTCCAAAATAAAGCTGACTGGACTTGAAAGACCCCCCACGCTTACACATGGGCTGGGGGATGGGGGGGGTAGGCTGTTGTCAATGATTGCCAGTTTTCCTCACAAACGCCATCATCACATGTCACACGAACACACGGGCCTGACGTGTGTCGTGAGGTCACATGCTGCGTCACATTCTTCATCTTCTGGTGTCAGCACTGGTATTAAAACATTAAAAGACATCAAATACGTTTGAGCTCCGGCAAGCGGTCCGGACTCAGGCGCTCTATTGACACAAGCAGTAAACTGGATTTTCTTTCCACGCCGCGGGCGGTGCTGCGGCACCGCGTGTGTTTTCGGTAGCTTCTTCTATGTGTGAGCAAAAGAGAGAGGGGTCTGTGTCAATCCCTCCCCAGGCCACCTCCTCTCTGTCCATCTGTGGCTGTCCTGGGGTCATAGTGGCCCTTTAACACTGGGCCCCTCTGAACATCAGCACAATAAACTTTTATGTCGCCCCTGTACACACTTTTTATTTCAAAACGGCTGCGGATTTAACTGGGGTCTGAGCTGCTGTGTGGACACAAGTGTTTTCTTGTCTAAGATGCAGCCATGTGAGAGGACCGTGTTTTGGGTGTATGAACGTGTGCGTGCGTGGGGGGGCAGGCAGAACCTGTCGGTCATGACAAATGTCTCCTCCATCCTAAACATTCGCTTCCTCTGGAGGGAGAGTTGAACTCTTATCATTTCTTTACATTCAAGAGGAGGAGGAGACCAGAGGGGATGAAGGAAGGGGCCTCATCATCCGCCCTTCATCTAGTTTTAAAGCACATCTGGAATGATCGGATTCATTCAATATTTACAATGAATTTATTTAAAGCCATTTCAGTGTTTTCAGGTCCCCCGAAAGCTGCGAGGAAAAAAGCAACGCAGCAGTTTTTTTACTAAATAAATTATTTTCCCCTAAACATAATGAACTGATTATTGCAGCCAATAAAGTAGCAATGATGAAGCAATAATGGCACATAAATGAATGTATATCTTTAATGTCTCAGTTAAAAAAACTAGGATTTTTAACAGATGCTGACTTTATTTCCACTTTTCTCGGTGCTTTATGATGTCTTTATGAGCATGATTGTAAAGCAGCTGGGGAGAATCTCTCAAATTCCCCCTCTTTATGGCTTTATTATATCATTAAACACGGAAGTCTCCTTCGTATGGCTGCAGAGATGGAGCAGCGGACTTCTCTCTGTCTCTCTCTGCACTGGTTTGAGTTCATTTTCTTACTTAATACATCACATCTCACCCATTTCTCCACTTATTTGAAGTGCTCTTTTCAAATTTGACTGCACATATGGACTCAGTCGTTCTCACAGTCTGATCAACAAATGGATCACGGCCACGTTCCGCGACGGACTTCGACCCCTGAGTATCGATGGTTTTTTAACAGGAAAATGCACAAATGTGACAGGAGCGAGCAGGGGGAGGCCTGAGCAGGGAAGTTTAATTTAAAGGAAGTCCCGATCAGCTGCAGCGTGCTCTGCCGATATAAAGCTGAAATAATAATCAGCTGTATATCCAGAGGAAGGCGTCTGGCCGACAGACACGATTTCACGCTGCCATTCATGTCCACTGAAGATATTATTTGGACTTTGATGCTACATACAACTAAAATAGTTCCTTGTGAGTTACCTCTAGATGGTTTTTAAGCTGCTAAGAGAACGTTCTGTGAGAATAGATGAGCCAAAGTGATAAGTTCTTGAGTCTTATTCATTTATCTGTGGATCGTTTTTTAACCCAGCACGCTTAAATTTTTCTGAGCTTCTCTTCTGAAGGTGCACGAATGATCTCTGATCAAAGCCAAAGGAAGGAGGATGCAGGGAATTAGACATAATGCAGCATAATCGAAAACAGCCGTGGTCGTGCATGATGCCTTTGGTCATGCTGAACCAATACCGCCAGTGAGGGCAACTGGGAGTGCCTGAACAGGCAGTTTCCCCTTTTTGTTGCTGGATGTTTTGGGTGGTGTCGTGACGGAGGATAGGTCTTTGAACGAGAGCACCGCGCCGATCTGATAATCCAGAAAACTGAGCTGCAAAAATAAAGGAATTTATAACACTGGGAGCCTACTGGGGTGGAGCTGGTTAGCACCGATGCTTTTGAAACCATGTTGGTGTCACACCGTGCAGGGGGAACCAGGTACTGACAGTACAGTACACAATCAGCAAACTACAGTCAACCGCTGTACTCGTCGGCCTTTCCGTGGTGCGTTCATGTACAGCTTCCATGATTTCTCTTGGTACTCCTCGAAGAACCTGCCCAGTTTGAGTGCTGGGACGGTGCCAGAAAACAGACGGATGGACACTCTCAGAGCAGCACATGGTGACGGTGTCTGTCCCATTAACACATGTCCAGAAAGGTCTGGAAAAACATCCGATTCAGATTCTGATCTCCTCCTGTCAAAACCAGCTGGGTTTCAGTTGCATTGAGGGTCCTCCCCAGGATGGTTCTCATTTTCTGCACCTCTTTTCTTTGGATTAACGTCCCCTTTAGGGCCGAGGCCGCCACGGATGCCTGTCGATCTAATCAGATTTGAGCTGAACGGGCTGACTGCGTGTGGAAATGAAAGCGGAACAGGTCTAAGAAACGGCCTGATCCCTCCTGCTCCATATTCTGGCCTATTAGTCCTGTTTTGCTTTCAGCAGCTTCAGGACAGTGCATAGAAGCTGAACTTTCCCCAGCATGAGGTTCGGCATTTGTGGTTTTCAAATGTGATAAACAGTGTCTAATCACATGAAAACACAACCTTAAAGGAAGAAGGAACACTCAGAGGACAAGCTGAGCCACATGCACATCGCAGCGAGCTCATCTCTGCGCCGATGACGTTGTTATTAGAGTCAGGCGGGGGCAGAGGAAGGAGTCCGGCTTCAAACGGGGAGTAACAATTTCTGGAACGAGTGGGATGAATCATGATTTTGCACTGTATGTGTGCTGGAACCATTGAGGGAAGGACCAAACACTGAAAGTGTGGGGGGGGGGGGGGGGGGGGGGCAGTGGGAGTCATAACAAGGGAGTCATAATTCCAGAGGAGCACATTGGTTCTGCTATGGACTGCAGTGATGGATGGAGATCCATGCCTGTGCAGAAGAGGGTGTAGCTCCATACTAGATTAGCCACAGGGGAGACGCGGCAACATAAATGCTGTAATACACAATATTTCACAAATTCTCCTGAAGGAATAATAAAGTACTAGAGCTACTTTTTTCATGTTGTGAAACACCAAAATACTATTTCAGAAACTCCCACAATGTCGAGATGAAGAACAGATTTACCTGTTTTTTTCAATCCAGACTGGATTTTTCTCGTTGCTCCAGTCACAAACTGCCTCCTCTCCGACCGGAAGGCGACCGAAAGAGGCTCAGTACCACTGCGGACTCGCTGCCGGTGCAAGATCGGGTCCGTTTCCTCTGCTGGACGTCCACCTGGTGAATAAATCAGAGGGTTTTATTTTAATGAAGCTCCACAAACCTGCTGAGGAAGTTACCGATGCCTCTGCAGGGACAATAAGGTCCACAGAATATGAACATGGCAGCCTGTTGCATAGGAACAGTGTATTACATCACAAGGGACGCACATATGGACTAAAATGTTGATGCTAATGGATGAATATGGGAAAGCCAAACTGAAGTGAGCATAACCATTCATTGTCACGGGAGGGAGCGCTGCTCCCCATTCCTGGCAGTTTTATGGCCCATCTCCGGGTTTATCACCCCTCCAGAGACTCTGTAGTGGCCGATTTGGTCGCGCGTTTGAAGCAACGCAAGTGAAGTGAAGACAAGAACAACAACAGCCATCTGCACCGAGTTTACGGAGACACATGGAGCTGAACAACTGGAGCGCGACCGAATGGCAAACAGGACCACTGGAGTTATACACTTAACAGATGTGAACACTCACTGGAGGAACACACACACACACACACACACACCACACACACACACACACACACGCACACACACACACACACACTGCTGTCACTGTTGGTGTCCCCTGCGTTGTTTCAGAGAGAGAAGCCTCGGGGGGAGAAGGACGGCGAGCGCTCGGAGACGAGCTCCTCGGGATGCTCGACCTTCACTGGCTTTCAAAGCGCGTTCCTCTCACGAGACTATGGGAAAATCCACCCATTCGCTTTGGACTTTCGTGGGGACCTGAACTGATCAGAAATGTTCATTTCCTCCTTTATGCCCGAGCCAGGCTGACTTCCCCCCAAATCAGGGCTAACTGATCCAAAGACAAATCTAATGAGTTAATGTTATCCTTTGATCAAAATAAATCACATGCTACATTCCATCAAAAAAAAAATTCCTAATTTCTAATCTCTCACATAAATGTAGGGGAATTCCGACGGGACGGGATAAGAGTGTCAAACATTCTCCATCACCTGGCACGACCCAGAGGGAAAAGGTCCAGTCTGATGTCCCACAACCAGCTCATCCACATTCCCATAATCTCCCAGTAGCCAAAACACACAACACAGTTAAATAAATCTTGACTCATCGAGTCCTCTTAAATCCTGAATACATATGTGGCCTTGTATTACCGTGTTCTAAATAATGTCATTTGCTCTGGCTCTCCATGACCTCCAGCAAAGTGTAGCTGGAATGAAGCGATTATCCGGGAACATGATCAGAACTGAGCACCGCCACACTTTTCCTTTAACACTGGAGCTCTTTTGGTTGTTTGGGCTGCTTTTTTGGCCGTGCCAGCGATTTTGTCCCGCTGCTGCTTTAGTTTGGAAGCGAGCGTTTCTCACCTCCGACGGTTCCCAGCAGCAGTGCTGCGGTTGTTCCCTCAGCAGATTCCGGTGTGACATGAAGCCTCGTGCCTCGGCAGGACATGTGACTCCTGTTTCCTGGAGACTGTAACAGTGTGTCCTCTTTTCCGCCCTCACTGCCTCTGCTGCGCTGTGTTATTATTATTGATCTCTCAATCCATTAAATAATCGGCCTGTTCGGCTAATTAGCCTCAGTGAGCTCAGCTGGCTGAATTTGGCTTGGCTGCGTGTAACTTGTTAACGTGGCACAGAAATACTCTGGATTTTGACAGACAAATTAAACTAGGATGCGCCTTAAGGGTTTTCTTTTCCTTATGAGGGCTCTAGCAATGTTCTATTGCTTGCTTGCATTTTCCCATTCCAATTTTTCCAATAAATCAAATAGAAAAATGCAGCCCACAGGAGCGGCGGCACATCTGCGCAAGCAGAAACGCTGAACATCTGGATCTGAAGGCGAAAGGAAAAGGTCCACTGTCCTCTCAGTGAGGTCAAGGCCTTAGGTCATGTCTGGTTCCTGGAGGACGCCGGAGGTTGCTCCTTTGAAAGGACTGTGCACGATAGGAGTTCACGTGCCCCCACTGAGGGACACCCACCCCACAGACGTCTCCTGGGACAGGAAAAGACCCCGAGAAAAGCGTTTTCCCCGTGCCTGCAACACATGAGCTGATCTACAGATGGGCAGCAGCTTCCAGGGCGTTTCCATGGAGACTCTGGACATGGATGATGCTGCCGGGGCAGGATGGCGGCCAAAGTCCTCCGTCTTTAGTCTGTGTTGGAGGGTTTGCTTTTTTCAACCCTCTCAGGAGGAGCTGGCGCCTGTTCCACAAGGGGTCTTCCGCAGAGGTCATAGGTCAAATCTCCCCATACACTGCCGGTTGGAGCTAAACCTTCCTAACTTTCAGGATGAATGTTGGGTTCGGGTGACCGAGGACGGCCGGGGGCTTAAGCAACATCTCCAAAATATCTGATTCACGTGGTCGGCGAAAGATCAAAGAGCTCAAAACTGCCAAAACCGAGACTTTCAAGCACTTCGTCTGCAAATTATTAGACATTCGGCAATTAGATTTGAGTTTTGGCTGAACTACAGGGCCTCTGTCTTGTGATCAGAGCTCCTAATCAGCCCTGCATTTTGGTGGATTCATTTATTCCTCTGGGTAGTCATATCGGGTCAATCGTGCGTGTGTGTGTGTGTGTGGGGGGGGTGCACGGAGTCGCCAGCGCACACACCAGCGTTACTGCTGGTTCCAGAGGTCTGCTGGGGAAAAGAATTCCCATGATGGTTTTCCAGCCTTGACCCGGCTCAGCAAGCGTATATGCGTTGGCGTATATAATTCTCTGTGGAGATGGCGCCGTCCTAAATGCTACCGCGCCGTCAGGTTAGCCTCCTCTGCCAAATTACGATCTCCAAGCTTAACAACCTACCGTGCAGACGCAGCATTTCTGGCTGTCTCCCAACACCAACGCACACCTGACTGTAGCTTTGAGTTGGATTTATAGGAGCTGGCAGCTCGTGGACAGCCTGGACATTTCTAGCGACCCTTTAGTGAATCTTCCTCACAGTTGCTGAGGCTGCGTTTGAGAGCTAATTGGAGAGCAGCAGGGAATCAGGACATGTGCTTCCTCGTCTGCTGTGTCTTTCCTTCTTCTCATAGACTATTCTCTTTCTTCAGGTAGCTGGTTGAGTACCAGTAAAGTTTTCAGAGGGAATTCTTACTCATCTGCTCCGGTTTAATAGCCGCAGGAAAGCACATGAGCTCAGCCTAGTGTTTAGCATCTGGAATCGCAGAACACTGAAGATGAGAAGGATCCGGTGGTCGGTTCTCATCTGCTCTTAGTCTTCCGAAGTAATGAGATCGAGCCGAGGAAGAGGCGGTCAAGGCTGAAAATTTAAGGGAAAACCAAATGCAGATGGTCTAATTGTGCATTTTGTGAAAATGAAAGCATCAGTGTGCGGCTTTAAAATAAAGTTTAGTGGGATCTAGTCCTTAAATGGAGCAACTCAGAAGATATTTTGAGTTACTCACCAGAGCCTGAGCCCATTGACGAGCAGTTTCAGGCCACAACGGTGGGAAGAAGGTACTTTTAGATGGGAAGAAATCTTGACCTGAAGTTGGATGATCCCAAAATCCACACGAGTAGATTCTCTAACCTGCCAAATCCATGTTTTATTAATTGAACCATGAAGCCACGTGTCACATCTGAAGAGCTTGGTGATGATAATCACCTTAAAACGATTCACAGTTGTCTCACCTTCTCGTGAGACGACTTAACTTCTGACTGCGGGAGTCAAAGGAGTCGACGCGGCGGAACAGATCCGTCACACTCTCCCCCCGTTCCCGTTTTCATGGATCAATGGGGCGGCATCACCATCGGCTCCCCGGGGTGTCGGTCCCCCCTTTCCAGTGCTGTGTGAATGTAGGTCAGCTGCACCACGATCCTGCCCCCTCCCGCTTCTTTGATTCAGCTAAAGAGGAATTACTGACTCGGGTGCTGGAGCGTGTCAGTGTTCGGGGTGCGCCTTCATCAAACCGCCTCATTAGTGATGCCTGGCGCCCCAAACTGGGCTTATACCCCAGCAGCATGTGCGGGACGTCCAGCAGACATGAGAACAGTTGAGGGACTCCACAATCCCAAACACCCGGGGAGGTGCAGACCCCAACCAGGCCTGATGGTCGAAACCCCGTGTGAGGGAGGAGGCCTTCTGGGCGCCACTCCTCAAGACGCTGCGTCCTCAGAGAAGCCACGACACACCTCAGATTAACATCACTGCATGTGGCAAATGCCAAGAATAACCCTCCCTTGCCCCGCCCCCCCCCGTGATTTATCAAACTGTCGCCAGTGTTTGTCTGGGACAACAGCTCCCCGAAGCATCACACAAGAATTGTTTTCTTTAGTGGCGGATTCATCGTCTCTTCTTGTTTTAAATCCTCTCTCTCTCACACACACACGCACGCACGCACACACACACGCACACACACCGAGCTCTTCAATTCATCACAGTAATCACTACAGGCACGGTTTCAAGCTGCAGGAGCAGGCAGTTTTCCCTGTGGGAAGGACGCGTCGGACAGCTTCCAGCAGCAAGGGAACCCGATGTTATGCAGAATCTGTGGTTATTTGAGGGTGGCATCTATTTTACTCAAACCGCGCGCGCACGCACACGCTTGTGTGAAAAGTCGGGAAAGGCAAACTGCATTGTTCCATCTTCCTTCAGCCCGTTTTTCCAGCTCCGATATTGAGGGAGGAATAAGAGGAGTCGGGGATTTTGTTTTATCCGTGTCAGCATTGTGCAGCTCAGACGCTGCACGGTCACGTTCACGCGGATCGACCGGCGCGTCCATCTGCTCGTCCACTTATCCGTCCGGTACGAGGGACAGCGCTTCCACGGACGGGACAAAGGGGGAGAGAAGGGAAGGGAAGGGAAGGGGCAGGGTGTTGGGAACGGAGACAGGCCTTATCCTCCTCACACAGAAAAAAAGCTGCCCCTGATCCCTGGAACATAATAAAGCCCTCCTCCCCTGCACCTTTGGGCCGGGCCACAGAATAATACCCATAATGCAGCATGTCTGACTGCTGGAATCCCGCAGGGCCACCCTCATCCAGCTCGGAGAGGATGCTGCCAGGGATGTTATACAGTATACGCCAAATCCTTGACACACACATTATTTTGACGCCCGCTTTGTTCAAAGCTGCGTCGCTCTGGAGCCGTGATTTCAATGCAAATGTCAGCTGACCTTGGAAAACCAAAAACGCACATCCTGGGAGCAGTGTGCGCCATCTCCATCGCCCTCGGGAGGGCGGGAAATAAAGTTTTCAGGGCACCCATGCTCGTCACCAAGGCAACGAGGCTGCGTGACAGATGAAGCAGATAGGACAGTTCTCGCCCGAGCACCAAAGCCCGCAGAGACGCTCCATAAATAACAGGAGGAACGCGGCGGCGAGTTCACCGCAAAGTTTCCCTCCTTGCGCTCCCACGTCTCCTCAAAAGCAGCTCTGATGAGGGAAATCTGGGAATTTACCGACAGAAGCGAAGCAATTACATCTTAGGTCCCCTTGAATTATTCATCAGCCATTGTTTGAGGGATGCTGGGCATTCCCTTAGAAACAACACAACTGTGCTACATTCGTGGCCCCGAAGACGAGTGCTGGGAATCCAACTCGCAGCCGCTGGGATCCGCGGCTCCACAGCGCCACCCTGTGGCCACAACCAGACACGAGGCTCGCATGCGGGATTCTTTATTTCGTTTCAAATATCCTGAGGCGACAGCAGCATTTCCAATACAGAAGATAAAATAATGCTGGCAACAACCAGCCGCATATTTGGAGTCAAAGCTCGCAAATGCAACAAATACAGTTGGAGATATGAGTTCACTGTGCCCGTGCCGCTTTTAAGTGCATTATATAAGATTTCAATACACTAATCAGGCTCCGTTCCTGAAGCAGCAAGCCCTATATGAGGATTTAAGTAACACAGTAATGTATATTATGACATAACTAAAAGTTCAGAGGTTCGATCGCGGCTGCCAAGCGCTATTTCTGCCGCGTGTGAAGCGTTCCCATAGTGGTGATTATACAACTAGTATTTATTAAAGTAAATATTAAAGTCATGGCATCTTTCTGGGTCCCTCCAGGAAGATGCGCACCGAAACACCCACATCCCAAAGCAAGACAGATATTTATATCTATAAAAAAATAACAATAAAAGAAAAACACACGCCTGTTCTTGGTTTTCATACACACCAACATTTGCCCGAAATAACCGAAGGAGCCAGCTGCTCCAACATCCGCTTGCAGCTCAGACACACACAGTCTGCGTCAGAAAACTAAGGCACACAATTTCAGGTCACTTTTTGGCATAAACAAAACAAACAAAAACAAAAAAAACTCAGCAGATTAGCCGCAGCCATGATAGCTTATAACTGAACTGTGGCTATTTTTGTCTTTTTTCCTCCCACACGAAGCAGTAAACAAACAGGGAAAAGAAACAAGGAGCCGATTCGGACGAGCCGACATCGGGAAGGAGCGTCGTCCACGCATTTGGGGTCGACGCCGACTCTTCAACCGCTCCGGTGGTTCCAGCAAGGATCCTCTCACCATCCATCCAGTCCTAGTTTTGGTCGGTAAAGATCACGGGGAGGGGAGGTGGCACTTTTTCTTTCCATTTGACACCCCATCGCTCACACGTTGATCTTCCTTAGCTGCTCATACGTGAGAAAGAACTGGAGACGGAGTGAAGGAGCACGGACGGAGGAGTGGATGCTAACAATGACCGCGGCTCAAAAACAACCCGTCTCAATCTACGCTGCCGCCGCGAGTCGATAAACTTGTTACATCTTTTTTTTTCAGCCTGGCTGGAGATCCGTGATGACCTGCCAGCGCTTCCCTCTCTCTCCTGGTCCCCTCCCTGAGCACAGGCAGTGGCAGCGCTAATGAGGAAGTGCTCTCAGAAGGTTACGTAAGGGGGTGAGCAGGGACCGAGGCATTAAACAGAGTGTGTACAAACACACCGGCGCTCTAACGACACAATTAAAGGATACGATGATGTTCCAGGGTCCCAGGCGGAGCCAGTTTGGAAAAAACCCCTTGTAGAGCGCCATGAAGCCCTCGTGGCGCCACGTCTAGAGAAAGACAAACATGTTGAAAGCTGAGTGGTTGGTGGAGGGGGGGGGGCCTCAAAAGCGCCCCCAGACCCACAGGTGTGGTACTGACCTGCAGGATGCAGTCCAGGGTTCCCTGGTACAGCGCTCCGCCTCTCTGGTTCATCAGCCTCGTCCGGACTACGTCCACCGGGTTGGAGGCCAAAGCTCCCGCCAGGCCGCAGACAAAACTGGACCTGGGGAGGGATGATAAGCAACCAACAAGCTTGGCAGCTGGTCTGACTTTACTCGTTGCATCCGAATATGCAAAAACAAGTTTCTAATAACTTTCATAAGATGAAAAGCGCCAGCTGCTTGTAAAGTTATCCTGGAGAAGCACGTGGCCCTTCGTAAACACCATCAGACTGAAAACAGGACTCTTACAAGAAGTGTGTGTACACCGTGTCCCCCATGTAACCCGACAGGATCAGGTGCTTCTTGGTGACGTCATAGGCTGGCAGCTCCACTCCGACAACGATGGCCGCGCGCTGAGCCGTTAGCGAGACGCCCTGAGGCAGAAAGAGCAAATGTAGAGAGGCGTTTCGGGCGCCTGGGCGCCTCTGGCGACAGATGTGGTGCGGATTTGTTCTTCCGTACCTTCCACAGCCCCCGTGTCCCCTCCTGCTGGTAGATGTTGATGAAGTTCCCCATCATACTGCCCTGGATTAAATTTCCCTGAGCCTGCATTCGGATCTGGGAAGAGAGACAGAGACGCCGCAACGGTCAAAACCCGAGGCGCTACAAGCAAAACCAGCGCAGAATCTTGACGTTTCAACACTCCACGCTCAGTCGTTAAGCTGGCTATATTTGGGCGCCAGAGCCCAATATAGGGAATTTTGGCAACGTCTTCCGTCCTCGTTTCCAGGAATTCTCAAGAGCGTGCTTAACTTGGTCGTGTTTGTCGGGGCTGCTGCTTAAAGTCGGCTCGGAGCTGATCTGCCCCCAGCTCGTAAAACACATCCTGCTCCAGATGAGCCACAGTGGCTAATGCTAACGCTACATGAGATGATTACATTACCTCAAAACTAATATTAGCACGTTAGCGCGAGTCTCTTCCGCTCTTTATTTTTAACCACTAGACTTTATCATGTTGAAGAGCATTTAATTAAAAACAGAAGTTTTCTATTCTAAAAAAGAAAAAGTTCAACATGATAAAGTCTAGTGGTTAAAAATAAAGAGCGGAAGAGACTCGCGCTAACGTGCTAATATTAGTTTTGAGGTAATGTAATCATCTCATCTCAAGAGCATTTAATTAAAAACAGAAGTTTTCTATTCTAAAAAAGAAAAAGTTGAATTATACATTAAAGAGTTTTATGTGTTGTTGGTAACTGGCAGCATGACTGTGCAAACGTGTCCAAGACAGATGCAACATGTGTTTCTAAGCGACGCTGTAAAGGTACTAATGCACCTGAAGGTTTGTCCGATCCTCAACAATCAGCTCTAGGTTTAACTTTTCCGCTCGGTCGCCCTCTGTTAACATAAAGTGCCCCCACGATCCTTTTAGCGCCACAACAGCCAATCTAAGCCCCTCTCTCCTGCAATAACACTCAGCATCTGTCCACACAGAAAAGTTGACCTTTTGGGACAGGACGGAGCACAACGGACACAAGCAGAGCGTCCTCACGCGAAAAAATGTGCGTTACTTCAAGGACGATCCGATCTTAGCCAATTAGCATGTTGCCAAGACGCGTGTCTCCTGCAACAGCACCTTCATTTCCTACATTCTTAACTAGTCCATTACAGCTAAGCATACATAAAGGTACAGACCCTTCACATTTTTAAATCAATTATTTATATAGAGCACCATGTTAAGTCTCAGTTTCCATCTCTAAATAAAAATCAAGCGGGAGTCTGTGTTGCATCAACACGCCCTTTCCTCCACTCGGCACGCTCCAACACCTCCAGCCTGGGGTTGTGACAGTCCCTCACCCTGTGATCACCCTATAGGCCCGTCTGAGGCCCAGAGGTAGAGCAGTTCCACATAAACGCAGAGCCTGATCCTGCCTAACCTGCTCCACAGCTCTGAGCTCACGGAGCTCCTAAAAACTCCCAAGTTAAAACCAACTTTGACTGCTACCTTCAGCACATCAGTGGGGTTGGCGATGGTCGAGGATATGACTCCAGAGAGGATACCACAGATCACGTTGGTTAGCAAAGTCTCATCTGAAAGACAGGAGAGCATTTCGTCTGACACAAGCAGGCCCGAATGGCAAAATGCACATCTGCAACTGCCTCTAATGGAAGGCACATGTCGGGAGGGGGGCGAGAGACACCAGAAAAGCTCACCCTCGGGTCGCTCAACCAGCAGTCGCTTGAAGCTCTGGTATGTGCCGATTTTAATGGTCCCGTAGGAGGCCTGGCGCAGCATTGCAGGGGCGATCCTGTAAAGGTCAGAGATTATTAGAAGTTTCAGCACCAGGCAATCAGACAGAACCCCAGAAACTTGGTTTAGGGGAGTTTAGGAGACAACTGAGTCAATGGCCCAGACTGACCCTGAATACAGAGCCCGGGGCCCCTCCTCTCTTCCTATCCTCATCATAGCGTGGAGCATGCCTCTGTACCGGATCTCTCGGTACTTGCTGTCGCCCACCTGGCCTTGGACCTGGAGCCGAGTCTTGGCTAAGTCGATGGGGAACGTCCCTGGAACAGAAACAAAGAGGTTGTTTTCCAGGACCGACGCCGACAGCAGATCGCACCGATCGCAGCGTGCGTGGCCTCCGCCGGTGTCTGCGCCCATCACTCACCGCATTCCGCCGTCACGGAAGCGAGCCCGCCGAAGACAAAAGGCTTCCAGTTGAGGCTGGACATGTCCTCCTCCAGTCCCGTACCGAGTCACGGCGCAAACTTACCCGAGCCGGGGGAAAGGCAGGCGCAAAGGTGGCACTTTAGGAAGATTAAAAGCGCAACTGCGGTTCACTTCGGATCCGGTCTTGCAGCGCCTGCGCCCCTTTCCTGCTGCCAGAGGCTCCGCCCACCGCGAGGTTTGAATGGCTAATCAAGTCGCTCGCCACGCCCACATCCTGTTGCCTCGCAACCGTGCCAGACAGTCCAAAAGAGCCAAGAGCTTCTTTTAGATTTTAGTCTTCATTTAATAAGAATTTAAAAAATAAATAAATAAATAAAAAGCAGAATTAAATATGAAGAAAATATTGAACAGGGAATTTTAGTTATTATATTTGGAGAAGTCACAGAACGGCTCATATTTGATTCCTACTGTGGTTTTATCACACTATAATTCTCTAGTAATATGCTGCCCAGCATATTTATCATTTCTTTTTGAGATAGAAATCTCATTTCTCCTCATACCCACAGTATCATACATCCCAACAATGCTGCCAGCATTACCAATAAGTTACTAAACCAGCAAATATCTTTCATCTCTTAATCAATGTTACAATGCACAAGAATATTTCAATTTGCTAATATGTCTCTACGAGCATGCACGTGATCAGCATTTATTAGCATTTCTGCAGCACATTTTACTTTATTTAATGATATTCTGAGGCAAAAGTCTGTGACTCACGTAGAGATTAAATCAAATATGGATTTCAGATTTTTGTTTTCACCAGATTTCCCATCAGGACACAAGCTTTTGATTGATTCTAAAGAGTAATGTCAATTGCAGCAGGGACACATTCGTCGCATCTCCAACCTCCTCCAGAAAAATGCTTTATTTATATTTGTGCCTCCATCAGGATATTTTTATTAGAATCGAGACTGTAATTCTGGTCGTCGTGATACAGTGAAAAAGAAGGAACAATATTCTTTTTTTCCGTGAGCAGTGGTTAAAATATTCCGTGGAGTCGAGTGTTGTCCACTAGAGGGCGCCAACGCACCGCTGCAACGGTCCTGCAGGACTCCGGCAGCTTCTCGCAGCTAAAGCTTCACCACCACCGCCCCAGTGCATCAGTCATTAAAACGAGGACTAATTAGAAAACACATTATCCAGTAGGTCAAAGTAATAATGGGCCTGCATAACAGTTGAAGACCGTGTGATTTTACATGGTTGATGACTCTCCTTATCACAAGAGATTCTTTACAGGATGAAAATATTGCTTCTTTAAATGTTTGAGTTCCTGATCACATCTGTCCTTATGATCTCAAAGCCCTGGATCATTTCTGCCGCCAGCTGAACATTCATCTCGAGCATATTTATTATGGTCATATGCTAGTTGTATTGTTTGATGAATGGCTAGGCTATGGGTCAGTGAACGCAGCATTGCCATCAGTACATTATTAATGACCAAGGAGAAGAGAGGAGGTGTGTGTATAAGGCTGCACTTCTCTTGAGTGTTTGCGTGGCTGAATAACACCGAATCGACGTACGGAAATAGATGAATGGAAATATCGCCGTTTTATCTGAAACCAATAAGTAGAAGGAAGCGTGTTGCGCCCGAAATGGCCGCATTTAATGTGGGTGATCCGTCACGTGGAAGCAGAGAGCAGATCCAGGATAAAGGAGGAGGATATATCTGTGTTTGGTGGCATACAAAAGGAAGGAGGATACAGTTGTCCTGAGAGGGAGGCAGCCCAGAGCTGGATTTTCTATTTGTTTGAACCAAATGACCAGTCACAGTCTTGAAACATTTCGTCCTCAAATCCCATTTACAGACTTTTTAAAAAAATTATTGCTGGGAAGCATCTGTGTCAAAGAAAGGCCAGGCTGCCCAGCCTTTTATGCATGACCCCCCCCAAATCAGGCCTGAAGTCCACTGTGCTCTCACTGCTTTCATTAAATGGGGACGCTTGTCTGGACTCATCGTGTGAGACTCCAGGAACGTCGCAATAATGTCACTAAGCATCACCAGGCCGCCGCTTTACCAAAGCTAACCGCGGCGTGAGGCGCTCAGCTAGCTTATGGTTGTGGCAAATGCTAATCGATAAGCAAATGGTTGTGTGGGTGTTACTGTAAGATAGGAGATCATCGAAGAGATCACACGGTGGATGTGACAGAGGATCCCAGTTTGTGGTTACGGAAGGCGAAATAACAGCGAGGCACTCGTGTAGCGTAGCAAATCCCCCCCCCCCCCCCCTTCCCCCCACACACACACACAAATTATTATTATTTAATGTAATAACATGTTCAGCTCACGAGGCGTAGATAACGTGACATTTACACTTTGTTCTGGGGGGTTTAAACACCCACACATGTCCTATAAACAAGAAGAGAACATTCCCTTTTTTCCTTTTTCTCAGGGGAAATGTGCTGTTTTAGCACATCTAGAGATCCAGTTATTGGAATAATCCATGAACTCTATTTTAACTCAGTGTTGTATTAATAGATTATATTCACTATAATCATTATAATCAGATTTATTATCTCATTCTGTGCCCCCCCAAAAAACTTTTGGAGTTCAAGAGATGAACAGACAATGTCAACAGATTCTTTAAATGTAAATAATAAGTGCACATTGACAGTAAAATAAAGAATTTTAAAGTGCCTCCATCGGCTGGAGGCTTTGGAGGCCACAACGTTCACATTCAAATGGGCGGCTTCTTCTTCACCCACCAGCAGTTTACCAATCCCTTACTGCAGCCCGCCACCGGGGGGCAGCCAAGATGCCTCGGCAGGAGGTTCCTCGTCCAACCAACCACCATCGTGGGTGCTTGTGTTGCTTTGGTTCCTCCCTTTGTGGTGATGTATTCGAACCCCCCTCAGGGCAGCGCTGAACTTAATGAGGAGTGAAGGCTTGTCCACTGTGGTTAGTGTGTGTGTGTGTGTGTGTGTGTGTGTGTGTGTGTGTGTGTGTCCCACTTGTTTACCCTGCCCCTTCTCACTCAGCTTCTGGAGACAGCGTGGACTCTCCGCTACAGTGACGCCTGCGACGCGTCGCGCTCCCATTGGCCGGACGCGTGCGGATGGGAGTTGTGAGTCTCAGATACACACTTACACATCACCATGACGCAAAAGTGACTTTCCAGTCCTCCCCCCTCCCCCCCCCCTCTCTCTCTGTTGCATTCATTTCCACAAATCCCCTCACTTCATGTCTCTGGGTCCATATAAGGAATTCTCAATAAGCGTCATCGTAAATCCGAAAGACTCGCGCTTCCTCCACCTGTTAATCCTCCTGCTGGAACCCTGAAGGACAGCGTCCCAGCGTCCCAGCGTCCCAGCGTCCCAGCGTCCCAGCGTCCCGATGTCTCCTCAGCACCTCCTCAGGGTTGTTGTCCTGTCAGCAGGATTTTCAGTTTGCAAGGTGGAGAAAAGAGGACGTTCCAAGGCCTTTTCCCCGACCCTGAAGAACCCTTTTCTGTCCATGCTGGTTATTCCAAAAGGATATGACTGAATATGGGTAAAAATAACCCATTTAATACTTTTTTGGTTTTACTTCATTCAAAAGGAAGATTTAATCTAATCTAGTTTTGCTGACTCAGGCCTCTTCTGAAGAAAACCCATGAAAACGCTTTTTTTTTTACACACTAACACTTGGTTTAATCACATTTTCCACACAAATTTGACAAATTTGGGCCTTTTAACAATAAAAACCAAACCGCGAGCGACCGCCTTTTTAGGTTTTGATGCCCAAACGTGTTTAAAGGCCCAAAGAGGATGAAGAAGATTGTTCCCATCATAATTATCTTCAGTTCTCCTCTGCTTTAGGTCTCTATTTAGAGCCATTAACCCAACATGTGTCTGCTCCCCTCCCACCCTCCTTCACCAGGCCTCTAATAGCCTGGATTAGCTGCCTCTTTAATAGACTCATCCATCTCCTTTGTTTATTCACTAGTTTTCCTCTCACACACTTTCCTCTTCCTCCTTCTATCTCTCTCTCTGCTCATGGGCAATTACACAAACCAATGCAGTTTGTTTCCCTCTCGGCCCGCCTTTTAGGGGACGAATAATGAATGGATTTGGCCGACAGCTTTGGATTTACTTTAAGGTCGGATGTGTTATTCCGTCGCTGAGGAAAAAGGTGAATTTGCGAGGCATTAGCCATGCAGATTTATGCAAATTCCTCCCCGATTTTTCCCTCTCCTCTGATTGGCCGGCGCTCCGCGGCCCGATGAGGCAGAGCTTGGGACCCAATTTGCATCGCTTGACGATAAAAGGGGAGGAAGGGAAGAGACGGCTTTCCCGTCGGATGACGTGGGCGCTGCGGCAGTCGTCAGCCGCGTTCGAGACACCCGCCAGTGGCTCGGATAAAAAGTGGACGTGGCGTCAGGTGGCGTCACGAGCCCCCTCCAGAGGGCAAATGAAGGACGAGTCCACTTTAAAGTTCCATGCAAGACATTTAAAAGAATTCACTTCAATGTTGGATGTTCTTATTTTTGCTCTGAAAACCTGCACGTTTGTCTTCAGTGGTATTCACAGTGAGAGTGTGTGTGTGTGTGTGTGTGTGTGTGAGAGAGAGAGAGAGAGAGAGCTTGTCTACATGCTGTTTATTGATTATCTGCCATTTCTTCTAATCTGTTTGTAAAGCAGCATCTGTGCTGCGCGCACACGTTTATTTGAAATTCTTCTGGGCGACTTTAATTCCAAAATTCCCGATTTCTCCCCGTCTCTGCGAGGTGCGACTGCGATGCTGTTTACACGAGGGCTGCAGCCTCCGACGCTCACCTCCAGCTCCTCTCCCCTCCTGAGCCGACACCTCGTCTCACATCTCCTTGTGTTTTCCATTTGCTTGATTCCCTGAAGGGAGGAAATTTCCTCTTATCAGTTCAACCCAGATGCAGTGCTTTTCTGGGTTGTGTGTGTGTGTGTGTGTGTGTGTGTGTGTGTGTGTGTGTGTGTGTGTGTGTGTGCGTGCGTGGATAATCCCCCATGCCTTGCTTTCATTGGCTCAGGCTCTTCCCGGAGCTGATTCAGAAAAGGGAAACCGTTTGTATTTGCAGGCACGTGTGAGTTGTTAGCCCCAGTTTCAGCTCATTAGCTTTGACATCACTGTCCTCGTCCATATTTGTGACGTCCCCTCTCTTCGTTCCCAAACTCCGGGTTTTTCCGCCCACATTCGGGGGTCTTGCTGCTTCATTCAGCTCTGTGGTCACCGTCACCATGGATCTTTGTGCGGCCCTGTTTCCAAAAATGAGCAAAAAAAAAAGGAGGGGGGGTAGAAACCCTCACCCTACTGCAGTTGCCATAGTAACTAGCAATTCACCGCATCTGGCAAATTATAGGTCTGTATGGAAGGGTGAAAGGGTGTGCACGTGCGTGCACGGCAGTGTAAAGTGTGTGTAATTGTAGGCGAGGGGGAACTTCTGCATGCAAAAAAAAATCCTCTTCTGCTCAGGTGAAAATGAAAAATCAGCACACAATCATGTGATGGATGATGTTTGGGTGCGTGCGCGCGCACGCACGAGCACAGCCGTGGACATCAGCTTACAGACTGTGATGTCTCGTGAATGGTCCGGGCAGTCGGAATAATGGGCGGGGCCGACACAACATGGTCGAGCGGCGAGCGGATGACATAACCTCCGTGTGGAGATGTTGGAGGCGGCGCGGCGTCCTCGCCATCCTGGTTCACACGTAAACCCCATAAAAGTAGGTCGGGGACATTGTTCCACTGCAGGACATTTACAGCAGCCTGCAAACTGCACAACGGGCTCTGATTTGCAGATGGAGTCTTTCTATCTTTTAAGAGGCCCTTGACTCTATTTGGCTTTAAAAGGACTTTAATTAGCGCCGCTAAAAGCGTTAGCCAGGGCCATCAGGACGCCGGCGCCGCTTCCAACCACCGGCAGGAGGTGTTTAATGCCTGAGCCATCTTGGGGTGACACAAAGTCCTCTTTATACCTGTAGGACTTTAGGGGGGGAGACAAGCAAGAAAATGGAGGAGAGGGGGAGGAGATGGACAGCAGATAGAGGAAAGATGGAGAGGCGGGTGAAAACAGGAAGAGGAAGCCGGGTGATGGATGGATGTGTGTTTTTGCGTGTGAGGGGAGAGGAGCGCGGAGAGAGGTGTGTGTGAGGGCGCCATTAAAGCCGTGTACTATAAATCTGTGACAGAGCGTGTGTGTGGAGATAACGGAGGGACGTCTCTCTCCATTCTGCCTCTGTCGGGATGATGAATGCGGCCTTTTCTCCCTCACGGTGAAACATTAGAGGCGCGGGGCGTCCGTGCACGTGTGCGATCTGAGCCAGTATGTGGCCAACATGTCTGATGGCGCCGCGCTCCTTATCAGGACTCACATGAGGTACTGTAGGCAGGCGGGCGAGGGGGGCGAGGGGGGGGAGAAGAGCGGCGAACTGACCCAGACGCGCAGTCACGTGCACGCCGATGACCAGCAAAAGGGAGGAGCTGACAGTGACAGCTCTGTTGATCAGCAGCTCCCGACGTGGCAGCTGTGATTGATCACACGGCGGCGAGGACATTCCGCCGCTCCGCTCTTCATTTAGCTGACAGCGTTTTCTTTATGGCACCTTGTGTTATGGTATCATTATCACGCCAGCGCCGCCGGAGCCCCCGAGGAATAAATCTTCATAATCCTCCACCTCCCCCCCCCCCGACTCCCGCCGCCACCGCGTGATGCAGCCGCGCCGCGCCCGCCGCTCGGGCGTCTCTGTCGCCTTCACGCCGTTCACGTACGGCTGCTGCGGCTGTCACTCCGATGACGTCATCGGCCGGAGAGGAGGCGGGGGGGCGCGGGGCCCTGCGGAACGCCGTGGGACGGCAGCAAAACAGCTACTTCCGAGAATCGGATTGGTTGAAATCAAAACGTCATGTGTAAGTTTGAGGGGGAAAAGCTGCGGTAGCTGCTGAGGCTACCTGACGCTCAAATTGCTCTTGGAGGTTTGACCTCTGACCTCGTCGCAAATCGCTGTGGAATAATTTCTCTTCTCTAAATGAACCTCAATAGGGTCAAATAAAAAATGTCTCCCGCCGCCTGTCTCCCCTTAAAATAATCTTCCAGTGGAGGAGAGGAAGACAAAGCCTGGAATATCTGCAGAGTGAGTTGGAGACAGAGATGGAGCGAGGAGGGAAAAGGAAGAAACACAGAGTTGATGACGGAGGAAATGATGAATGGGCGGAAACAGACGCAGATGGGCCGCGGCGGGCAACCCCGAAAGACTGTTGAGATGTGAAATCAATCCTGTTATTTTAAATTTCCTATTTTGATGTAGTCGTTTTGAGAGAGTTCTTTGTGTGTATTGGGTTTTTCCATATTGCTGAAATTGTTGGGAGGTCGTGACTCCTCGGGGGACATCTGAGAGGAATCAGACCAAATATGGTAAAGAGGGTGTTGAGGAAGAACTGAACCAGCGGCTGGCGCCGACCACCGGCTCGTGGTGATGATCGGGGCTCTTCCTGATGAACTCGTGAGCAGTGCTCAGGGACCTGTGGCACCCAGAAGCTTCAAGTAATTCCAGTATTGTGTTATAAATACAAATCACACACATTTCATTCATGTGCATGTGTGTCTGTGTACAGCGGATAGCCTTTGCATTCCTCAAGCTATGCTAAGCTAACCTGCGTCGCAGGAATTAGCACGGTGTCACTCACGAAGACAGCGGGCGTCAGAGCTGTTACCCAAAAACACCACGCTTAGCGTCTCCAGCTGTTTTAATTATTTTGCTGGAAAATGTACTCATTAGATGACACTGTGAAGTATATTTTGAAAATGTTAATGGGGTGAAAATAAAGCTAATGGAATGGAAAAATCAGGGAGAATGACAGAGAGACAAATGGAATTCCGGTCCGTTTGTCTTTCAGAAGCTACGCGTGGCAGCTAGTTCATTAGATCTTTGTCTCCGTGGTTTGGTGACTAGCAGTTACGTCACACGAGTTAATTAGCCTTACTTGGCCCTCACTCTGGAAAAGTAGAATTTTGGCCAACAACTAAATCGATAATGGATAAATCTCTCTCTCTCTCTCTCTCTTACCATGTTACACGCACACACACACACACACACACACGCACGCACGCACGCACGCACCACCATAATGGAGCAATTATCCTCTCCAGTTCCGATCTGCACCTCTGATTGTAATTTGCATTTATTATTAGCCTTCAGCCTGCCAGAGGCTGCGAGGCGCAGGGATGGTCGTGCATGGCGGCACACGGACAGACGTGCACAGACGATCCACGCACCCGAGGACGCGATAACATCAGCGCGACATATTGTACACACGCACGCACGCGCGCACGCTTGGGCCCTGCGAGCGCCGCGCGTCCATATTCTTGCATGACAGATGAAGTCGTTTGAATTTGATTCGTTTTGCTAACACTGATTCCTGTTAATGACGCTCCGACGGGTGAAGTGTGTTCTGCAGCGTCCCATTACAGACGCACGCGCTTCACAATCCATCCTGTGACAAGCGCGCGGCGTGTCCGTGTCCCTCTTCCCCGGTCTGTAAATGCCCCCCCCCCCCCCCCCCCCCCCCTCCACCCGGGCCCCCGGGCTCATCATATGGAAATTTGCGAGTTGCAGAGTCTCTCAAGGCGCGTCGAGGACACACAACCCACCGTGGCGCTAATAGACACGCACGCAGGTGCTCGCACAGACGCGCGCGCGGAGAGGGTGTGCGGGGGGGCACTGAGCTGTGAAATGATTCTGTTATCATGTGGCCTGGATGGAATATATTTTCCCATCAACCTTCTCTGGCTGGTGTGTCTCATGGACTCTGTGGATCTGTGCGCGGGAGTGGGTGCGTGCACGCGCGTGTAGTTCTCTCTAAACAACAAGGTGACGGTTTCGGTGCCTTTTTGTGTGGCTTACATTTCACCTTGGTGGCGCTGAAATACTATAAAATCTCAATTGATCTGATTGGATATTAACGAACTGTTGACAGCTGACGTTGACAGACGCAACACCCACATTCGGAGGTGCCCCCGGTTCAGTGGAGAGCCCGGTTGCATGAAACCTTGCCCCCCCCCCCCAGGGTGAGCTCACTGCACAGCGTAATTGACGTGAACCTGGCCCCTATCACCTCACTTTTCTCTGCACGGTGCTTCATACTCTGCCAGCTGCTAAACCAGCTTGTCAGTCATGTGCTAATTTGGGGAGCCTCATTCCTGCACCTGACTGTTGATACTGTATCCTCTTTTGGATGGAATAAAACATAAAACCTCAGAGTCGGGTGCAGGGGGAGGAGATCCGACCCCATTGCCGACACAAAGTAACGCCGTGCTTAAGCATCGGCTCTATGGATTCAACACTAAAGGCAGCTCTTGTGATGAATGCGCAGCTAATGTAGCAGTTACAGCCATTTATTGGATGAATTATGGCTGACACGGTGGGTGAACACGGAGAGCTTGGCTTTGTTCGAGAAGGTCCTGCAAAGGGGGGAACTCTCATTTCCGAGCTCTGGGAAATTCTTGGACATCCGGTGGCTGGTTTCATAAACGACTCATAAACGAATTGATCACAAGATGATGTCGACTGTCGCTCCTTCTCCCCTCGGTTGGTGGAAAAGACGACCAAGACGAGCAGGCTGAAAGTTGCTTCCTGTTCTAGTACACAGGCAGATAAACATTGCCTTCCTGTTCGCTCTTCATCACCCCAATGCGAGCTTATATTTTATTATTCCCAAATCCAGATAGTTGTGAATCCTTTTAAAAAAAAAAAAAAAATCAGACAAATTAATTAAAATGTGCGAGGCAGACACTAGTTTCTACGTCACTGGACAAATTTCCTACTCGCTTGTGAAGGCACCATTGGATTAAAGTTTGCCCGTTGCTATGGCAACGGCGATCGTCATTCCCTTGTTGCGTCACACCAAATTTGGTTCTCTAACTTTTAATTACAGGGAATAACGTGATTATTTAATTTCTTGTCATATAAAGACATAGAGTAAGAAGACCGATATGAAGCTGTGTCCGACTCGAGTCCGATAAAAGGTGCGTAGCGATTAGCTCTTGGCTCATCAAACCCAGCTGATGAATTAGCTCATTAGCTTCATGCTAATTCACTAGCCGGCCTGCTAATAGAGAATTCAACTGGATTTATGTTAGTTTTTATCTTCTTAGCTCAGAGGCTTCTTCGCGTCTGAATCAACTTTTTTTAACCACTATTTCACAAAAAAAAAAAAGGTTTTTCACGCAAATACAGTTTGTTTCACAATCTTTACACGTTTCTCCGCCATTTGCAGCTTCAACATGCTTTACACCGCTGCAGCCGCCGTTTTCTGACCCGGTTCGTCTGTGGACAACATCAGTCAGGACCCGTCCTAACTGGTCTGACAGAGGAAAAACAAGCTGTGCACCATCTTCTGGAACAACCTCCAACAACCACAAATTGACAGAAATTAAGAAGTTGCTTATGCAAAAGTTTGACAGTTCCTGCTCCAAAAACTGACAAATTCAGCTCTCATGGAAGACATCTCTCAAAGGATTTTTCCCCTCAAGTCAGCCTCACTATTCGCTGCCCAAAACCCAGTTTGCTGCCCAAAACCCCGGATGACTCTGGAATCCCCTGAAAGGTCGAGGTTCTCCTTTCCATTGTGCTCTTGATGATGAGCAGGAGGATGAAGGAGAGGAACAGCCACAGGGGGGTTGGCTCCCTCCTTGTATTTACTTCTAAATGTTCTGCATCCGTCTAGAGAACACGCGAACAATAAATCTGCGCTTTTAAAAGCAAACTCCCAGACAAATTATTGCTCCATGATGTTAAAATGCTGATGACGAGCGGTGGAGACCCTGTCGTACCTCCTGGGTTCAGGGCGCTTCACAGACCCACAGCGATAATTCTCTCGTGAAGCCATCAGCCTCTATAGAGTGAATTATTATCACGGCCAGCGCTTATCTTTATTAGCCATATCTGTGCACGAGCAGCGTGGCAGCCGTCTGATAATTTGCTGTGATTGATGGGACATAATAGCTGGTCTCCGGCCAGTCAGTGGACCGGGGAGCAGGTCTGATGAAGGCGGCGGGGACGCTTGTTGTCCATATCAAGGTTACACAAAGCTGTGGGGTCAAAAACGATGATGATGGTGAAGGTGAACATCACAGCAGCTGCGTGTTTACTAATGCTCCTTTTATTGGCTTCATCTAAATCCCTGTTTGACGTCTTCAGTTCAAGGTCAATAACCAGAATCCATCCATCCACGCGCCCACCCACCCACACCTGAAGGCGCGCACGCGGGGGGGGGGGGCTGCGCACGTCACTGGTGTTTTTCCTTCTGCTGGTTTAGCCTTCTTAATGTGGATCTGGCTGTCAGGCGCAATCGGGGAGGCTTCATTAGTCGTGAGAGGGAGGAAAGACTGTGACTCATGCCTGCGTGAAGAGACCAATGGGCAGCCGCAGCCTCACGTATAAATAACGGATAAAAAAATCATCTTGAGGGAGGAAGGGTCACTTGGCGCGCCGCTCTGTGGGATTTTTACACTGCGCTCTGCTGGCATTCCTTCATCGATGCCACTGGAGTATTCCTCTGCTTGACTTTGGGGGCTAATTGTGACATCCGGCTGTAGTTTCCCTGGGTTCGACAACCTGTGCGCTCCTGAGCCGGTAAGACGCCTCCGCCTTTCCAGACCAGCCGCGTCCGTCATGGTCTGGCAGTTTCGGCAGATTCGCCGATCCTGGTGCCGGGATTCTTTGGAATTCGCCGTATTTGCATGATGAATTCATTGTTTCTGCCTGTAGTTTTCGGTGGCGTTCGACGACGTTACTCTGGGAAAAGGCTGTGCAGCGCAGCTTAATTGAAATGTCGATTAACGAGGCGACAGGTGAAAGAAGGGTTATTTCTGTGGCCGTTTGTGGCGTTTTAAAAATCAGATTTACTTGAATAAATCGGCCCATCTCAAATAAGCCACATCCAGTTCTTATTTATTCTCATATTAGACTAATGCGCTGCTGTCTCTGGTCGGATTTTTGGAAATGACGCGCAAATTTCGATAAATCGGCGCTTTTCTGTCATTATTTTTTTACCGATGGTGTGTTACAAATTTGTTACACCCACTTAAATTGTGTCAGCTTTTTCTTAGGCCTGAGAATAATTGACTTTATCATTAAATTGATCTTCTAAATAAATAAAGGTCGTGTTGGCATTGCCTTGTCCTGACGTGCGTGTGCCTCATGCACAATTGTCTCCAAATTGCACGTTTGGAGCCATGAAGCACACGCCGATCCTTGGGGGGGTAAATCCTCCTGCGTAGGCCACGAAATCTTAAAGAAATGGCTGTAAACTGACTAAATTGATATTTTTCATGAGCCGCGCTGACGCCCAGTTTTGTTTGCAGCTGAATTATTTCCCAGACAGAGATCCATTCCCGGAGGACTGATGGCCACCTCTGAGCCCAGAGCCACCGACGCGGAGCAGGACCCCAACTCCGACACTTTAAGACCTCCGTCCTCAAGTAGGTCCTCCCAGTCCTCTCTCTTTATAAGCCTTTACGTCCCCGTGGGGAAATTCCCGTTAAAGTCGTCCTGTGTTTGCAGAAACGGCTCAAAGTCTTTCAGTGCCTTGCCCAAAGACACTTAGGCACAGAGATCTGGTACCAACCCCGAGCGCAGACCCTCTCCCCCACCTCCCCCGCTCCCTTTCCCTCTGTGTCTCCGATAACAGCGCGTCTCGCCGGGGCCATTTGCTGCGAGGGCTCCGTCGTTAATCATCCCGGTTAAAAACAGAGCCATCACAGCTGCCTGTCGGCGCGCACCGCCGCTGGAGCCGCCACGAATGACGGCAATCCAAGAGCATTTGTTTCTCTTTAAAAACAAACCAACCAACAAACAAAGAAGCCTCCGTTAGGATACACGCTCCTATTTCAAACTTCAACAATTTAAATCTATTTTGCGTTTATTCTGGGCTTTAATATTTTTCATTAATCACGGCCTGTGCTGAGGCCCCTTCCACTGCAGATGCGTTTTACTGCTCTTGGTCAAATATTTTGCTCTCTCTGTATATGTCCCAGAGCTATACATTAACCTATAGGTTAATTGAGGATTTGAATATTTGCAGCAAAGTCGACCTCATTCTTGTGAGCGACCCTCCACGAGGCGCAACAAATAATTACGCTTTTGTTTTGCATCCGAATGTAAATGCGAGCCGATTTATTTAGATTTTAAAGGTTTTCTTTTCTATGTATTAAGAAATGAAATGTTTATTTACTCCGGACAAAGGGAAGATGTTTGTTGGCCTGACATTGTGGCATATTGCTGCTGGATGTTGCCATTATCTCTCCGCTACGCTCCATCTCACGCCTGGCGGCTTGTGTCTGTGCGTGTGTGTCCGCCCGTGCGTGCTTTTGTCAGTGAGTGTGTGTGCTTTGGCCAGACCACTTCGGGCTGTTTTTTTTTGGCTTTTCTAAGGATGGAAATGAGTAAAATTGCTTATTTTGGTTTGGAGTTTTTCATCACGGTGGAGGAGAGGACGCTGCTTTTTTTTTGGTTTAATCCACTCCGGCTTCTGCTTCATGTGTGCCTTGTTTTAAGCGTGCGTGTGCGTTGCATGACACGCAGCCTACGTTTGAGACGCGCTAGTTTCTGCATCCAGCCGCCGACCACAGACATCACCAGCTCGCTCCAGTCACATTCTGTGTTTCACTCAATTAATTTCTGCCCTCCTCCGTGAGCTCATTTCACGGGCGTTAATTCCAGTCCGCCCCTTGGCTGGGTGCGTGAGTGTGCCGTGCGGGCCACTGTCGGCGCCTATTGATCGAACCTAAATCGGAAATGTGGCGAGGAACATCCTCTTACGCTCAGTTGGCGCCGCGGTAAATAAAACAATATGTGTGCGTAAATACGCAAACAAAGCGGTATGGGGGGGTTCCAAAAGCCGCACTACGCACCTGGCCAAGCCACACCACGCCTCCTCACGCTCACTTTCTGTCCATCCTCCGCCCATCTACGCTGTCTCCGCACCCTGAAACTCAAACGTTCGTTCTGTTTTAGCTTACGAATACGCGTGGATGCACGGATGCACACGAAAACTGGGAATGAAGATCTGTGGTAAGTAGTTTTGGGCCGCCTTAACGTCTTCGGCATGCAGTTTTCTGTCCGTTACACGCCAGGAGGAACACATATTTTGTGTGTTTATGACATTCCAAAGCGAACGAGTCACATAATGTAAAATCTAAATATCATCAAACCGGAAAGGCCTTAAAAATAGGCCAGCAAAGGCGACTGCACCGCGATTGTCAGAGCGCGTTTCCGTCCATTAAAGGTCAGCGGGCATTAGCCTGCAGGTCTGAAGATGACAGCCCCAAACACCCCCCAGAGCGCCCCCTGAGCCCCCATGTCTCCCCCATTTCAGCACCGAGTAGAAACCCTGCAGACAGACGTGCAGGGGTGCCGAAACCAATGAGGATATTTATTTCAAACATTTCCACGCCCTCTGCCTGTTAACACACGAGCCAATAAAATTACAATTTAGACGAGTTAGTGATTAAAGACACAAATAAATACTCGATGTGCACCTTATCCATTTGAATTTGAAAACTGCGTTACTGAATGTGACATTTTTTTCCAGGCCTTTGTCGCGTGGGAATTTATTCAAAATTTTTCAATTTTAATTTTTAGGTTTTTTGTGCGCGTCAGGGTGTCACCGTGACTATTTACCCCTTTCCTGCAGAATGTAATGGTGGTGTCAGAGGGGGCGTGCACTTTACCACACACGGTGGGTGCCGGTGGAGACTCCCACTCGCGCGTGCGTGCGTGCGTGTGTTGTTTTGTTTGAAGGACGGCATAAGAGCACGTCTGATGGGAAAACTCATTAGGAGCTGCATGAACAGAGGCCAGTTCCGAAGCCTGAGATCCGCATCGAGGCCCGACAACATCCGCGCGTCCATTCGATCCTCGTCTGCTTTATTTTGGTCCCGCACGCGCCTGTTTTTGTCAGAATGGAGGTTTTTGGTGACAACTCGTGTAACACTTTAGGGTTCCTGCAGAAGAATAACAGCCTGGATGACAAGGGGAGGCTGGCGGGCCAGAAAAACATGCTGGCGTGCAACAACAGCGAGCGGGACGCGCGCTTCCGGCGCACCGAGACCGACTTCTCCAACCTGTTCGCCAGAGGTGAGGACAATAAAGAAATACAGAAATAGCGTAAATAGCGCATACAAATAAACACTTTACGCATTTCAGGGACATTTTTATTGCCTATTTTTAAAGACCAATGTTTATTTTAAAATAAATGCAACAGTAAATGATCGTATTTTTGCCAGAGTGACGCATTAAACTTACACTCATATAAGGTCGCCTCTGAAATTGTTGCATTATTGAGGTTTCTTGTTACGGTTGAGCATAACTAAATTGTTTGTACAGGCACAAGTGGAGACATTAACATGCCAAGTGGACATAAAGCTCCACACTAAAATTAATATTATGACGGACACGTTGAGGTTAAATTATGGGGAATCCACAGATGAATGCATACTGAAGAATTATTATTTAGAAGGAAATCCCATTCAGTGAGAACATTGAGTGGTCCCACTAAACTTCCATCCTCCCCCACGTCTCAGACCTGCTGCCAGCCAAAAACGGAGAGGAGCCCACCATCCAGTTTTTACTGGAGATGGTGGACATCCTCACCAACTACATCAAGAAGACTTTCGACCGTTCCACCAAAGTCCTGGATTTCCACCACCCTCATCAGCTCCTGGAGGGCATGGAGGGCTTCAACCTGGAGCTGTCTGACCAGCCTGAGTCCCTGGAGCAGATCCTGGTGGACTGCAGGGACACGCTCAAGTACGGCGTCCGGACAGGTGGGTCAGAGCTCGGATAAACAGGTTTTATTGTTTAAAAAAATTACAGCGTCATATAAATGAAACATTGAAGCGCTCGTACGACTCTGATTTGATCTGTTCCTGGTAATTGATAAACAATATAGTTTTATTATGGAGCTGAATTTTATCCAAGCCGTTAGAAAGGGTGATTTGCCAGCGATTCCAAGGCCTATTACACTGCCGTCTTGATATATGGTCCCCTTGGTAATTCTGTTGACGTCCCCCTTCCTTCCCTTCCTTATTAAATGGAACGTTGCCTGAGGGGATCCTAACACGGGCCGGTCCGGGCTGTTAAAATGACACAAGTCAAACTGTCCCCTGGGTTTACTCCATCAAGCAGGGAACACTGTGTCTACAGTTCAGCCCCATATTTCACCTGGAGACTTCGGCACAGCTCTGGCCCACTCCAGCAGCCCCCCCCCCCCAGTTTAAATGACTAATATACTATGCGAGCCATACAGTGCCTCCAATATACTGCGCTTTTATCCGTAACCGCCTTTAGGCTCCGGGTATGGGAGAACCTTAAAGATTAACTGACTGGAATATAACCTTGTTAGCAATGTAATTATGGAAATACCGATACGCCAGGTCTTCGGCTTCTTATCTGAGACAAACGTATATTCTATTTAATGTTTAGGTCACCCGCGGTTCTTCAACCAGCTGTCTTCTGGCCTGGACATCATCGGCCTGGCTGGAGAGTGGCTAACATCCACAGCTAACACCAACATGTGAGTCACGTCTGTTTTCTGGTGGGAAACACCTCTGTGGGTCACAACGGGACAGCCGGCATTTCCTGGGAAACTGCTCCCGGTCTCTCAGGCGTCTCCACAACTGGTCGCCAGGGAGTGTGAGGACAGTTACGTAAAGTGTTTGCTTTGCCCTGCAGGGGGCGCGTATCGACGGATGGCAGGGCGCCACCCTGCTCTACTGTATGTCCATAGAGGCCTCGGGGGTGGTTAGATTGCATATTGATCCCAGGTCACAGTAACATGGTGGCCCACTCTGATAGAGGGCATGACCCTTTTTCACATCACACACTCACAACATACGTGAGCACACACGCGTGCACACACACATTGTAAATAATGTGCAAAGCCTGAAATATCACACACCTACAGGAGGTACATTTAATAGCTTAATCACAGTATAAAGGTCAATAATGTGCTTGTACGTGTGATTTCTGACTGAGTCTGACTGAGGACTGGTTGTGTGGGCGTCTGTGGTGGTTGTGGAAGAGCATCTTTGAGTTTCTTTGGACGGAAACGCCCTCCTGAGCTGAGCTAACAAGAGTTTAAAATGGCCACAGATGACAGCAGGCGACCAGCAACGCTCTCAATTTCACGGGCTGTTTTGTTCGTCCCAGAACGGCTGCTAAAAAAAGATCAATGTGAGGATAACGATCCAAAAGCGAAAGGAAAGCAGCAATGTTTGCTTCATCTGGCCTCTCATAAACTCCCCCATCATCTCCCGGATGGCTCGGAGACAGCATCCGCACCCATCTCGCACACTTTTGTAATGACACACAAAAAACCACACACCAGCTATTGCTGTCCCAGATTCAGCAGCTAAGGTTTCCAGTCCATTGAGCGGAGGCTCATTCAGGGCTGGTCTTAGCAGATAGGCCAGCTGGGCCCCTCACTGACACACAATGTCCCCCGGCTGCACGAAAAACCCCGTCGCTCCCTGGAAACTGACTGCCGCGGCTCCCTGCGGAGTCTTCATTCCGGCTCTTTTGTCCCTGCGGATGGAGGACAACTCGGTGCTCCTTTGAGAGGCTGAGAGGAGAACGTAGCAGGAGGTCACGGGGTCAGTCTCACGCGCACTCACACGTACATACGCACTCTGAGTCGCGGGCACATTCAGTGCCCTTGATGATGATAATAAGGGCATTTAGGGGCTTTCCCTGGAGACAGGCAGGTGTCAGGGGTAATTTTCACCCTGAAAAGACCAATGATTGGCTCTGATTGTGATAATGATCACTATTATTGCCATTAAAGCGTGAAATGACTCACAGAGAGGACATGTTTTAAAAAGAAGCCCTGTTTATCCCCCTTCTCCTCCTCTTAGGCTGCATTTTAAGGTGAAATGAAAGTGATATGCCTTGCTCCTGTCCAACAATGACTATTTTAGACAAGTCTTTTTTGTCTACAACGTTGCCACGGCCTGGTTGGTCGGATTAGAAAATGGTGTTTTCAGTCTAAAATAAAAACCATCCTCCACCAGACCCAGCCAGGGCAGTAGTTTCTGCCTCCTAAAACAGCTTTCATCGCGGTTTTCTTTTGTTTTTCGCTTTTTTGTCCTCATTCTGCGCTGCACGCTCCCCTGCCTCTGCTTCCTCATCGTCTCCTCCTCTCCCTTTGTTGTCCCCTGTCACAGCTCCCTCCACAGCATTGTCCCCCCCCCCACCCGTCCTTTGTCTCTTTTTTCCCCCATCACAACGTGCCTCCGTCCTTTAGATACCCGCTCGTGGAAAAAGCGGGACGATGAGGGGAGTTAATGTTGTTTTTCGGTGACAGTGCGGTGGCGGCGATGGTAGCGGAGGAGGGTTGTGTAACTGGCCTCATTAAAAGCAGGGCAAACTGGGACCAGTCCTGAGGGTGTGTGGGAGGTGATGAGATGCCACTTAGCAGAGAGCAGAAGCACAGGTCTCTGCGTAAGCAGCGCCTCTCTGCATGTATCAGGCCAGTAAACCTAATGTCATCTTCCAGAGTTACGTGCTGGGAGCATTATTTGTGTTTTTGAAAACACAATATACCAATTGGTGCCTTCAGCTCCTTCCTGAATTTTGGGGTCATTATGGGCTCTTATCTCCTTGGAACACGCTCTGTCCCTCTTCCACATAGACACTCATTCACGGGCCCCCAGCCATCAAAACGGCCGCATTCAGCCTCGCCGCTGAGAGTGGCAGCAGTGACAGATAGCCATCAGAGCTTTGTGTGCTTTAATTAAACCACTGAGTGATTTTAGAGAGCATTTGAATATGAATATTTGCTGCTGCCAGACTTTTATCAGACACTTTTTAATTAGCACGCTCAGCACAAGCTCCAGTTTGAGATTATTGCCAAGCTAATGAAAAAACTTGCACGTGCGTCTGAGGGAGAGAGAAACTGTTTTGTTAGTGTGTGCAAAATCGGATTTTTGTTTCACGGGTTAATCCTTCTAAGGCAGCAAATTTAACACATTAGGGATTTGTTTGTAGATGATTTATTTCATCATTCTTGGACTCTTTGTGCCTCTGCTCTCCCTCGCTGCAGTAGTTACTGTAGATATCATGTATTCGTCATTTTTGTTGCGCTCTTCTCAGGTTCACCTATGAAATCGCCCCCGTCTTCGTGCTGATGGAACAACTGACTCTGAAGAAAATGAGAGAGATGATTGGTTGGCCCAACGGAGAGGGAGATGGACTCTTCTCACCAGGTGAAACCGAAGGGACCAGTGTGAAAAGCTCAATCGAGTCACTGCAATGACGTCACAGAGGCCTGAGTGCTGTCCAGGGTGCTGATGTGCCTCTCGTCAACAGGGGGCGCTATTTCCAACATGTACAGCGTGATGATTGCGCGTTACAAGTATTTCCCAGAGGTCAAGACCAAGGGCATGTCTGCAGCTCCTCGCCTCGTCCTCTTCACGTCTGAACATGTACGTCTCTCTCTCTTACACACACTCACACACACACACACACACACAAAGCAGTGGTTACACTTTACTGTCTGTAGAGTTTTGGCTGATGAATAAGACCAAAGATAAAGGAAGCAGCAACTGTTTCAACGATAGAACCACCGTCTGTGTCCCCACAGAGCCACTATTCCATAAAGAAGGCCGGAGCTGCTCTGGGCTTCGGTACTGAGAACGTGATCCTGCTGAGCACAGACGAGAGGTGAAATATTGACGCAGTCAACAAATAGCGTGGCGTTAGTTTGTGTGATAATCTGAGGCACTGTGCTCCTTCAGAGGGAGGGTCATCCCTGCAGACCTGGAGGCCAAAATCATTGACGCCAAGCAAAAAGTGAGTGATGTTTCCTCCCTTTTCTGCCTGCTCGTTATTCGCTCGCCCCCTTTCACCACGTTTGTTCTGCAGGGTTACGTGCCCCTCTTTGTGAACGCCACCGCCGGTTCCACGGTCTACGGCGCGTTCGACCCCATCAACGAGATTGCCGACATCTGCGAGAAATACAACCTGTGGCTGCATGTGGACGTGAGTATTCAGAGCAGCAGCAGCACCATCTCTGCCTGGCCCGTCCCTCTAAAAGCACTTTATCTCCTAGGGAGCGTGGGGCGGCGGACTTCTGATGTCCAGGAAGCATCGCCATAAGCTGAACGGCGTGGAAAGGTGAGGACGTGAGAGCAGATGAGTGTCAGAGCATCGTGATATCGTAAAACGTCCTTTATTAAGACACGGATGAAACCTTCCAGGGCCAACTCGGTCACATGGAACCCTCACAAGATGATGGGCGTTCCTCTGCAGTGTTCCGCCATCCTGGTCAGAGAGAAGGTACGCCGGAGCCAAAGGTGGGGGGGGCCTTAAAACCCAGCGTTATTTCATCTCTGTGCTCTGCTGTGTGTAGGGCATCCTGGCAGGCTGTAACTCCATGTGCGCTGGTTACCTCTTCCAACAAGACAAACAGTACGACGTCACCTATGACACCGGCGACAAGGCCATCCAGTGCGGCCGACACGTCGACATCTTTAAGTTCTGGCTCATGTGGAAGGCCAAGGTGAGATGTGGGAGGTATAATGGCCCATCAACAGTAGTTACAGGTTGGTACTTATACAACGGTTGCTCATCTTCTCCCCGCAGGGCACCATCGGGTTTGAGCAGCACATCGACAAGTGTTTGGATCTCTCTCAGTACCTCTATAACAAGATCAAGAACAGGGAGGGATATGAGATGGTGTTTGACGGAGTGGTGAGTCTCTCGCTGGCCGGGGGGAAAAAAATCACATCCCGAATGATTTGTTTGCGTTTTAATTTGGTGGATTGATTTGTGCAGCCTCAGCACACCAACGTCTGTTTCTGGTACATCCCACCCAGCCTGAGAGGCATGCCTGACGGCGATGAGCGGCGGGAAAAACTCCACAGGGTGAGAACCTGTTACTGTTGACCCATTCCACCAGTTTCCATGTTCAACAAAGAATTAGAAGGACCCAGACTCATCATTTCCGTCCACTAGGTGGCACCAAAGATCAAGGCCATGATGATGGAATCAGGGACCACCATGGTGGGCTACCAGCCACAGGCCAATAAGGTCAACTTCTTCCGTATGGTCGTCTCCAACCCGGCAGCCACCCAGTCTGACATCGACTTCCTCATCGACGAGATAGAGAGGATCGGCCACGACCTGTAGGTGCACGTGGTCGGAGTCAGAGCTCGACTGACGACGAGGCGAAACAGCCCCGTGCTGCAGACAGAATAATCCATGAACGGTGGAGCTCTGCCTGGAGCATCCTGACTCTTTCCCCTCGAGACTATTTTAATGCGCGTACAGTAGTTTCTCCTCCAGATTAAAGTTAGAAGAACCAGAAGGTTCCAGGTACTGCATACAAACTCAAAACGTACAGTATGTGTGTGCTCGTGTAATCCCGTGTGTGTGTTTCTAATCTAGATTATTGTTTCATGTACTTTGTGTTTTAATGTCGGTACGTGTGTGTGTGTGTTCAGACAGTAAAAATGAAATTAAAAGAGAAAAACACAATCAAAATCAACGATTATACAATTGTTCTGCTTTATCTCACATTTGCTGAATCACTGGTGCTTTCAGGTGCACGCGTATATCTAAGCCAGTGTCCGAGTCCCCGCAGCAGCGCGTGAGCGCGCGCACGTGTGCTAGAGAGAAAAATAAGCTTATCTGACCTGACGTAGGTGTTTTTAGATGTCGACCTCCAGCAGCAGGTCCGTAGTCTGTCGTATTTCCCCCTAAAGATGTTTAAAGTTGGAGATTTCAAATGTCAGACAGCTGAAATAGAACGCTGGCTCGTTGTCTGCACCATGCAATCCCTGTGGCACCCCTAAATGTTTATAATCCTGGTAAAACATGAATATTTGATGCTATAAGAAAATATATATATTGCATTTCCACTGTTCAGATTCAGGTATTTTATTGTAAATGTATCTTTATGTGTATTTCACGATAAGACATTTGTAAATGTAACGAGAGATATTTTAGCCATCTTTATTTAGAGTGACTTTGTCAGCCAAAGAATGGGAATTGATGACGGAGCAATCCATTTTCCTGCATATAAAACTTCTATACATTATAGATGTTTGTAAGATGTGACCTATTGACCCCAGACTGCGATGCAAATTTCTATGGCGTGTTTGTTCCTGTGATTGTCTTTTTTGACCGAATGTTTTGAGATGACTTCGACTGGCCTTCTAATGAGCTACAGAATGAATCTACGTGATCTTTTTATGTGAGAGAAAAGCACAAGGATGTGAGAATGTAATCTCTGTCAGAGACTGGGAAGAAACGACCATTGTATCTCTCTCAATCCAAATTATTTAACGTGATATAAATATATTGTGATACATATTACCTGTATATTCTGTGTTATGGGGGCTTAATTGAATACAGTATCTGGCATAAAGAGTTCCCATGTGTGTCTTTGCACAATGTTCACCTTTCTTTCTTCCATTGTAAATGGACGTGTACTATGGCAGTATGATATATACAAAGTATTTACGGTAAATAGGGACCATATGTAAATGACACAAATGCATCTTAACGTAATCTGTGTTACCTTGTATGTGTCCAATGAATCCTGTATGTGACCAATTTGTAAGGGAACGTTTCCCGTGCAGGTTTTAGTAGGCACTTTAACAGAATCATCTTAAAAATACCTTTAATAAAGACTATTAAGGAAAAATTACTGTGGATTATTGAAAAATTCAAATATGCACCGCTGTGTCTTTTGCCCGGAATGAAATACCATGACAGCCCTCCATTTCACACAGACACACACACACACACAAACCATGCAGAATGGTCTCTTTGTTTAATCATTTATTCTTTATCTTCATATATCAATTTTTCACTTGCCCTTTTCTTTATCACACCACCATTTCCCTCATTATTCCAAGTGTGTGTCCTCCCATCACCACTTGTCGCACAGATACGTATGATGAAATGAATGATTTGATAGATAAATAAAAGATGCTGAAGGCTTTACCTGATCATAAATGATGATGCAGTTCTGAGACGTGGGCTACCAGCGCCCCCTGGTGGCCGCGTTGCATCTGCAATCATTTCAAGGTCAGATTTAGATCATTAAGATGTGGTAGCATTTTTCATTTTTAGTGGAAAACAGCCAAACGTGGATTTTCAGACCTGATGCGACAGTATATGTGCGGTGGAACTCGAATGTAAACTTCAAGGGTTTATCCGGTATGTCCTGCTAAATGTGTGGTATCACAAGAAATATAGAACACTACTAAACTCAGTGTCAGTGAAATTGAGAATAAATATAGACTAGAACGTATAACTGGGTAACAAATAAATCTATGGTGTAAAATATGACATATTTCGTCAAAATTTCATTTAGACGCTAAACGCTAAAAAACGACATTGACGCTACTTCCTGCCACGTAATGGCGCATGCGCACTGCTCGGCTAATCGGTTGGCGACGTGTACCCGGTGTGAGAGAGTGTTTTGGCATCTCATTTCGGCTTGGTAAAAAGCTGCCATAAAACCAGAAAAAGCCTTAAAACAGCGCAGGTATGGGAGGATCGCAGAGTGTGGAGATACCAGGTGGAGGAACAGAGGGATATCATGTCCTGCGGGTCAGTTGCAACCATCTACATTATGCTGTTAGCTTAGCATCCAGTCAGAGAAGGTGTTTTTCGGCTGTACAGAGAAATCAAAGGCTGTGGATAAGTGCTGCGGCCTCCGTGGGGGAAAAAAAAATAAATAAAACGCAATGTTTAGGCTAAAATCGGGTGGTCTAAGAATGTGCTATGTGTTTGTGCCGGCGGGTGCTGTACCTAAATATTTCGGTCAAAAGCTAGCGACAGTGTTTGTTAGCTACGTAAAGGAACGGGATGACAGCTGAGGAAGGTGCGCCAACAAAAGAATGAGTTCTTACAAACTTGCAGCAGGAATCTACTAAATGGACAAAGTACCAAAGACCCGCGAATGCCACGGGAACCTGTCCATCTGGAATTAGCGGTTGTGATTAGCGTTAGCAGCATGATAGCCGCGTAGCATTTGGGACCAGGTTACAGCCTGCAACATGCAATCAGATTGAATGGAGACGTGATTTTTCTGTGTCTACAGTGAATATGGAGATTTGTTAAAATCGTGCGATTTTTAATTAAAGGTTCAGGAGAATTCGCCTGGACACCGTGCAGGATTGGAGCCCTTCTTTGACTTTATTGTCTCCATCAACAACACCAGGCTGGTAAGGAAACCCCTCAGCTGTGCAAAACCCTGGGAGATAGTTTCATATTTTCTTGATGTTTCCTCCTCCTCCTTCACAGAACAAAGACAATGACACGTTGAAGGATTTGCTTAAAGCTAGTGTGGAAAAACCAGTGAAGATGCTGGTTTATTCCTCCAAAACCCTGGAGCTGCGGGAGGCAACAGTCACGCCCAGCAACCTGTGGGGAGGTCAGGGGTTGCTCGGGGTCTCCATCCGGTTCTGCAGCTTTGAAGGAGCCAATGAGAATGTTTGGCATGTGCTAGTAAGAGCACCCGGTCTTCTTTATATTTCCATTCTTTTTAAATGGTTCTGCTTTAGCTTCTTTCCCAACGTTTCAACCTGTTTCCAACAGGAAGTGGAGCCCAACTCCCCAGCAGCACTTGCAGGCTTACGGCCACATACCGACTACATCATTGGAGCAGATACGGTCATGAACGAGGTCAGTTACCTCTCCATCACAGTCACTTTCACTACTTTGTCCTCTGTTTTAATAATGTCCTTTGTTCTCTTCTCGTCCTCTGCAGTCAGAGGACCTTTTCTCTCTGATCGAGAGTCATGAGGGGAAAGGCCTGAAGCTCTACGTGTACAACACCGACACCGATAACTGTAGAGAGGTGGTCATCACACCCAACAGTGCCTGGGGAGGAGATGGCAGGTAAAGCCGGATCCATGCTCTCAACCCTCTTGTGGCAAATTTCCCAACTTAAACTTTCGGAAATGAGCCGTTTTTCCGAGTCTGGCAGCGTAAAATAACGTTTCATGTTCCCACCTGGCAGTTTAGCTGCAGGAAACTAATGGAGCTGAGGCCACCACCATTAATCTCTTCTGTTCTATCTTTTTAGTCTCGGATGCGGGATTGGCTACGGATACCTGCACAGGATTCCCACCAAGCCTTTTGGAGAGGGGAAGAAGATCAGCTTTCCTGGAAACTCTGCCAGTGATCCCATCAGTCCACTGAAGGATGGATTCACTGAGGTCAGAGCACGCACCATGCTATCCGTTATTCCCTTCCCCCCTGTGCTTCCCTCAGTGGTTTTGCATTCAAGCCAAACTGCATTAGTGAGCTTGATAACACGCTGTATTTCTTCCGCCTCGTTCAGGTCCAGCTGTCAGCAGTGACCCCTCCCCCGACAGCCCCCGTCATCCCCACCTGCCTGGAGGACTCGCTGTCAGGCCTGTCCATCACTGCAGCCCCTCCCACCATGCCCAGTGAACTGCAGACAGGTGTGTCAACACTTCTTTCCTGATTTACTTTCCAATCCCATGTTGACGCGTGTCCCTCTTCCCCAGGTTTGCCCACAGTACCCCTGCTCCCCTCCTCCACCAGCCCCTCCTTCAGCCCTCTCGCCCCGCTGAATTCTGCCGCCACCGGCTTCAACCCCACCACCACGCTACCAGGTGAGCGACCTTGCCATGAGGCAGCAGCGATTAAACCGATGGCGACCCTTCATCTTGCGTTGTTTGTGCGTGTGACGACAGGTTTGATGCCTCTAGCAGGGGGCTTACCTCCCCTCCCCAACCTGCCCAATCTCAACCTGCCACTACCAGACCTCAGCTCAGTGTCACTACCAGTAGGATCAACAGGTAAATGTATTTATTTGCTCATCCTGCACAACATAACTCACTTTTACTAACCCCCCCCCCATTCTACCTCCCTCAGTCCCCTCTCTAGCGTCTCTCCCTCCTCTCAACATCCCAGGCCTGGCCCCCCTACCCTCTCTACCCACCCTACCCACCATGCTTCCCTCCCAGCTGCCTCCCGTCCTCCCTCAGGGCATGCCCCCGCTCCTACCCATGTCCAGCGCCGCGCCCACGGCCTCGGTTACAGTCACGCCAAGGGAGGCTGCGGCCGTCGGCCCCACCCCCCCCACGGAGGCCGCCTCCGCAAACGCCGGGGAATCGCCAGTGCCCACGGGAACGACGCAAACATCGTAACCGAGGAAATGGGCCGCATCGTCAGACCAAAACGCACGCCTGGATTCTCTTTTCCCCGTCTTGTCTTTCTGTTTCTCTCTATTTATTTGGCCATGGGGGGACGCAGGGGGCTGCTCCAGTTCAGAGGTCGGCGAGCTCCAGGAGGGGGAGAGGACGGTCGTAACTGAGCCTAAACTACTGCACGAGGAAGACCAGGCCCGCTCTGTGGTCCAGCTTGCTTTGCACCCCTGCAGTTACATCAGAGACCTTTTTTTTTTTTTTTTCTCAGCTTTCTGATCTGGCAATCCTCCGTGTCCTTAATATTTTTCTATTAACGCCGTTTATTTTGGTTTTTAGTGGGGTTGGACAGTAAATCAACCATTTCAATCACCCTGTAACTGGTCCTACTGGGACAGCGATAACATACCAGGCGCCTTTATTAGGAGTAATAATAAAGAATTATGGTCCAGCCCCATTAGTTATTAGATCCTCCAATCTATAGATTAATTTGAGTCCATTTCTGATGAAATTGCGGTTAAAGTCTCATTCCAGTGAACGAACCTGCATTAGTTTGCACCTTTTTTGTGTTTTGAAAAGGATAGTCTCTTTCTTCGTATTTCTTCATGTATATCCACAACTACTCAGTAACCGTCTGTCACAGAGGGTCGCAGGCTGAAGGTCATGCCAGGGCGGGGGGGAGGGTGGTGGGCTGTGGGGGGGTTACATGAGCTGCTGAATCCAGTGTCTGTGCCTGCTGTTGGAGGATCAATAGTTCAGGTTAATTATGGGTGCAGGGTTATAAAATAGACCGGAAGTCTCCTCCTGGCATCGCTTTCGAGACTCTTGGGCAGTGTTGCAGCGCGGCCACAAGGCGTCGCTGTAACAAGCATTTTAAAAACATGCACAGTGAGCAATAAAGCCAAATTAATTTTACACAATGACCTTCTGTCTGTCCTGTTGCAACTGTTCCTTTCTTTTTTTTGGGGGGGGGGGGGTTGTACATGTTACGACAATGTGGAGAAAACAGTTTGAGATTCAGAAATGATGAAGTTAATCCTTCTGCTTCGGTATCGGAGATTCCTCTGATGTTGCGTAAGGAGAACTATGGGTCCCACAGCAGGAAGAAAGGAGACCTTTCTCTGCATGTGAATGACAGCCTGGATCCACACCCCCGCCACTAATGTGATCCGACTTATCTGGCCGAGCTCCGTACTGACATCTGTCCACGCGCGGTCCTCATTAATGATCTGCTCCATCCATGTGATGGTAGCGCCCAGCCATTTTGTGGCGGTAGCCAGAATCCAGAGAGGACAGATGTGTTTGTTTTACGCTTTACCGCGCCCATGCGGATCAAATTACAGTTTGTCAAAGCCGACAGATGTTACCCGTTTCACAGAACTTTCACATCACTTCATCTCTTTAAAGGGCAGCCAGCTGTGATCGGGTGTTTCCCAACATTTAATCTGACACCCGGGGGGTGTTTTAGCTCATCTGTAGCCCAAATAAAGTGAGAATTTTGAGAGGAGATGAGTCCAGCATCCATGTCTGTCTGACTCTGAAACCACAAGCTACAGGGAAGCGTTTTATTTACAGGAGGACAACACTTGGATACATCCATGAGTTCTAACTGCAGTACATCATGCTGCGACGGGGGGGGAGCACTGCAGAGCAAATCCAATTCTCCCGATAACAGAACCTATTTTAACTGAATCGCAACAGTATCCGTACAGTCGGTGTCATTCTACACCTCCGCCTCTGGGTTCACCGCCATTTAAATGTTTTTGGTTGATCATTCTTGGTCATCGATCCAGTCCGACAAGGCCTGTAATCCAGACAGGTTTTCTGTCCAACTGGGTGTTTTCACCTGGAATCCCAAAGCTGTTGCCATGGTAGCGCAGAAAGCTGGGCTGGCTGGGTTCTCTGCCTTTTAGGACTGGGATGTCGTCTCTGAGGTGGAAGAAAGATGGAAGCGCTCTGGCTTCGTTTTTCCCGTCCGTCCTTTTGGGTATCCACGGGTTTCAGATGTCGCCCGACCTTCCGTGTATTGTCTTTTGGGCGTACGTGAAAATAATGCGGTCGGCGTGGCGGCTGTTTGCTTAAAAAGGGTCCTGGAAGAGTTTCTCAAGGTGAAAGTTCAAGTATCCGCGTAAGCCAGGCAGAGACCATTCACGCACGGTTAAAAGCGACATTTATAGCAGCAGACTCGACAGCTTTCGGGAGAAAGCGCAAAACAAACGGAGCGAAGGGAGACGGTGGGAAGCGAACACGAGCCTCGTTGTGCATTTGCTAGTCAGTTAAGGTCGCCTGCACATTAAATGTACATTTAACTGTCACAGCACAGCAACAACTGATCCGGGCCTTGAGTCCGACTCTTCAGCACACAGATCCAGGTTCCGTGAACCCGGCGGTAGATCCGAACAGCCCAACAACGAGACGGTAATGTGAAGCCGCACGCCGGCTTCAGCACAGTCCAGAAGAAGCCTGCGCCGCTCTACTTCATGCCGCGTGCGAGACCAGATCTGCGCAATCTGGAACGGAAGTGCAAAATCGGCCCCGGACGTTTCACCTGGGCCGTGATCCTGTTAGTCTAAACACACCAGGGTTACAAGTTACACGGCGCTCCTCGGAGAAGAGGGACAAATACACAGCGACAGAAATTATAAGCCGTCCTGTGAGGTGAAGGGTGGTGCAGAGCTGATACAGGTGAGCTTAAACAGGGCATCTAGGAACCCTACAGCTGCTGATTAATAAATTCCATAAAGAAAACAACTAGCTACAACATTTCCACTTCCTGCTACAACTGGAAACCTTCTGTTCTCCATCTCTACGGCCACGCTGGAGTTTAAGGGGACTACCAAAGGGAGCGTCCCTCTTCCAGTCCTTCAGCTCCATTGCTAGTTATTCCAACACGGAACACCTCAGGTAAAAACATTAAAAAACAATAATAATTGCCACATCTATGATCCACCGAACCCCGAACAATCCTGACATTGGGAACCGTCGGCCATCTTAAGCGCCAGTCAGTCAGTAGGTGGGCAGAGATGAGGCGGAGGGCTGCAGGGAGCCGGACGAGTTCGAACGTCTCATGTGAGGCAGCAGGTAGGAGTCCGAGCACAGCTGGTGAACGTCGAAGCGGTCCTCTTTGCGGTAGGCCAGGCATCGCCTGATAAATGCCTGCAGAGGGGAGAACGGGATTCAAGAGGCTGAAAATTCCAGCCGAGGCAGCATAAAAGGCCATCGGGGTGCAACTGATCTTTGAACTGGTTTTCTAGGTACGCCTGCAGGTGCTCGGGCAAGATGAGACAGATTCTTTGTCAACGTTGCGAGACAATCACACTTAAACGACTGCATGTACATGTAAAAAAATACCTCAGTGTTGCAACACATCAAATATCACAACTCATTAAATTTAAGCCGGGCAAACCATGTTACAAATAGCTACACTGGATTTACAAGGACTATTTTGTTTAAGTTGATTGAAACTTAAATCTGCGCCTTAATAACTTGCGCTGAATAAGCACATTTGGGCGTTACCTTAGCCTCCGTGCTAGCTTGCGGTTTAGCCGGAAACTGGACCTCTGTGGCTTTGAGGATGGTGTTTTCCTGGAGGATGTCCTGCTGTGACTGGTTGTGACCAAACGGCTGAAGGAAATCAAGTCAAGTCAATTATTCCGGCGTGTAATTTCTAAAACGTGTGATGGCGTAAATAGAGGAATGATCGTACCTTGCGTCCGTAGAGGCACTGGAAGAAGATAACTCCCACTGACCACACATCCACCTTGTTGGAGATTTTTGGAGGTTCTTTCCCCACCACAAAACACTCTGGAGGAAGATACCTAAAACACAGAAACACCCACAGAAGAATAAGCTAATATTTCACTGCTCATTACCGTGACAACAGGACCGGCTCTCCGTGTTACCAGTAGGTCCCGGCTCCCTGCGACGTGAGGTCCATCCCGTCCACCCCGTAGTTGTCGTCGTCCATAATCTTTGACAGGCCGAAGTCTGTGATTTTGATTTCTCCACATGCGGTGCCATCCACCAATAGGATGTTACCTGCACAGCGAACGCACGGGGAGACGGTTCAATTTGAGATGAACGCGAGGAGCCAGTTCACGCGACCACGACCACGCGACCACGACCACGTGACCTTACCGGGTTTGAGGTCGTAGTGGATGATGGGGGGTTTGATTTCGTTGAGGTAACGCAGAGCGCTGACGATCTGCATGACAATGGAGCGCGCCTCCTTCTCCGACATCAGCTTGTTTTGCTTCAGGTAGAAGTCCAGGTCGTTGCCTTCACAGAACTCCAGAACAGTGCAGAACCTAGAGATGGACCCGCACAATCATATGACCCTGGAGGTATCAAGACTGTTATTGACCCCCAACTGCAAGTCTCCTCAACCGCTACAGACTAAGAGGATACATTTCATTCCCTTTCGCCTGTGTGGAGGTCAAAGGTCAGCGTCCAGACCTGGCTTAAGTATCCAGCCTCACATCCGATCTGCCATTTCACCCAGAAGCACCGGAGATGGACCCGACAATCAACCGTTGCGCTTCACACAGGCTAGTTTAATCCGTTTCTTAAAGAAAAGGCAGCTGCTGGAGGGGAAACGTCTATTCTGACAAAGTCACAGTCAAAAGCCTTTCAAAATAACTAGCGGTGTTCCCATTCTCAATAACTATTTCTGTTATTTCTGCTTTTACTTTTTACTCTTTGCCAATCTGATAAGACCTTCATGCAATCTGCTTGAAGTTGTATCAAACACTGAGAGCGGTCGTTGACACAAGTGTTTTCAAGTGGTCTGGAAAAAGCTTTAAAGCCAAAAGCGGATGCCAAAAATTGTCTGAACATGCCGACCCAGCAGAACTGCAGCTGCCAGAGGTCAAAGGTCACTCACGTGTCAGTGTCCAGGGAGAAATAGTCGTACAGTTTGACTATTCTAGGATGGTCCAGCTGCTTGTGTATCCGGTACTCCCTGCATGCGTGCCTGGAAGCAAACGTCAGTGCATGTGTGTTAACGGGGATGAAACCCTAAAAATGTGTCGGCATATGTCGGACCTACTTATGGTAGTTCTCCTTCTTCTCCTCTCTCCAGTTCTTGTTGAGCTGGTGGATTTTTACAGCTGCGTAACGCTGCTCAAACAGGTCAAAAGCCTGTGGGAGAACAGAAAATAGGAAGAATTACATCACTGCTCGGGTTACCAAAGGGACAGAACATAACCTGGAGAGGAATTACCTTATAGACCTCACTGAAACCTCCTCTTCCCAACAGGTGCAGCAACAGGTAGCGCTCATTCAGGGTAGGGTGGTCTTTGAATCTGAGAGTTAAACATGTTTTTAAGCTCTAGACTCGGCTTCCTGTCATGTTTCTTTGAGGAAAGTGTTTCCTTACGCCGAACTGTCTTCATTGTTTATCCTCTTCAGCTCCCTGATGTGTAGGTTCCTCACCCTCTCCAACCGTTCCAGCTCTGCTTGGATTTCTGCTTCTTCCTGTACTGGCAGAGATTGGACTCAGTTCCCTTTTGACGATCACAGCACATTCAGACTACGTCCGTATCAAGCAAAGACGGCAGCGGCTCTCTTAATCTGTGTTTGACCTTTTTCAGATGTCCAAGGCGGAGCTTGAAGATCTCTTCCTGCTCGTGGTACTCAGCGAGGGTCAGTCTGACAGTGAAGTAAAGGAATTAAGTCTCAAAATACACGATTTTAACAAACCTGGGGACTCTAAAAACTCACAGCTGAGGTAAGGTGGGTTTCAGGAAGGGGTCCGAGTCGTTGCCGTTGACCACCTTGGTTTTGCGCTGCTTGGGCTCGGACGTGGACGCCACTGAGAGGGAGGGGGACGCAGGGTTTGGAGGTTTCCTTTTGGCTAGCAGCTTCCTCTGCCGTTCAATGTCCTCCCGCTGCTGGTTGATGCCCTCCTGCTGCCTGTGCAGACAGGACCACACGGATGACATTTCAGGACTTTGCTCTTGCCGCGGTGCCTCGATGACTCGATTCAACCGAAAACTCTGCGCGGGTTTCTCACTTGATCAGATTCTGGAATGCGTATCCATCGGTCCACTGCTCCGTGTAGGACGCTCCGTGCCTGACAGTGGTGAAGTGACCCAGGCGGAGACGGTCCTGCATGCTCTTTTCCCGACACGACTGTTTCTCCTGAGTGCTCTGAAAATAATGAAAAACGTTAAATAAAATAAAATAGAAGTAAAAACCAAAAAGCCGCCCTCTGCTGTTTTGCCCCGTGATTACAGCGCTGCCCTAAAGGTGTGGTCAGCAATGGCATTTGCATTCAGACAAGTCACATGACACATGTGCACTAAACCCACACATAACACACCACTCTGTGCATTATTCACGGTGCTTTGTGTGTGGAGTCCTAATGGAAACGAACGTCCAGCACAGACAAACAGGACAGAGGAGGAGCTCATACTGGCAAATACCCCATGTTCTATTCCTTTACTGCCCCAACGCGTGCGTAACCATGGATGGAAGACGTATACTAGGCTTACATGAACTACAGTTTTCTGGCTTAATGCAGCGCTGCATCAGTTGAACAACTCTGAACACAGATACCTTCTCTATCAGCAGTTTCTTGCTCATGGTGATGCACTTATTGAGCCTCTCCTTGTATTTCTCCAGGAGTTTCTGTTGCTCGTCGATCTGTCGCCGCAGGTCACAGTTGGCCTGGTGAGAAAAAGGATGGGCTCTGTCAAACTGACCTGCCTGCTCAGAAGCAACGCAAAGACAATGGTGCCGTTCTGCCCCCTTCACTGACCCTGAGCAGATCATCTATCCGGCCCTCTTTCTTCTCCAGGTCCAGGCTCTTGTTGCTCTCCAGGGCCGCGAGTTTCAGGCCCGTTAACTCCGTCTAAGAGAGACGCACCAGTCAGGACACATCGCAAAAGTCCCAGAGGTTTTTGCTTCATTCCTGCCCCCAATTTACCTGAACACACTTGCTCGAGGAGGCCTTTGGGTTGTGGTCGGCGAAACACAGACTGGTGGGCGACGAGCTGTTCTGCCGGATCTAGAAAAATAAAAAAAAAAAGCTCCAGCGTCTCGTTTTCACCTCCCTGAACGTGGAGCATTAGACAGTCGGCGCATTCTGCTGTTGGGGAAACTCACGATGGAGCCCGGAGCGGAGTGAGAGTTCTGTGGAGAACGGCGAATGGGTGGGAGGCCTCTGACTGGACTGGAACCATTCCCACCCTGGAACTTTGCAGAAGAAGAAAATTCAAGCAAAAACCTTTATCAGAATGATGAGAAACCAAAAATACTCACGTCAAAATAGTCGCTGATCTTCGGCCCCCGTGTGGAGGTCTTCCCTGTACGGAAGATGGATTCAGAGATTTAATTCGAGAAACCCACAGATGCCCACGTGGAGTTCATCTTACGAGCACCGGCGATACCTTGACTACTCTCCGAATAGGTGTCAGCTTTCCTTTTCCTGCCTCGGGATGATTCAGAAGGCTTCTTCTCTGGGGTCTGTGAAATGGGAGAGACGGGATAAAAGGAGGAATAAATCCCATGTGTTTTGGCTCACAAAGCTAAAAGATCAGGAAGAAAGAGTACATACCGAGTAGGCAGGGGAGCTTCCTCTTTTCAAATCGGAGTTCTACAAAGAGAAGGCGAGGTGGAGGTAGTGGGAGAGATGGAGTGATGAGTGGGCAGCAGGAAAAAAAATGGGACGGCGTCTAAGCAGGCTTTACCGCATCTGCATAACTCACTATACCTTATTAAATTTGAGCTGTTGTCCTGTTGTACCTAAAATAGATAGAAAACAATGCTGAAATGTGTCTTACCTCTGACTCCTTGTCGCTCGACGAGCCCAGGCTGCCATAGCTGTGGTTGGAGGACTCGTTGGCCAGACCCTACGTACATTTAAAAAAAAAAAGAAGAAAAAGAAGCCCACACAAATGAGCACAGAGCACTATACGTGCAGAATGATGCAAGTCGGAATGCTTTCTGTTACGTAAACATCAGTTCAATAAAGGCAGGCAGTTCTTCGGTCTGATGCCTGCCAAAAGGAGTCCGGATCTCGAATTATTAGGCGTGTATTTGTCAGTCTTCCAACATGTGCTCATTCCTAAGAAACCCTTCTTAGAAAACGGGAAAAATCTTTATCAAAATGGCGACCTTTAGGCCACGTGACCTAACAGGATCCCCGCCGGCAGCATTTTCCGAAGCTTTAAGGACATTTCTAGAAGCTACTGCGGTGCGTACTCCCTCCCGCGAGCTCCCGGCAGACGGATTTATAATTTATTGTTGACATATACAACGCGGGGGGGGGGGAATCCTACACTAAAACTGATCTGTTCCGAGCGTCTCAGTCTGTTTATCAGTTAGACGACAGGAGCAGCCCCTGGGAGAGCTGCGTTTGGGTGGTGCGCTCGGAGTACAAGCCTTTGTTGTCTGTGTGCTGCAGTTACCTTAGCACCTCCACTGGTGCTCCCAGTGCTGCCGACAGTGTTGCCAGTGACGGCCCCTGTGAACCTGGCCTCCAGCAGCTCCTGTCTCCTGGGGTCCAGGCTGTGCAGCTCCTCCATGGGGGCTGGCGTCAAATAGCAAACCAGAGTTAGACACATACGCGCATCCAGCAACAGGAAACAGTCCCGAACGTTTGGCCAAGGGTGAAAGTCCCTCCACTAGCATCATCTGTTAATTAATCAACGTTTCCTGAAAGGGTCATCAAGATCGGGCAAACGCCAGTGGTCACGTGACCTCTTTTGGCGAAGGCACATCAAAGAAATAGCAAGAAAAACAAGCACGCAGGTTCCAGTGGGCAGCTCATGGCGCTTCGATGCCATGAATGGAAGAAAATGGGTGATGCTGCGGTTTTTAAAGTCGGCGAACTTCATCAACAGTCACATTAAAGGCTCTCAGCGCCCCAGAGATAATGATACCGGAGTTTTATCTCTTCATCCCAGAGGCGGATTTTTTTTTTTTTCCTGTGTGCTGCATTTTCCACAAGGAACTGACGTTGGCCTTTCTGCGTTTGTGCCACACACGCACAACGCTGCCAAAACTGCTGAAACAGGGCACGACCCTCCAGCATTTTAGGCTCACATTTACATTCAAACCTGCACTAATTCCAGTCCAAATCAGCAAGCAATTCAACAATGTGACATAACAAATGCCTGGCTTCAACTTTATCTCCCAGCCTCCAGGTGAAGAAATGCACGCACACGCACAAGCCCTCTGCTCCCTGCTGCTGTGCGGGTTTGTTTCCTTATTAGACATTTCCTGCATATCTTCTGTACGCAGCTTCGGGCTCAGGGGTAAGCCCTAAAACGCCTAATGGATATTATGAAACAGCAAGCACCCCGCAAGGCCCCCGTCAGGTTATTTAAGGACAAAGCTGACAATCACACACATTTACAGCTTTCTAACCCATAACTATTGTGCATGTTAACGTATGAGGGCAAAAGCTAATCAGATTTTTTTGCTGGCATTCCTCCTGGGCTGCAGAGATAAGATCGCCGTGTATTTCCCACAGATGCTTGATTTCACCGCAAAAACTACTTTTTACACGCTGCCATTTAGCGACGTCGCTGAAAACGAACCGTCGACGGTGAGCAGATGCCCCTAGACAGGCCAGAAAGGTGAAGTCAAAGGCCCGTGCTCAAGTTTACAGCAGCAGATGCATGCACCGCAATGCACTGGTGCGTGCACGCACGGCTAGGTTGTGTAATACACAAACTAGATGTTTCTGATGTCATGCGCAGCTGCTAAAACTGTTCCCGCACCGAAAGCGCCGCATAACTCGATTTCGAGTGAGCTGACAGTCTTATTAGCAAAACAACAAGCTAGCGCTGCCTTTGTGCAAACATGATAGCTCGCTGCTACTTAGGCTGGCCATCAACTGAACTGACAGCTGACGTTTGGCTTCCAATTCACGGCATCAGTTAACTTGATATCCGTTTTTACTTCAACGTTCGGCCGCTCGACACGGCCAAAACGATCCGCTTCCCTCCCCGGAACAGACTTTGAGGAGAATCCGAGGCGTCCGTGCACTCGGGGAGCTAATATACCTTCCTTGCTCTTAGCGGTCGCCGTTATATGTTGTTGAGAAATCGTTGGGGACGAGGAGAGCTGCGACCAAGATGGCGTCGCCTCCAAACTTCCACCACCACTTCCACTGTTACTTTGGACACTCATGAAGCCACTTTGCCGCCGAGAGGAGCCAGCGCGCACGCCGCCGTTCGCGGAAATCCCCAACTTGCGACCATCCTTTCACACCTGCCGTAGCCAAACAGGCGAGTTAGCTTGCGCGGTAGCCGGGCGGTGCTGCTAGACGCCCCGCACGCTGGGAGCCGTGCGCGTCGTGCGGAGGAGCGGCTTCTTCAGACAGGAGCTGAAGCGGATCCAGCGTAACCTTTGCATGATGACCGCGCCGCGTGCCTGTCAGCATCCAGTTCACGAGCGGGCGAGCGATGTTTCTGGTAGGCGAGGCTATCGCGAGGCTGGAGAGAGGCTCGCGCGCACCTTACTCCCTTACTGCCGACACACACACGCACACGCGCGCACACACACATTTTATATATATATCTATATAGATATAGATATAGATATATGAGAGACACATAGATAAACATATAGATGGAGAGAAATACAAATAAATTAACTGCATGTGCCAGGAATGTAACTACTGTATGTAACACACACACACACACACACACACACACACATTTTATATATATCTATATAGATATAGATATATGAGAGACACATAGATAAACATATAGATGGAGAGAAATACAAATAAATTAACTGCATGTGCCAGGAATGTAACTACTGTATGTAACACACACACACACACACACACACACACATTTTATATATATATCTATATAGATATAGATATATGAGAGACACATAGATAAACATATAGATGGAGAGAAATACAAATAAATTAACTGCATGTGCCAGGAATGTAACTACTGTATGTAACACACACACACACACACACACACACACACACACACAGAGATAGGTAGATAGATAGATAGATAGATAGATAGATAGATAGATAGATAGATAGATAGATAGATAGATAGAAAGAAAGAAGTACAAATAAATTAACTTCCTAAGCTTAGTAGCATTATAGGAATGTGTGTGTGTGTGTGTGTGTGTGTGTGTGTGTGTGCGTGCGTGCGTGCATGTTAAAAGAGATAGTAATGTGGCCTAGGCTATAAGGTCTTTTGTTCCATATTTGGTGCAGTGCATCAAAATGCCTTTGCATCCGTGTAGGGCATACACACACACACACACACCACACACCGCAAACACACACGAACACACACACATTTGTGCAGCTGTCTTAGTAGGGGCCTTCATAGTTTCTATTAATTTGTATGAGTCTACGCATTTAAACACTCAGACCGTAATTGGTGAAATAAGAGGGAACGAAAACACACATTCAAATATTTTTACCTAATTTATTTTTGCCCGAGGAAACATTATGGGACCTCTAACATCACAAAAGTCAATTCTAGTGCAATTCGAGTTGTTTCCAACATTTAAAGTTCCAGCCCTGGAAGTGGAGCTGCTCTCCTTGCAGTCAGATTGCATCAGGAAACCAAGTGAGGCACAAACATCATGCACCTCAAATGCACCTGCCAGCAGTAACCTGATTTCCTTTTTTTTTTTAGTCACATGGTTTCCATGGTAACAGCCCAATAGTCTTGACAGGCAGTGGGGAGTGTTGTATAAGCGGTATTATATTCCACTACAAGACACACACACACACACACAAGTTGGGGTTTGTGATGCCATTTGATCGGTGAAATTGGAGAAAGGGGGACGGTGACTGCAGCATCGAGGACGTTCCAGGAGCATCAGATGTCCGATGGAAAATTAAGAATGTTGGCTGACATTTTAAAAAACGTTTAATTCATGTACAAACAACCCCCACCCCACCCCACCCACCCCCCCCACACACACACCATAATGATGTTAATTATAAAGGCATGTGGAAAAATATACAGAACTATAAATTGATTCTTTGATTATAAATAATCCCCCTTTTAAAACACTGAGGATCCAAACCTTGTCTATTTCTAATTATCGTTCCCTTTAAGCAAAACCTATGATAAATAACAACAGATGCGACTGTAAATAATCTTGGCTTGTGTTTGAGCAGGCAACATATGGTAAAAATATACATCCCGGGGCAGGACTTGTTGAACATATTTATTGGCCCGATCAGCAGAAAAAGACAATCAATCAATCTGAGACGAAGCTTCGTGTTGAGATTAACGAGGCTCCAAACCAGTGATACATTAAATACATTTAGCGACTAATTAATACATTTGTTTTTCATCAGCGATTTTGGGGAATTAGACTTAAAAGAATTCATCATAATAAACTTCGGGGGAGGAGGTCGTCTCTGGAGGAAGTCTCTGCCTCTCGTACATGCTGATGTAAGAGCGAAGGAGGTCCTCTATAATCTCAGCCTACAAACGGAGAACAGTGACGTAATGTTGTGATATTCACGAATAAAATCGCTTCTTTTTTTTTTGCCACCCTGGTGGGAACAGTCCCTCACCTTCGCCGTTTCACAGACGAACTTGCTGCACTTCATCACGGTTTTGATGCTCATGTGGAAGTGCTCGTTCCTGGCGTGGTAGTGCGTGATGCGGCTGAAGGGATACGCGACCAGCTCCTCCTGAACCGCCAACAGCTCCAGTCAGGGTGCTTCCACACAACACCACACTTAAAAGTAACCTTCCAGGACCATTACCGGGCCTACCTTCGTCTCCGGGGCCATGAAGCCGACACCTTTTTTGCTGATCACGACCACGATGGCGTTGGGGAAGCTCTCCTCGCACGTTTGCTGTGGTGGGATAGATCAGAGCACAGCGGTGAAATGGGGGATCTTTGTCTCTCCGCTCCCACTTTGACCACGTCTCTCACTTTTGCCTCGAAGAAGCTGCAGCCGAACGTCCGCCAGGTCGACGCCACTTTCAAAAAGCGGATTTTGGCCTCCTGCACCGTGATGCCGCTCTGATCCTTGTAGGAGGAGAAGATGTGCTGCACGCGGAAGATCCAATAAAAGAAGAATTACAGACACCTCAGAAGATCCCCGTCTCCACCACGTGACTCATTTTACCTTCTTCCAGTCCTCCGGGGTCATGAGGTTTATCTGGTCGGCCGGAACGAGATCCTTCAGCATTTCGGGGATTGCGACAAACTGGGATTTGTCTGAATCAACCTGGATTCTGAAGAGCAGCCCGCCCAGGTGGATCATGTCCTCTCTCGTGCAGTTGTGACGCCCCTTCAGGTACTTGGGCACCTCCTGCACGGATGCACCACAGACGTCACGCATCGAGGCGACTCTGGGAGGTTTAAAAGTCCGAGTTTGACTGAATACCTGGGGGAAATGAAACATGAGGTCTGCGACTGGATCTCTGCCCGGGATCACGTTTAGCCAGAGCTTCCTCTTGAACATCACCAGGTAGAGGTGAGCGGCTGCACTGGCTGAAAAAGCAAGATGAAACTGGTAAACACAGCCGTGTTCCACAAACGGAAGATGCCAGCGTGAAAGGTGACCTTCTTTGGCCTTTTTTGCCTTCTTCAAAGAGTGGGAGGCCTGTCGTGTGCTGTCAAAGAAATACTGGTTCTCCTCCAAGCTTTTCACCTGAAGAAACACAACGTCACCCTATTAAAATCTCATCAGGTTGCCAGAGTCTCCCCTCCAACACGCTCATAAATCCCAACATGTCAGCAGCCTGTAATGTCAGGTGACATTGGGGTAAAAGCCGCAGCCTCACCTTTTTCCGTGTTTTCAGGTAGAGGCCGTATCCATTGACTGAGCTGAGTTTGAGCTGGGAGGCGACGCTGTCGCAGAGCTCTCTGATCGTGGTTGTTGATGTCACCTCAAATATCTGCAACACAGCAACCAGAAAATGGGCCCTCGCTCTCTTACAAAGTGAGAAAAGTCATATTTCTTATGGTTTAACTGGAAAAAAAACCCATGCCACTTAGCTTTTTCTGTGTATTACCTCATTTGTTTCATTTGGGAAGTGAACTTTATGAAGGATGCGGGTGCTGTTCTGCTGGATGGCTTCGAGCTCTACCGGATCGGGAGGAAACCTCCTGGGCTCCTTACTGACGTTTGAAACACATGCAAGCGAAATATTCAAAATCTCTCCCGAAATCTCTTCAAGGAAGCGCGCGGCTGTTTATTTCACTCTCGGCCCGACCTCAGCATCTCCTGCAGCCTCTGCAGGCAGTCGGCGGCCAGCTGATCTCTGGCGCGGGACTCCAGGAAGCGCCGAGCGTGGCTCCTCAACGCGGGACTGGGCGGGAACAAGCCTGTGCAGAGCCACATCAGCTGCCACCCACGCTCCATGCTCGACCTGAGAGGGTTCAGGAGGATTCAAAGATGACTGGACATGTTGGTGCTTGATTGCGGCTGAATTTAACTAAACTAATCCAGAGATTATGCGCAGTGTACATCCCCTCCCACACAATTACACATTCTGCAGCCTTTTGCGAGTGTTTGTGTCACTCTTGTCGTGGGAAAACAAAAAACAAGAGTTGTGGGGGACTGGGATGCAAATCTTCATGCAAAACTGCGTGTGTTTTCTAGGGATCCACCTGTTGCTGTTGCCGGTCATCTGCCTCATGATCTGGCAGTAGATTTCATCCTTCAGGGCGTCGTGTTGGGTAGCCGGGCCAAAGATCTGGTCAGTCAGCTCTATAGGGTTGCGAGCGTGATGGGGGTAGTCGCCCATGTACCTCAGGATAGGTGGCAGGAGAAGGTCAAGGAATTCTCCGGAATATTGAATGACATTTTCAAACAGAGGAGCTTTCATCACGGCGCACGCGTGAATGTTGGGAAAGAGGCTAAAAGAAAGAAAAGGCTAAAAATCCACAGACCAAAAAGGTGTCAGATGGTGGATCTCACTGTAAGTTTTATGAAGAATAACGGGAGATAGTTCACGGATATCGGTGAAGGCGTTGCAGGCCAGGTTGCTGAGCTCAGCGCTGTGCATCAGGTTCTTCAGCAGCGGCTGTCTGAGTAGTTCTCCAGAACAAGCCCACAGTCTCTCGCTTTTATGGGCACCATGTCTGCTCCCTGCAGGCCTGTCACAAGAAAGTCCAAAAACCCAGTAACTTTTCCCATCACTGTATATACTATTAAAGAATGATGGGAAAAGTTCCTATGATTGTTAGTACCTGAAGTTCTCAAGCGCAAAGTCTTTTAAAGAAACAGGAGCCACCGTTTCCTCTCCCTCCGCGGAGTTCTGCACCACTGGCATTTTCTTCTGTCCTGGACTGAGCAGCTCCTGGGTCAGGAACACTTAATTAGAGCAGGAGGGGAAACTCATCGAAACATCTAACGAACTCCTGGATCCGGGTGCGGTTCTGAACGCGCCACGTGCAGGGTTCTAATGTTACTACACATCTTTTGAAGATCTGATGAATAGAATCAGGGTCACAATCTGGACGCAGGATGTAATCAGGGAGTCATCTTATCCCAAATACATGATCCCACTGGACCGTGTGAGTGTTTGGGGAGACCGTCGTCCTGGACGCAGAATAGACAGTCGTGATGTAGAGGGTGTGTGTGTGTGTGTGTGCGTGCGTGTGTTTGGCCTGAATCTGTCTGCTGTTGTAACTGGCCATCATTAAAGTCACCCGACACACGTGCAACAGCCAAAACACGCCGCCGGCGTCCATATCAACTGTAACCGATGCAGACGGGTGGACAACGTCTCCGATTTGGGCAGCCAGTCGAAACAAAGCTAAATCTGATCTGATCGCATTGAAATTTGTGTAGACAGTCAGATCATATTTGAGAAACAAAAGGTGGCCTCAAACAACCCTTTGCTGTCTTCGACTTTTATGAGTTTGGACCATTCGTCGCCTTAAAGCGCTTTGTCCTGGTAGTTTGGGAAAAGGACAAACTGTACCAGCACGTCTTCGGAGGGTCTGCTGAGAGTTGGAAGGAACAGCAGCAGATCCCTGTAGACGGTGCCACTGCTGCAGGTCCTCTGGTTGGTGGCTCTGATCCAGGTGGCGTCAGCAGACGGCTGGTCCTCCCTCTCCACCAGCAGCAGGTCGCCACGTTCACAAACCAGGAACGTGGGATCTTCTAAAGAACCAGTCAGAGCGGTGAAGGCAGCTGTTTTGGTCTAGCACGTGCGGGCCGTCGGGTCGTACCGGTTCTACTGATGTCCTGCTGAGCCAGCGTGTACACCGAGCGTCCTCTCAGCCCCTCCAGATGCTCCTCTATGAGTGCCGCCATGTCTGCAGCTTTCTCGCCCTTCAGGACAAACTCTCCTCTGACGGTGGTCAAACCCACCGACGGGGGGCCGGATTCACTGCCGCTAGAAAAGCGTAACACTTTTGGTGATATTAGAAAATCTTGAGGGTGACGATTTCAGCCGGAACTCACCGATACCTTGTGTGAACTCGTTGTATCTCGAGGTAAGACATCTCAAGGAGCTTCTTGTCTTTTCCATCCATGAAGAGAATGCCGCTCCAGTTAACAGCCACAGTAAATGTACCTGTTTTCAACGGTGGCCCTGCAAAACAGATGTTTCGAAAGCCACCATTGTTGGTATAATGTAATGGAAATAATCATAATAAATGGTGTGTCGACTCACCGGACACCATCGTTACTTCATAAAACCTGGAGAAGTTCAGGGGCCACTTCTGTCGGGCACTGTTGACCAGCTCTACCTTCACATCTTCTGATTTCCCTTTTGGAGCCTGCGTGATGGTCACACAGGGGTCACCTGAACTGCTCTGACCTGAAGCTGCAGCCTAAGTGAGGAACCTCCAACGTACCTGTAGATGTGCCGAGCTGATGAGGTCGATCCACTTTGCCGTCCCTCTGCTCTCAATGAGCTCGTCGGCGATGCACTCCTCCACCACCTTCTGCATGTTGTCTCTGTTGTACGCAGGGCCAAACTGGATGTGATAGTGCATCGCTGCCAGGCTGATGTGTTCATCCTCCTGAGGAATGCAACACAAATCCAGAGCAAACATTTGGAGTGAGCATTTTTAAGTTTCTGGAACTTTGGGGCTGCACTGGAATTATCTATGACAACAGAGTGAAGACCAAAGTAAAGCTTTTTTATACTTTCTTTAACCTTGAAGTAAGTGTAGGTTTCATTGCCACAGTTGGACGTTTGCATCGTCCCTAATACTGCCACCAGCTGGTCAGTAGGTGTAATTACATGCAACAGGTTCTCAAAGCCAAGATGTCTCCGAGATACTGCACACACTTCCTATGGTCTCACCTTCTCACACGTGTACTCGTTCGACTTGATGCCTTTGATGACTTGTCTGTAAATGAGATCTGTGCTAATCGGGTCCATGGAGCAGTCGTGCCAGGGCGCAAACAGCTCCTTGCGAAAGCAGAGCGTCCAGGGGGCGTCGCGTCCCTCTTTACCCTGCCTTCTCATCTCCTGCTCACACTGAGAGATCGCATCCAGCACATGATCCCCACAGCTGCCCAGAGACCACATCTGCCAACACAGCAGAGCATTTCTCCGTGACACCTCGGCTCTAAATTCAGGATTCACAACCCCGACGTTTCGATTCTCTGTAGCTGTGACACAACTGGATGCAAAATGTCAATATGAGCTGGAACAGAACTGGTTAAAGGTGCTAAATCCCAACCTTGTCAAAGAGGCTGATGTAGAGGGAGAATCCATATTTGTCTTGCAGGTTAATTTTGTCCGCCAAAGCTCGACAGACTTCAGCAGCAATCGAGGCTGAATCCAGATGCAGGTCGACCGAACGTCCGTCCAGCAGAGCTACAGACACATTTATGGGCTCCTTTGATTTTGCAGCCTGTCAGTGGGGCGGGGAAGAGGGTGGGTTTCGACAAAGAAAATCAGAGAACTGCAATGAAACCAGCGAGCGAATTCACGCCTTCGCTTCCTGTGAGACGATAAGGAAGACGTGACTGAGCTTTTCTACCTGCAGCTCTATCCAACAGGGAGGCTCCTTCCGTTCGCCGTTGACTTTTATGCGACTCAGGAGTTCAGAACAATATGATCCATAACCTTCTGGCCCCTGTAGGAGAAATCTCTCCAAATACTGTGGGGACAGAATTACAGTAGTTTACTAGTGATGATCGTATCTAATTGTTTTAAACGTGTCATCAGAACTGGGAATGAGAAAGGTGAAGCACAGACACAGGCAGAACTGCCTCGCTGCACACTGACCTTCATGAAGAGGTCGGTTGGAGGAAAGATCCCAAGACAGATGGAAAGAAGGGTCCAACCTTTCATCTGGCTCCTCTTGTTCTGGTTCTTCACCAACTGCTTGCAGATCTGACAATAAATTTCATCCCTGCAGCAGAAGGAAAACATGAAATAACAACAACAATCAGCCACCAACAGAGAATAATTCAGGATATCCAGGAGCTGTTTTTGGTCGTGCCTTATGTCTTTTCTTGATAGCGCGTATCCAGCAATAAGGTGGAGCTTCTCCAGGGAGGAAAGTGGACGATCCGGGTTGGGGCCCTCTCCGACCAACACGTTCTCTTCCTCCCTAAAATCCTCCAACTGGTAAAGACCAGAATGACAATCAGCGGATGACTAACGACGAATCAGATAGAACGAACATCGGCACTCGCCTCTGCGGGTATCACGGTGGGCCTCCTGTTTCCACCTCTGTGCTTAATCTTGTTTTTCCCAAAGGCTTCCTGTGTTGAAAAATATGAATCGTGTAAAAGCCAAAAACCAATAAAAATGGAAATTCGGGGTTTGGTTCAACACCCAACCTGTTCTAGTTCCACTATGTCGTCCAGCTTAATGCCTTGCCTCATAGGTAAGTTACGAGAAATGGGCCTCGAATCCTTAGTCGCCGTTTGCGGAGAGGTCGGTTCCGGCAGGTCTTCCATAAAACGCAGTATGACCCACCAAACAGTAAGACAGGCCTGGAAAGGAAGAAGAAATCAACATTTCTAACCCCCAAAACTCCTTTGAAATCTTCTTTGTCTCACCAGTGCGTCGCCCTCGTCGTCATGGTGTAAGAGGGGCTCTGTAAGTCTCTGGATGATGTGCGTGTGTGTGGCGCCGCCCTGGAAGTGAAGGACGCTGAACCTATGGAATGAAAACTCGCCGCTGTTGTCCTCAAACTCCTCGTCCTCTTCCGGTGGTGGCGTGGACGTCGACGAGGCTGGAGAGGAGAACGGCGTGATTCCATTCTCCTTTAAAGACAAGACAAGCCCACTCGGTAAATCTGTTGACAACAGTTAGCATAGCAGGAACGTGGGCTAACCTTGACATGAGGAGATTCTGACGACTTCACCTGGAGGTCATCTTGTTGAGCGAATGACTCGGGGTCCTCCAGCTCCCGAGCAATGGCCAAGAGTCGTTGCTGAAGCTCTGAGGCGATTAGCTCGTGGTTCTACGTGAAACAGAGTTTAAGCGTCGGAGGCGTGATTCCCTTCCTGTGCTACCTTCGTAGACTCTTGACTGCTACGTACATCATCCCGAATCTTTTCGGTCCTTCTCCTGGCCAACATTCCCCTGGTGAAAGCCTGCAGCCGTACAGCGGCGTTGCTCTTCTGCTTCAGATCCTTCCGAACAAAGTAGCCCCGCAGCTACAGACACATGACAAAGCTTCAAGATTCTTTCCACTTTCCAACGAAGGCATCTGCAGCCCGGGATGTTTTTACACAGCGGTACGCACATGCCGTTGAATGGTGACGGCTGCTGCCTGCTGCCTTAAGTACTGCGATCGCAGCTTCCTACTACGGATCTTCGATATCAGCCGTTCGAAGCCACTGTGAATCTGTGAGGGCACGAAAGGTCAAGGCTCTGAGATAAGCTTTGTTTAGTCAACGCCATGAATGGCAGGCGAACATCAGACCTTGCGTCGTCTCCTGCAGGACCTCCAGTAATTCTGCAGCATCACTGCCGCCCTCCTCTTCCTCAGGAAAGATATTCTGCAGGAAAAGAGGTAAAGTGTGTTCAAGAAGAGGCAGGTTTCAGTACATGTGCGGTGTTGTGTCCTCTCTAATGTCCTGCACCTGTCTTTGGATCCCTTCATGAAGGTCTGGATCACCAGAGCTGCTCTGTTGCGCATTCGGTCCCTCGTTTGTTCCAGAATAATATCACGGGAATCCTTGAGGAACAACAAAATCACCTTAAAAACATCCTTTTGTGCAACACATAGCTGGAGACAGCCTGAATGCTAATGCAGTTTTTTTTGTGTTTTTTTTCTTCACCTTCAGGAAAATCTTGGTCTTGCCTATTTTCCACTTGTTTTTGTCTTGAATCACAGAGCGGCAGATGGCTTCACAGCAGGCAGCCGCTGTATTCTGGAGAGACGATAAAAGACGGATTCAACAGTGACGAGATGCCAATAGCTGCAGAGTCTTCAGAGGAAGAGACAATAAACAGGTAAAATGTCAAAAGGTGTTCGTTAAGAGACGATAAAAACACAACGAACTGTTTTGGGGTCGCAGACGGTCCTGTCCAGCAGCATCCTGTATCGGTTCAGGAAGTCCTTGTGGCTGTGCCGGATGGGGTATCCCAGCTTCCTGATGTGGATGGTGTCCATCATGCCAAAGCATTTCAGCTGGTGCATGCACAGGTTCCTGTCAAACACCTGGAGGGGAACATGTTCATGCAAAAACACTGCACTGCTCAACAGCTCAAAAGGAAGGAGAAGCAGATTAAGATCATAAAACTGCGGGTAGTTAAGGTTGATATAAACTCTTTGTACAAGGTAGTGCTGGCATCTGTTTATGACGCCTTCCTGCCAGGCACGAGGTCCAAAAGGGAGTTGCCAGTCATAACAAAGCTGAAAGGTCACTGCTTAGCATGAAGGAAAAGAAACGCAACTTCTCTATTTCAGAAACAGCAGAACAGAAGTGAAAATTGAGCAAAATGGACCTATTTTGGACCTGCCAGTTATCGAGAGTTCTCCAATCTTGACGATAGTTTTGGGACGCTCGGGTGGGAGATTCTGATGCTGCGTCATTTACCTTTGGCTGCCTTTTATCGTTGGGCTTGATGCAGCGGACGAAAAAGGGCTGGCAGTCCGACAGAGCTTTCATGAGCGAGTCCAGAGACTGGCGGAACTGACCGCTCAGCGTCGGCACCTGCTTGGAGTTGTCAGCTGGGCCCTGCGAGATGGAAAAGATCATCACGTTAACTGAGGATTCAGGAAAACGAAGGTCCAGTTGCAACAAGGGCCATGAGATCTCTTTGAGATGGAAATTGTGTTGTTTCCACTTACAGACGCGCACACGTGTGTTGTAGCATGATAAATAGAGGGAAATCAGAATTCTCGTACCCGTACGGAGTTCCTGGGTGTCATGGTGACCCTGTTGTTGATGCTAATTTTCCTTTCTGTCTTTGGGAGCTGAGACTGAAACATCTCACGGAGGAGCTGATTGGTGGACACGTCGACCATTTTGATTAAGTCCAAACTGACGGCATCCCTGTTCTTCTCGAGAAAGCCTTAATTTGAGAATTCAAACATTCAATGAATAACAGCCCTCAGCGCAGATGTTTGATCTGCGTTTGTACCTCTGGATTCATAGTAGACCACTCCTGCAAAGTGACGAATCCCAAAGTCCGTGTCTCCTTCCCGGCTGGAGGCGACGTAGTTCCTGTTTCCCGTGTGGTGCTGGTTCATCTTCTGCAGCATGCTGAAGTCAGAACCCTGCCGCGCCACAAACAGACCTGATTTTTTTCCCCCGTAAAGGCAACGTGGTTTCACTGGAATTCGCGGAAAGGCAGCGAGAGCACCGACCCTTGGAAACTGGCTCTCCTCGTCAATCAGAGCCAGCAGGTTGCAGGGTTTCACAGCCAGGAGGTCCACAATTTCCCAATTGTCGTTAAATCTGATGTTGGTCCAGGGGATCTCTTCCCTCTGGTACTCCTCCTGTTCCTGCCTGAAGATGTGGTCCACGAAGAACTTCTGCAGCTTCTCGTTAGCGAAGTTGATGAAGAGCTGCTCGAAGCTGCACAGCGGAGTGACCTCTGCTCAGTTTAAAAATGCCGTCATCGCCTTTCCCCCAAAGTGTTTGCGGAGGATTATCCTGACCTGTTTCTGTCGAAGTTCTCGAATCCGAATATGTCGAGGAGTCCGACGGACAGGAAGGAGGATTTGGGGGATTCGGCCAGGTTGCTGTAGATGACGCTGTTGATTTTCCCAACAATCCATATGAAGAGTTTATTGTAGATTGCCTGGAATTTCAACACATTTAATCAATTTATCTATTACAATCGCAGAGACCCGGATCCCTGAGCAGTGGCAGGAAAGACTCCAATTGGACAGGGAGAAACCCTGAGCAGGACCAGGGTCTTTGTTCACACGTGGAACAGAATGTATGTTGGTTTATGGGAGTCAATCAGCTTCTTTACCTTGACCAAGGCATCTCTGCAGTCGGAGGCCTGCTTGGAGCTGAGGGGTTTGGTCACGCTCTCCCTCATGGTCATGATGGAGCGACTGGTCAAACTGGAGGCCAGCAAGGTTTTCCTGACCTTTAGGAAAACAAAAGCGCGTTAAATACCAGAAAAGACCATCGCGGGGAATAAAAAGCGCTCACCCCCAGCAGTGAGGCGGCGACGTGGAAGTGTCCCGATTTGTTGACGTGACAGGTTTCCAGGTTGTTCTGTGTGTTGCCTGGTGCCGCGTGAGACAGCGACAATCAAGACGACGACAATTTGCAATCAAATACAAAACCGGCAGAATGGGTTTGTTAACGCTCACCCTGAAAGTTGACGTTCCCCAGGTGCAATATGGCCGCCAGCAGCTTGAGAATGTCCCGACGCTGGTTGTCCGAGAAGAACAATTCCAAGGCCGAACAGACGTCCTGGTAAATCTCACCATCGTCTCTGCCCTCGCACTCGACGCACGCCCCCTGCAGCAGGTTGGGGTTACCGTGGTGATCGCCGCCGCATTGTGGTTGGGTGTGACACTGCTGAAGGTTACTGCGGTACCTTTGTGAGGAACGCGTATTCCCGGGCGTCACCGAGGCCCAACGTCTCCTTCTCCTCAGCTGTGGTTCCTGCCAGCATGCAGTAGAATATGTGGTAGTTTCTCTCCTCCGGGGCCTTGAAAGTTGTCAAATGCATGTCATTATCCACCTCATGATTCCATCATTGTGTTCCGTCCACATCAGGGGTGGCGGAGGTGCTGGACTCTGTCCCAGCAGTGTGCAGGTGTCATTATTGGTAGCGCGGCTTCCTCACCTGATGGCAGACGCGAGACTTCTCCAGAAGATACTGCTCCATACGGGCGCCTTCGATCACTCCGTCCCTGTTGAAGAAGATCTCCAAATACTTGCCGAAGCGGCTGGAGTTGTCATTGCGGATCGTTTTGGCGTTCCCGAACGCTGCGCGGGATGAGACGAGGATTCTGGTGTGTTTAAGTTCACTTGCTGTGATGGATGTACAGGCGTACCTTCCAGTATGGGGTTCGACTCCAGGATCAGCCGCTCAGTCCGCTGCTCAGACATCTCGCTGCTGACGGACGCCAGGTACCGCAGGATCAGCTTGGTGCTCTCCGTCTTTCCAGCCCCCGATTCCCCACTGGAGAAAAATGATGCATTCGTACTGTCTTTACGCGCCACACTGCTGAACGGTTCTCCTCACCTGATGATGCAGCACTGGTTCTGAAGATGGCGGATCATGTGACTGTAGCAGGCTTCAGCCAGAGCGTAGATGTGCGGTGGGAGCTCCCCCAAGTTTCGGCCGTGATACAACCTCACCTGAACGACGCACACAGATCGGTTACCTGGCACGTGAAGGACAAGACGCAACCCAAAAAAGCGTGAATTTAAAAGCTAAACCAGCCTCACCTGCTCACTGGTGTATATGGGAAAATCCTGGTATGGATTTATGGCAACCAGCACAGAACCTATATAGGTCTACGGTAAAGAAAATGGCAGTAATTCGTCTGATGGGTTTGGTAAAGCAGAGGTATGTTTTGAATGCACGGACAAAATTTCTTTTTCCGTCTTACGTAGATGATGCCTCGCTTGTGCCGAAGCATCAGGTTCCTGAGGAGGCCGGCCTCGCTCATCTCTCCCAGGTCGATCATGTCGTCCACGCCCTCCGCCAGTGTCGGGTGCATGACCCTGAGGGACGCCTCCAGCTCCTGGGACAGACTGTGCTCCTGGAAGGGGGTCAGACTGTGTTTCTGAGACGTCTCGTTAGGCAACAAGGATGTTAATGTTGCGCTGCGCCCATGTTTACCTTCCCCTCATCGTCCACCAGTAGACGCTGGCCAGATGATGTGACTTTGACCCTGGCTCCTATGGCTACCCCGGCGGTCGAGTCCACCCAAACCCACTCTCCCTGAGGTTTACAGCGACAATCACAGAATGGTGCCGTTACAGCAGAATGAGGCTTCGCTCGGGAACAGAGGGTCTGTCCATCAGTCACGTCCAGGCAGAACTTACCTTTTCCAGCATCACCGATTTGCTGCTTCTCTACTCCCTGAAGAAATGTCTGAAAGGCATTCCGTGCGGGATCTTCATTAATTCATTCCCTTCTCTGAGCCGCACTCTGTTGGTCTGCGACAGCCCGAGGAGGAAGGACCCATTCTCAGAAAGGCTTTATGGCACTTTGACTTTGAACCATCAGGGAAAACAACCCTGGGCGAGGGTGTTTATCTGAGATGACCGATGGGAAAACTTTTCAGGACCAGTTAAAGAGTAAATAGTTCTGATCATAGGGGCATTGGAATAACAGGGCAATGTTCAACTCTTAAAAAATGAATTTATCAGTGTTTAATTGGCCCCAAAAGACCCGAAAGTGCCTCGTTTGAATGTGAACATGGTTTAACACGCTGCTGTGATGAATTTATGTGCAGCCTTTGGACTCTGGTTTCTGGAAAAGCTGCCCTGTTGATGATGAGATAAAGATTATTGCTGCACCCGAATGATTTTATCAAAGGGAGATGGCATCGTAGTGGTAGATCTAATGCAAAGAAGCTGTCGTTTATCTGGTGGTACTTCAGAGGAATCCCCGCTCAAGATTATTTAAGGCTATGAGAAGACTGAGAAGACCTGAAAGTGGGATTTTATTTATTGCAAGTCTGGATATTTTCTTTTTTGTTTACCCTGCGTTGTTCACCAGGGTGAGTTTGATTTGGTCTTTGTTACTATGGCAGCACAGATCAAAACAGCTAAAGCTTTCCAAAAACATTCTTCAACATTCCTAGTCATTGGTAGCTTTTTATTTTGTTTACAGGTGGTGGTGATGTTCAGTACAGCACATACACAATTTCAATACTGACCAAAAAAATTAAGAATTTTATTTTTATTTTTTTTTATCCTATTGAACCACATTTTTGACCCTCAACTGCAACCATGATTCAAATTATGTCCTTCAAACTCGACAGAAATTCAGATTGTGGCCCCCGACCTTGCCTTAAAATACATTCAAATCATTTGCCACAAAGTAAAAATAGTCTTAAAACATTTACATTTCACTTGTAAAATCTGAGAGATGAAGATTTAATAGTGTGTAAACCGCAGATGAAGATAGCTCGTTAGAGTTCAGCTCAGCAGGACTCCAACCATGATACCAGATGAGCCCCATCTAAAGAAAAACTAAAGAAAATTCCCCAAACTTTGATAGATTTGGCTCCCCATGGCTGCCTGGCACCACATAGGCTCAAAATTCAATCAAACCAAGTGTTCAAACCACCAAAATGATCCCTTTAAAGCAAAAAGGCAGGTCCACACTGTTGCAGTTGACTAAATTAAGGCAGAAAATCTTAATGCTTCCGTCACATCTGAGAGGAAACATAATAATAAACAAAAAAGCACAAAACAGCTGGAAGCAAATGAGCCAAAGTAAAGGCGTCTTTGTTTTAAGACCACCGACCAATTCCAGCAGCAATTCACATTCAAGTCATCTCCATGTCGCGTATTAAAACAATAATTTAAGGTGATAAACTGCACTGTTATTTAACAGAACACGAATGAATCGCTTAAATAAAACGCCATTATTTGTGTTTCCTGCTGGGAAGTAAAAGGCTCTAATATACCGGTCTGGTGTCCTTTACGGCTCCCTTCTCTCTCCACAACAGACGCTGGCGTTGAACTGAAATACGTTTTAGCTTCTACACATTAGGCCAGTAACAGCTGTTACACCACAGCGTGAGGAAAAGCCGCTGCTGCGTTAGTTCACATGGACTCGGAACAGTTCTGATGGTTAAATGTGCAAATTTAAACATCTAAAGTGCTCTGCGTGGCGCGTTTATGTTTAGCACTTGCTCTCCTCAGGTCTCTTCAGCACGGCGCCGTACTTCATGGCCGTGCCGTCCACTTTGAGCTGCACCTCCACCAATGTGAAGAGTGCGATTACCTGGGAGAGCAAAGAAGAATTGTAATTATTGCCATCTGAACTCGGCTCTCCAAGCCATCGATTATATTATATCTATTAAAAATAATGTGCCAACAATCCAGGCGTTCCCACCTGCTCCACTGGAGGTTCTTCTAGGTCCTCAGCTGCCCAGAGCAGAACCAGCTCAGACTTCTTTCCCACCTTATGATGGCGGAATGAGACCAGGCCTGGGATCAACTGAAATGGAAAGAAATGGTTGGTCTTGCTTGTCTCTGTGCAAGTACAGCCAGCAGAAAACACAAAAATGATCCTAACAGAGTCTAAAATGAACTCAAACACAAACCAACCTTGCAATAGATGCGTTTCTGGACTCCGTATCTGAGAACCAGCACATCGAAGGACTGATCCAGTACCCCCATCACCATGGCCTCAGAGTCCAGAGGACCACACTCCTGCGGAGCAAAAACAAACACCTGACTATGCTGCAAATACAGCGTTCGGCAAAGAGCCGAGAGCTGCTGCGATCTGCTAACACACCTTAACAAACACTCCGAAAAAGAGCTCACTGCTGAGCTCCTGGACTCTCTTGGACACCTTCTTTTTGTCATTGCAGTGCGAGGCTTGTTTCTGGACCTGGTCTGTCGCCAGGCTGAAGTTAGGGCCGCATTCTGTGGGCAAACAAGCAGGTAAATAATGAAAGTGGGCGTGAAACAGAAGGGACCATCAGTTCTGTTGAAATGGCACCCACTCAGGGACGCAACCAGCAGCCGATGGACGATGACATCAGCGTAGCGTCTGATGGGTGAAGTGAAGTGAGTGTAAAGCGGAACGTTGAGGGCGTAGTGCTTAAAATTGGTTTCCTTGTTGAAAGCACCGGTACAGAAATAGAGTGCCATCTGGGATACGGGAGAAAAAAGAAGAAGAAAAAACACGGCTCAAATACTCCAATCTAACAAAAGACGGTGACCAAACTTCTGCGGCCGGTTCTGAGCTCTTACCTGCATGGGTCTGGAACACATGTGCGTGAGGACTTCTTTTCTGGCGCTGGAATACTTGTCATCACCAAAAGTTGCGTGAATGCTCTTCTGCAGGTCCAAAATAGAGAATCAAGGATACATAAAACATGGCTCAACAGAACTAAAACCTTTAAAAATCACATACAGGAATGTCTGTGTGTCTGTGATAAGAGGTGGATACTGACGTGTAACGCTCCTGCAGACGACAGGTCGATGTCGATACCCAACTGGTCACAGAACTCCTGCAGCTCGTCCACCATTTTGATTTTGGGTGGAGGGTGGCGGCGGAGCAGGGCCACCTCAGGGAATCTGGCGTAGATGTGGTTGGCTGTGGCGATGTTGGCCAGTAACATAAACTCCTCCACCAACCTAGAGCACACACAGTCACAGATGTTAAAGAGGAGGAGGAGGAAAGACCCTGTGGTGCATCCCTGGATGTTCTGCTACTCACTTGTTGCTGTCTCTGTACTGGTACACGAAGCAGCCCTGAGGCATCATGCTCTCTTTATCCAGGGTGAAAGCCAACTTGAGCTAAAATAACACAAAAACACAGCATGAACAAACTCAACCTCCGTGTGTAAATAAATGATCCACTGGTGAATTCTTAAGTGCAGATGCTGAAATCAAGACCTGGTCTAGTCTGAGGGCCCCTCCCGTGAAACGCTGAGCTCGCAGGTTTTTGGCAATGGCGTGCAGGTCGAGCACGGCCTGGTGGATCTCGTCGATGGGGTGTTCGGGGTCCATTGGCGGCAGTTCCCCGGCTGAAAACATTTTCTCGGGGGCCTCGATCATGCTCTGAGCGTGGTCGTAACTCAACTTGACGCAGGAGCGGATGATGGTACGGCCGAACCACTCGCTCAGTATCTAAAAGGAAGCAGGTGAAGCACAATGAATGACGCGGGAGTGGAAAAACGGCTACGTGGGATCTTTATTCGTTCTACCTTCCCCTCCGGTGTGACTTTCCAAATGACAGACAACGTGAGTCTGTCGCTGAGTGGGTTCAAGCTGCACAGCTCCTCGCACAGCAGCCGCGGCAACATGGGGATCACCTGCACGAGAGGAGGTCAGGGTAAGGCGTCTCAAGCCAGAGTAAAGGTACGAAAATCAACAATCAACACAAATAAACAAACAAGCGTTTCAGTGCATCATTAATAAACATGCACTGAGGGGCACTAACCTTCTGTACCAGGTACACGCTAGTCGCTCGTTGACTGGCGATGATATCCAGGGCGCCGCCCTCCTCCACAAAATAACTCACATCAGCGATATGGACCCCCACCTCAAAGTTACCTGTGTTTGAAAAACAAAACAAAAACAACAAACATGCATCTGAAACCAGTTTTCCACATGTCTGTGAGGGTAAAGGAGATGTTGTGAGCGTTTACCGTCAGGGAGCCGTTTGCAGGAAAGAGCGTCATCTAGATCTCTGGCTGTCGCAGGATCGATTGTGAAGATACATTCTTCCCTACAGGTGAACAACATTGTTGTGTGTGACCATTATTCAGGCTTCATTCAGAACACGTCACCTAATTTTGGCTCCAACCAGGATGTAGATTGTTCCCAATTGTTCTAAAACCGTATCCTACCTCAGGTCTTTCCTCTTTCTGATCTCCTCAGGCGGGATGCTCCAGGGCAGGTTCTTGGGGAGGCAGTCCAACACCTCATCTGAAAACTCGGAAAAATCCACCTCATACTCCAGAAGGATGCCCTCCGTCTCTGGCTCGATTTCTCCAGCCTGACCCAGAGTCTTCATGAGACGACTGGAGGAGGCAAAGGGAAGCGTTTAGCACCTGTTGGACTTTGTGCATCAAGACTGAAAATGCAACACTCACCCCTCTGCAAAGTTGCTGTTGGCCTCCCAGTTGGTGATCCGACATATGTACAAGGTGCTGGCGTAATCGCCCGCACGGCACCTGAAGTCTTCCGGACAGTCGGCAAGAGGAACGTTAATCCGCGGGACTCGGTGGTCCACGGGGGAGAACATGGCAAAAGGCTTATTGGGCACGAATTTCAGGAAGCCCGTGGCAGCTCTCGAGTGTTTCTTCTCAACGATATAGACGACCTAGAACACCAGAGAAAAGAGAAGTCACGCTCTGATTCACCCCAGCTTCAGACATGTCTGGTCTTGCAGTGCAGTTAGGATGCGAGAAGATGCCAGGATGGGTAAAGTTCTGGCTGAACTCACCTTAGCAGTCCTTTGAAGTACTTCTCTGTTCAACCCCGACACCGACGGCTGCTCAGGCGATTTCCCTGCTGTAAACCACATATTGACGGGTGTGAGATCCTCAAACGAACACTTCTTTTCTAAATTCATATAAATAAAGAGCAAAGTTCAGAAATAAATCGTGGATTGATGCATTCCTGGTTACCTGGACAACCAAGACTGAGATCCTGAACATTTTGCGTGATGTCATCTTTGTCGCTGGACTCCGCCACAGCCAGGTCGGACCTGGGGGAGGGCGATGCGCTCTTCTCCGCGGCCGGAACTACATTTTCCCTCTGGCTGTCCGATTCGCTGGAGCACTGACAGTCAGAATCTGACTTCACCTGCTTGAAAACAAAAGAATCCTTCAGCCCCAGAATACCTTAATATCACCGAGACCGATAGCTGAACCAGGCTGTGTTTATCTACCTTCCACTGGTCCTGGGGGAGGACCTGCACCACCACAATGTCTCCATCTAGCGCTCTGTTACGAGCTACGATGCCATCCAGAAATATGTCTCTTGTATCATCCTGCGGAGATAAAATCGAATCATTCATCTTCTGCCACGTGCATTCAAGAGTGCAACAAGTTACCAAGAAGAAACGAGCCTCAGCTGAACTCACTGGTGACGGGATATAAGCGATCTGATAATTCTTTGGGTTGATCCTTAATTGTCCCTGCAAGAAAAAGGTTCAGTTAAAAACCACTTCACTTTAAACATTAAAACATTTCCTTCCTGATCACTGTTAAAGATTGAAATACATAATCTAGAGTGAAAGAAACATTGCTGTTTAAAGCTATTCATGGATTCTGCTTCATATTTTAGGTCTGATCACCCATCCAACTATCAAACATGTTGTGGGGCACCTCACATGAACTGGCCTCTCGCACCTGAATGAGTTCTCCTCTTTTAAGGCCATGAGAAACCTCCTCGAGCGTCAAGTAGGATTCAAACACTTGCTTCTTTTTTCCTTTGCCGTCTTTGTTCTTGTGAGCGGGAGAATTCGGAGCTGGGAAACAATTTGATCAAAGTCAGAAAAAGGGTGAAAAGAAATACAAGGCGTATATCTGCCACTGAGTTTACCTCGGGTTTGCTGGAGTTTGTCGTCTTTACCCTGCCTCAACATCTGAGTGTCAGCACCGGATTTTGATAGTCCTTGTCTGCTTGTGGCATCTTCTGAGTTCTTTTGGGTTTTTTTCTTTGACTTTGCCATCTTCTGCTCCTGTCCAGTTGCAACAGCCGTCTTTGGGCTCTGAGGGGGCCCAAACAATGCGCCTGTCTCTTGAGAGTCCTTGTTTTTCTTCTGCTGCTTCTTGGACTGATTGCACTTTAACAGATGCAGTTCTTCCCCAGACTCGACGTCCCCGTCATAGCTGGTGGTGGTGTCTCGTCTCTGTCCACGCTGCTGCCTGCCAGGCACGCCCTGCTTTCTTTCACGGTCCTGCTGACTGTTCTGGGTGACAAGCTTCTGCAGGTATAGCGACAGTGAACTCGCCTCTCCGTTGCTCTTCTGGGGATATGAGGAATCATCAGCAGAGTCAGAAAAGCTGCTAAGCACCGGGTCTCCCTTTTTCAAGCTCACGTTTTGAACGTCGTTTTGGACTTTGATCAGTGGGCTTGGAATGAGCTCTTCGATTTGGGACATTGTATCCGCCATGTGTTGCTTAAGATAAAGACTAAATTTGCTACTGTTATGCTGACTGAGAAGCCTGGCATAAGCATTTTTCTGAGGAGTAGTACTTGATTGGTTCTGGTTTTGAATTGGTTCTTGATTCGTAGGCTTCTTGGGGTTGGAGAGAGAATCCATGACAAATTTCTGAATATGCTGCGACAGAAAAACAGATATCCCCTTGAGTATTCAACCACGCAACGCACACATTCATGTAACATTTGAAACGATAGAGGTATAAAAATGAACATTAGCTTAAGCTCTCGTAACTTCTCATCTCATTGTAGAACTAAAAGAGGCGCAAGCCCAACGAACGATGGCGTTATTAATGATGTATAAAGACGTGACCTCAAAAACACCGCAGACAATCGCGTACGTGGGTGCATTTGGATCACGGGCAACTTCAACGCCCTTTAAACGCTTTGATCTTCAAATATCAGAGATCTTAATTTTCGTTGACGTTACAAGTATTATTTATATATTCAAGTTAAATATTTTCAAGTTAAAAGCAGTGACCCAAATAGGCAGACTAGCCAATTAAAGGACCTGCAACACACCGGTGGGAACCCATGTGGGTTCGCTACAGCAGCATTTTAAAAACAACCTTACCTGCCAGTCAGAGCTAATGCTAATGATGCTCGGCGACACTTACAAGCCGTCCTTGGAGTGTCACGTAACTTTAAAGTTAACAAAACACGGGTGCAGCGGAATGTTTGTCTGGAAAAACTGAAGACAAAGGACGAACGGCGTCGTTTTAATAAATTCCCTCACAAAACAAATAAACTTCCGTTTTGTTTTCTTCTTCGTGTGTTACATAAGGGCAAACAGAACAATTTGAAAGATGTAGGTGTGTAGCGCCACCTACCGCACTGGAGTACAAAAGCGGTATAAATTACATAAATACATTGCACATGTAAGAGTCCTTGATTTTATTTAGTTTATTTATTATTTTGGTACAATAATACAACAGATATTCATTGGAAAGAATGAAAAAAAAACCTTCCAAGACTTCTAGAGCAGACTCAACATTCAAGGAATTGGGTGTAATTACAACATATGTCCAGCAAGTGTCGCTGGACAATCAATCAATCTTTATTTATATAGCGTCTGTTACAATTACTGTTTTCTCAGCTAAAATAGACTGCTAAATCCATTGCAGAGCCATGCATTAAAACGTCATCCAGATAGATGGTTAGAACTGACTTAAATCTGATTTTCAAAAACCGCTGTTGACCACAATGCCATAAAGAACAGTGATATTTCTTCCTACACTGTTTCCCAGTGTTGCATGGTAGGGAATAGTACTAGTAAGAAACAGACACCGACCAATTTATCTAATCTTACTTCGCACATATCTCTTAAAATGATGCGCAAATTCACACCTTTTCATGTCCCAAAACGTCCCCAGGTGAAAAAAACCCATCCATATTTAATATGACAACTTGATTTTGTTTTAACTATCTTAATGTTAATAATTGTGTTATAATTAAAGTAAACTCTGCTTTATTTCAAGGCTTTGCTCAAATGCTAATTTGTTTAGCATTGATTAGTTTTCAATTCAGCTTGACCTTTCCCCTAATTGGTCTTTATTTTATGGTTTCACACAATTGATTTTTCCTTTTCGCATGCAACCAAGTTGATAACAAACCAAGTCTTGCTCAAGTGAATATTTCTTCTCATTTTTGCTCTTTTGCTCTTCCCTGCTGCTGAAAGGTGGAATGAATTGATATCGATGTTGAGTACGCAATGATAAAGCATAAAAATCTATAGGGCATTAAACCCTGAACATTTATCCAGCCTGGAATGTGAAATCAGCCGTGACATTGGCACAGCCCGAGATCTGTGGGGCTTGTTTATGAAAAGCTCAGCACAGTTCAGAACGGCATGGTCAAAACATTCTGATGCACAGGGATTTGTGCACTGGTGCTGTGGCAGAATGGGCCTCTGGTTACATTAATAGAGAGAAGAAAAATGATGAAAACACTTGCATGATGGCCCTGGCCTTTCTCTGGGAGAGCAGGAAGTCCTGGATGAAACTATGACTGATACCGCAGCCTCGCTACCGCTGTTGTGGTCGCACAAACCCATGTTGTAAAGCATGCAGATGAAGCAGCAAATGCCCATCAAATATTCATCAGGCCAGGGAAGGCAGCACCGCTTGTAAGAGAAGATGAAATAGAGGGGGTAGAAGCAATCACTTTGCACCATGGCTCACTACTTTCAGTCTCACCGCTGGTGCTGTCTCTTCCGACGCTGATCAAGCTCGTAGGATCTCCGAGGACAATGTAAAAAAAAGAAAAAGAAAGTGCATCCTGTCTAAGTTCATTTGCGTTGCTAAAATTGAGCGTGTTGGGCTGGTCCTGACGAGTGTGTTGATGATGCGAGATGTGTGTGAGCGCGCACTGCAGCTGCACGCACCTTCCCCATTACTGACATGCAGGGCAGTGCGGGGGAAAATCTTGTCACCTTCCACTGCCATGGCAACAACCTGCAAGTCACCCTGGACAGGCTGTACAGTGCTGCAACACCAGAGAGTCCAGAGCAGCCTCCAGATGATCTCTGGAATCTAGTTTGGTTAAAGTTTGAACTGACCTATGCTGCTTTTTATGCCTTATCCAGGTTTAGAGTCACCTAAAAATCACCTTTTTACATTTGATATAAACTAAGCGACCTGTTTTGTTATGCAGCATCCTCTGAACATTGTTCATGGTTCTCAAAATCAGGCTGGAGCCAAATGGATGTTATTGATATTTGTGCAGTCGTTGCTGCTTTGGCCATGAAAAGGTGCTGGGTTCGAATCCCAGTTCTGACTGCCTGTGTGGTGTTTGTATACTGTGGTGTTTTCAGGGCTACCCGGGGTTTCTGGAGTGACATCAGCAGGTCAGAGTGTGGAGAGTAGACCTGGATAGGTGGATGGAGCTAAATCTTCTTCTTAATATTTCTAAAGACTGGATAAAAAAAACAACTAAATGCACAGTTTTGAATCCTAGACTTAAAATCTAATCCCAAAATATATCTAAGCAGTGAAACTTTGCAACTGGTTTGTAAAAGCGCAACATTGCAGACACATGTAGTAGACAGTTGGCCTCGTTGACATTGTTCCATTCTGGTCTAATTTTAGATCGATTCTAATTGGCCGTCTGCTGCTTCTCCACCATCGTCACTGATCGTCCTCCTCATCATCACCATCACCATCATCGCTGTCGCCTCTCCTCCTCCGGCTCCACTTTCAGCACCGGACAGCTCCGGTCTTTCCCACGCTCCGCCCACCGCCAGCGGAGAGAAACAGCCACACACCGGTGGGCGACACCTCAGGTGGTCTGCCTGGATTTTACCGGAACTTCAGAGACATTTGGTTTTTCTTCTCAAGTCGGTTCCACCCAGTGAACGTCACTTCACGTGGATGGCTCCCAGCCCGAGGATTCTGGGTGTTTGCTGACTGAGTTCGGCGTCTCTGCAGATGAGGATGCTGAGAAGATGCAGAGGAGGAGCAGCGTGGATCGTCTCCGTGAAACGGGGATATTCTGAAGTGATCCTAATCCCAGACGGGGTTTAGTTATGCTCACCACTCTTCACCAGGCGTCCACGGTTTCTTCTTCGCGTTCGTGACGAGGAACAGCATGGCTCTGCTGGTCGTCCCGCTGCTCTTACAAACGGCGCTTGTTTGGGGATCCAATTATGGTTACGTGGAGTGGTCGGATAGTGATCGTGACGAGAAGAATCCAGTTTTCAGCACCCAGAATATCAACAGGGACCCGCATCACCACCCGACTTATTACCCGGGAGCGGCCACCGAGCGCACCGTGGTGGCGCACAAGATCGAGGAGGATCTGCCGAGGGTGGTGACCGCTTTCTTGCACACCGGGGACTCATCGGCGCTCAGCCAGGTGAACTGTTCGCGCAGGTACGAGCTGAGGAGCCTCCGCGGCGGCCTGCACGTCGCCTCGCACTACTCCTTACACAGCATCCTGGACACTTTAGCGCACGCCACAAACTTCCTGAACACCATTCTGCAGGCCAACAGGTCGCGGGAGCACAGCCTGCAGAGGGACATTCTCTGGTACTACGCCTTGGTCCAGAGTATTCTGGAGGGGGATCCTAAGATCCACAGGGCGGTGGTGACTTTTCACACCGATGCGACGACGCCCGGCCCGCACATCTTCCTGCAGGCGACCAGAAACGAGGAAGAGGTCGTGTTGCAGGACCTGTCCAGATCTGCGCAGCAGCACCTGAAGAACAGAAGCCCGGAGTCCGACTGGTTTAATGACTTTAGGGACGGAAGGAGACCACACGTGCACAGAAAAGTCCCCGATGGAGACGGCGCCAAGCTCGGAGGGTACCTGCTCGACAAAACCCAGATCAAGTGGTCGGCGCCGTATTTGGAGTGCGAGAAAGGCGCGTTTGTGCCCCACTGGCTGCTCACGCTGTCGGCGGGATTCTACGGACTGACGAGCAACTCGGCACCAAAGTTCCGGTGAGATGAAGCAGCTGCATGTTTAGTTTGATGGAAATGTATTCCTGGACATGGAGAGACAAATTCAAATAACACTCACGAGAGAAAAAAGTAAAGTCCGAGAGAAAAATGAGGTTAAAGATTTAAAGGTAAAATAGCCAGTCAGGGGTTAAAGCGCCAAAAATAAAGAATTTAGTGGACAAAAATCATAAAGCATGTGTTGAATGTAAGAGTGGTGGGTTTTGTCTGGAGGTGCATACAGAGCTCTGCAACTCAAGGAGATAAAGGTGAAGGAAATGCACAAATCTTGTGGTGGGAAACGGGTCTGAGTGAAACAATCTTATTAAATCACAGTCAAGGAGAACAACCAGACAACCTTCTGACGGAAGGCTTTGAAACTGCAATGTTAATCCCTAAACAACCGCAGCCTTGATGCAGGAGGCAGATGGCAGAGGAGCTCACAGACACACTGAAGGCTGCTCTCGCTCATTTCCTATGCTCACCTGTCACAGCACAGCTGTGCCGCAACGTCTAATGTTCGCATTTATGTGCGTGTGTGACGACTGTGGCTTGTGGATGCAGGCACAGAGGTGCAGAGAATTGCCAAAGCATCTCATATTTCAAGGCGGCCATCCAAGAGTGCCTGGAACAGATCAATTAAATCATAAATAAACAATGAAACCGCACAAAGCGGAATGAAAAACCACTCACAGGTGCACTAAGCCTTCCCGTCCATCCGTGTTTCACCCACTTAACTCATTCGGAACAAACCGAAAGAGCGCCTCGGTGTCACGCCCTCGACCCCGACTGGCATCCACACGCTCCCATTTACATACGACTGCCTGGAAGAATTCACGCTGCTCACTGAACGTGGGAGTCGTGCTTAAGATTGAAGCTTCGGCAGGAGGTCGCGGATCCTTCTGCATCCGACCTCGCTACAATATTTCCTTGCGTGATTTTAACTCCACAGACACGTTTGAGTTGCAGTTTCAATGCTGCAGCGTCTCTTGGACTCTCTGTTTGTGTCCCAAACTAAGAAATGCATAAGGCAGCACCCGTTGAGAACCATCGACAGGAAGGGAAGGTGGACCCGCTCGTGCCTGTCCCTTAAAATATCTGTGCACGTAAAGTTTCAGTAGAGGAATTCATTCTTTACCGGAAATAGGGACACAGACGTGTCCACATCTGTGTCTTTATCAGCTCTTTCTCAGTGTCTCAGATCTTTTTCTTTGCTTTATTGCTGTGATGGAGGTGGAAAAGGTCATCAAGAGTATCTTATTATCGCAGTTGTGGTTCCAGGAACCAAGGATTTGAGTATCAGGGATCAGCGTTCGGAATCTGCAGGGATGCAACGAATCTCCTGCAGTCCTGATTGTAAAAGTGCGTTTAAACCAGAGCTGGTTGTGTCTCCTGCTGACAGAGCAGGTGTGTATGGATGAGCAGACCTTAGGCTCCATACATGCTGGGATATTCCAGCTCCAGTCCTTCCTCTTCTGTAACCGGAGTCATTCAGACAGGAGCCCAGAGACCAGCAGTGTTGCCATGCCATTTTCTTGCTCGCTCTGCTTCTTCTAACGTGACTTGCACTCTGCAACTTTTATGGTTCCTTCGTTCCGTCGCAGAGATGAGTCTAAAAATAGAAAGTTGCTTGACTCTGGTCAGAAATGCATAATCTAGTATGGATGATGGAGTCAGCCGCACCGCGCCTTCGGCTGTCTCCAACGGTCCTCGGCTCTGTTTGCCTTCTTCCTGTCAGTTTAGACCAGATGTGAAAATATTTAACTTGCGGATTTCACTGCTTACTTGCGGATCAAAGCAGGGGAGGAGTGGGAGCTGCCTCCCGGCGGGGCGGAAAACAATCAAAGCTGCATCTGCAGATGAGTCTATTACAGCTTCCTTGTAGCTCATTTCGAAAGGAGCCTTTAGCTCAGGACAGTGTTGCATGCTGGGGGGGAGGTGATCTACTCTGGCCTCAGACAAGCCGCCACTGACACCGCCCGAAGTCCTCGGACCTCACAGCCACTCCACTATTTAGAGTCTCCAGCTGTTTCTTCTGTATTGCCGTCACGTCGGCGAACAGTGTTTGACCACACACTCTGAAGGCGACCAGCTGCTCAGACCAGCAGCTCAGACCAGCAGCTCTCTGCGTCACTTCCACCTCCAACCCGGTCCTGCAGGCAGGTTTCTGGCTAGGAGCTGACAACACACACTTCTTACCTTTTATCCCCCCAGTTTTTGCATTTAAATTCCAAGTTGTGTTGTCTGTAGGAACCCTTAAAGGTTATTTCCTTGTTCTGCGCCGTTGCTTCATTAGACAGCAGCACACATGGCAACGTTAGAACTTTAACGTTAGAGCTGTCCAATTTATTCAGAGCAACAACTCAATAATCAAAGGTTCATAAGACCAGAGAGGCGCTCAGGAGCCCAACCCTCCACCACCTACCGGAAATCCATTTATATTCTAATATTCCATCCACAACTTTTCTTTCTAGATATTTTTTCTGTTGCTAATTCCTCTTTAGAGTCTCTCCCACACCCTGAACAGGTCTCCCCCCCCCCAACATGCACATGCGGTTGATTTGAGACTAAATGACCTTGAGGTGTGTGGCGTGTGATGGACTGGCGCTCGGATGGTTCTGGTGGGTCCTCATGGGTCCTCCAGGCTTGAAAGCTCCTCCTTGTAATTGCCTCTACAGCCTCATCCAATCAGCTAACTGAACTAACTGGATAATGGCTGCCTGGCTACAGTTCAAGGACTTAAAAGCAGACTTCCTTCCAAGAGTGAGGGTCCTTGTTGCAGCAAATCTGAGCCCCCCCCTCCCAATGGAGATTTTTTATAGATTATTACCCAACAATTGAAGTTTTGCCCCACAGTTCACGTCACAGTTTATTCTGCTGAGGATTTTACCACATTATTAAACGTATATATACGGTCCATGTGCGCATAAAGTAATGGTGAAGCAATAAAAGATGCTTGAAGTAATGATAATTACATCCGATAGTTGTAGATGTGCTTTCGAAACTGACCCTGTTTCTCTTGCCAGTTATCTCCCTTCACTCTGCTTTTCATCTGTTCCTCCGCCCGATTTCTGCTTTTCCCTCGACCTTAGTTACTCAGAGCATCGCTCCCTCTGTTCCATTTTGATTTTCTTCTCCAACCTTTGCCCCTCTCCTCCGCACTTTCCTGCACCGTCTGATTTGCGACAGCGTATTTGATGTATTATTTGAACTGAATGTATATCTTCTCTCACCGATTCTCCCCCGTTGTTTTACCCCCCTGCCGCCCCTGAGCTAAGTGCTTTAGACAGAAGATGAATGATTAAACCCCTCGGCTCATCCATTGCTTATTTAAATCCGTCTTCTTCTCTGTCCTTTGCAGCGGTGTCATTCGCGTGGATGTGAACCTGCAGGACGTCGACATCGACCAGTGCTCCACCAGTGGCTGGTTTGCTGGGACTCATCGCTGTAATCTCACCAGTATGGAGGTGAGCCGGCGGGTTTCTGCACATTCAGTGGAAGACAGACTTCCCACAATGCAACAGAAGTTGTTTTTACACCTGAGCTTGCGCTTTAATCACGCCGCCATGACGAAAATAGGTCGCCCGGCAAAAGTTGCCGTTGGCGTCCGCGCTCGCATTGTGTTTTTGCCAAAAAAAAAAGGTTCTGAAATCTGAAATGCTGCTCTAAATCAAACAGGCGTGTGATTGTCTCTGCAGAGGATGGCGTGCCGTGATGATTGTGGGGGAGGAGGGCGCCGCGCATACGTGTGTGCTGTGTGTTTTAATGCGTGTGTTCTTACCCGTCTCTGTGCAGGAAGTCTGCGTCCGCACGTGTTCTCGGCCATATGATATGTATAATACATGTAGTGTAATGGATTGTGGTGAGAGAGGGAGAGAGAGGGGGGAGAGAGGGAGAGAGGGGGGAGAGGGAGAGAGGGGGGAGAAGGTGAGAGAGAGGGAGAGGAGAGAGGGGGGGAGGGAGAGAGAGAGGGGGGAGAGAGAGGGGGAAGAGAGAGGGAGAGAGAGGGGGGAGAGGGAGAGGGAGGAGAGAGGGAGAGAGAGGGAGAGGAGGAGAGAGAGGAGAGAGAGAGGGGAGAGAGAGAGAGAGAGAGGAGGAGAGAGGGAGAGGGAGGAGAGAGAGAGGGAGAGAGGGGGGAGAGAGAGAGGAGGAAGAGAGGGAGAGGGAGGAGAGAGAGGGAGAGAGAGGGAGAGAGAGAGAGAGGGGGGGAGAGGGGGGGAGAGAGGGGAGAGGGAGAGGGAGAGAGAGGGGGGGAGAGAGGGGGGGGGAGAGGGGGGGAGAGAGGGAGAGAGAGGGGGGAGAAGGTGAGAGAGAGGGAGAGAGAGAGAGGGAGAGAGAGAGAGAGAGAGGGAGAGGAGAGAGAGAGAGAGGAGGAGAGAGGGAGAGGGAGAGGGAGGAGAGAGAGAGGGGGGGAGAGAGGGGGGAGAGAGAGAGGGGGGGAGAGAGAGGGAGAGAGAGGGGGGAGAAGGTGAGAGATAGGGAGAAAGAGAGAGGGAGAGAGAGAGAGAGAGAGGAGGAAGAGAGGGAGAGGGAGGAGAGAGAGAGGGAGAGAGGGGGGAGAGAGAGAGGGGGGGGGAGAGGGGGGGGAGAAGGTGAGAGATAGGGAGAGAGAGAGGGAGTGAATAATTGACAATACTCTTTGTCTTTGTCCCCCCAGGAGGTGTCCGTATTGGACATTTATCAGCACGAGGCCTGATTAACCTGCCATTTGCCTCCCGTTCATTTCTTTGATCGCTGATTATTTCAGCGCTCCGGGCCGCTCCGATCCGTCTGTCCAAGAACATTATGAATCGTCACAGTTTTTTTCTTCCTTAATTGTCCAGGAGGGAAGGAATCACGCCAGTCTTCCACCGGCGGTGTCATTCGTCTCCCGTTCTCTTGACGTGTCTGGGCCGCAGGCGGCGGATTAAGATTTAGAAAACATGGCGGACGTTAACGTCTGGAACGTCAGCTATAATTTAGCCCTGTTGAAATATCGACCTCCCGGGTTTCTAACAGCGGAGGATTTAATGGCATCCACGGCCGCTGAGACGTTTCATTCCTACGCACCGGAGAACGCCGAACCTGCTCTCCTGACCTCTGACCTGGAAGAATGTGTTGAGGTGCAGCAGGAATGTCAGAATTCCGAGATCCCTTGGAACATTCCTGCCAAAGGCGCCTTTAAAACCCTCAGGCGCGGTTTCCTCCCTTCTTCTCCTGGTTATTCCCGACCTTCCGCCCTTTCCTTGTCGAACCTTTCGGCCCGGTGGCCAAAAGCTTCGCCGTCGTCTCAAAGTCCTCATTAAAAGTTTATGTCTAAATCCCGCTAAATACATTTTTTGCGGGAAATGGACTGTGGAAAGCCAACGTGAGGCTCATTGCTTTTCCATCTCGTGCAAACGCGGCCCGAGGCTGCGTCTCCAAAAGAAATGACAATAAAGCGCCGGCCCGCGGTAATGTGATGGAGGATGGTGGTTCCGGGCAGAGCACTCACGCAGCGGCCCCTTATTACTGCCGCTCTGATCTCCATTCAGTTTGGAGCTTTATGTCAGCACCCCGCAGCTTCCTCCTTCTTTCATTATTCCGCCTAATGTTGAACAGATTGTTCACGTTTGATGTGAAGGCGGCGAAACCAGACGATTGGTCACGGCGGGCGCGGCGCGCCTCAAAGTGGAAATTGTAACGAGACCCAAACGAGCGGAGACACAACAAAGCGGACGTACAGAAACGGCCCCCGAAAGGGAGCCCGACAAACGGGCTTTTGTGTTTTCAAGCCCTTAAAACGCACCTAAACGGTCATTTTAGTATTAAACAGCGGTTGAGAGTCGACTGAGGCCTCCTGGGGCTGCAGAGTTCCTCTGGGGATCTCACCGTTCCAAGATGGCAGCCTCCGGGGATCATTTCACCGGCCCCGCTTTGGCACCGCGGCGCCGTTTGCCATCCATCCTTTAGTGATGCTATTTATTTTCATATTCAGGGGAGCCGCTACCAGCTGGAGTCAGACGCCAACCATCTGGCTGAATTTGGAGTTTCTCCTGCTAAGAAACGAGGTGACGGGAAATGTTGGGAGGTGGCACGAAGAGAGACCGCATCGTTTGTTCTACGCTGATGATAATTAATAACCCGCAGCAGCAGCAGCAGATGATGATGCACGCTCACGACAGGATCGATATAATCAATTATTAACATTAATGTAGCCGCCTCAAGTAATCGTGAAGGAGCTTCCTGCTGCGTGATGGAGCAGCAGTTTGAAGGACCAACAGTCTAAACTGTCCCTTCAAATAAATCGTTTCGCAGAACCGACTCCAGAGCGTCTGGATCCTGTCAGATGGAAGAACAAAGCGGGCTTTTTCGCTTTGATGACCGGATCAAAGCGAAAACGTGCAGCGTCTTTACAGTTTTCCCATTTCCAGTTGGAATGTAAATCAGTCATTTTCTGCTGGTCTTGTGTTAAAAACATCTCTAATGAAGAGTACAAACAACCCAGAGTGGATTTAGCTGCTGCCTCCTTAGCATCCTACTCCTCTTCCTCTTTTTCTTCTTCTTCCCGCTCTGCTCAGGCTGTGGAGGAAGATAGGACGTGTCATTGTCAGCCAAATAGAAGATTTCATGCATTATGGACAGTCAGTCATGGGGGAAACATCTTACATAAGAAAGCGCTGCTTATATAATTACACAAGGACTCGAGGAAGCACAAACGCTGCGTGCGATTTCCATCTTGACTTGGAAACTCCTGGGCGCCTGTTTGCATCCACGCATCCGTGTTTTTTTTCCCGTCCTCCCCGAAAAACGAAAAACGACTGCAGCCTGAAAAGCAGATCGAGGGCGGGTGTGAAGCACTGCGACAGCCAGAGACGGCTGCAGTCGCTCGTCTCCGTCGGCGACGGGCCTCCGCTGCTCCCGTTTCCACCGTTTCCATGGCTATTCACACTCCTCCAAATCAGGCCACTTTCTCTCCCTTTCTTAAAACCCTCCAAGTCTTTCTTTTTCCATCCTGCTGTCTTTAGCTCTCTTTTTTAAACCCGTTTTTTTTTGTCACCCCCGCAAACACTTGAAATCTTCACTCCAGACGCCGCCTGGCAACCTGAAACTGAGAGAAAAGGCTTTAAGCAGCTCACGCTTGCAGCTTTTCTGCCTTAAAAAAGACTTGTTGGAGCCGACGAGGCCACATTAGTCGCAGGGGTAATGAACCCTTCACACCTTTGTGGCGTCGCCCTTCCGCGTCCACGTCCCAAACATTCCAGGCTGTTGAGCAGAATTCCTTCTGAGAGCATCAACCTGACACGGAGGAACAATAATCAGAATGATTTTTGGTTTGGTTTGGAAGGTATTTAGACTTTAAGGTGCCTTTACGGTAAGATGAGAGCAGTTCAGACACACCGGTGCAGATTTTTAAGAAAGTAAAAGCTGGATCTGGGAATTCTTCTTCATCCTAAGGAGATTTTTAAGGGTCCAGGGACAGTGGAGACAGAAGAGAACCTGCTCTGCAGGCTGTTTCACTTCAGCGCTCCATGTTTTGTTCTGCCGGAGGCTTTCCGTCCGTCCTCGGGGACTTCGGAGCTCTACAGCTAAAAATGGAGTGACATGTTCTGAGACACGGTGAACCGGCGCTGCAGCCGGCAGAGCCAGCGCCTTTGAGGACTTCCTTTCATTCTAAAAACGCGAGGAAAGAGTCCAATGTGGGGTAAGAAGAGGTGTTCCCTGCTGTCTCTCACCGAGCTGAAATGCATTGTGGGATACCTAGCGGTCCAGACCTCATGTCTGATGCACGATTGAATGGGCGGAGCGCGTACAGGACGCATCCAGGCACCTGGAGCGTATTGAGCCTGAACCAGAACTTGGGCAAGTATGCGAGCAGGCAAGTACGGACGCGTACCCACCCTGAGAACCCCCCCTCCTAGCTTAGCACAGGCCGTGGTGGAAAGAGAGGAAGCAACACCAGGAGGAGGAGGAGGAGGAGTGATGGAGGAGGAGAGACGCTCGCCAGAGAAGATTCATCCTCGACAGGAAAAAGAAAAGCTTCCCTAATCTGCCGCCTGCAGCCCGGCGGCTGCCACGCAGAAACGCAAGAGCCTGTCAAGTCGGCGGCAGCAGTGGGGTCCTAATTGAGTGAGGGGGGCTGGGGAGCACCCGCCCAGATGCCTGTTTTAGAAAAGATGAGGGTTCATCTCATAAGTCTCAGCCCCTGTTTCGCCACAGCCAATTAGGAGGCGCCTCTGCAGCCTTTGGCGTCCTGGAGAATGTCTCATTTCGCACAGCCGTCGTCTCCGTTTCCGGGGGCGACGCGCTGGTGAGTTTTAGGGTTTCAGGGTCAAGTTCAGGGTCGTGTCCAGGGTGACCCCCCCCCCCCCTATTAAAACTGCATGAAACTGCAGCAGACAGATTTTCTGCCCACGGGACAAAGTGATTGTGATGCTTTTAGGCTTTAATGCTTTTAGTGTATTTATAGATCTCCGAGGGACACCGAGTCCCCCCCCCCCACACACACGCTCCCTCCTCCCCACTTTTGCTCTCGCCAGCTCCCATCTCGGTGTCGTGTTCACAGTTTTTTTTTTATTAACAAGCGGCACAGCGAGAAAACAGAACCAGGCGCCACAGACGGGCTGTTTCACCAGAAACTCGCTTCCAGGCTCAGCGAATTTAGAGACCATTACAGCATCGACTTGGCCTGTTTAACTCTGGTTGGACGTGTTTGGGGAGGGGAGAGGGGGGGTTGAGCAGGTTCCAATGCTTAAAAAAAAGTTAAGCCAATTTTAAAACTCTGTCACACTTTCACCAGGGTGCTCCATCAAAGTGGGACGTGTCAAACGGCCCTTTTCCTGCCCACGGAGGGAAAAACGGCGCCTGCTTCCTTGCTGATTGTGTGTTTTGACATCGGGGTTTTTTGGGGTTTTTTTTGCCATTTGGGGAACGTTTTCAGCGTTACGCCTACGAATGGTTCTGAGAGCCTTATTAGCTGAATCGACGGAGGCTCAACTCGACGCCCTCATTAGCTTTAAAACGGCACCAGGAGCCTCTTTGGATCATTTAGGTCAAATGTGGTCGAGTTTAATGGTGTCTGTCTGTCTGTCTGTCTGTCTGTCTGTCTGTCTGTCTGTCTGTCTGTCTGTCTGTCTTCAGTGGGGGGGCCAACTGTTTTGGGCGTCTTTGGGGAGGCCGCACCACCTGCTCCTTCATTCTGGCCCGCGTTTATTTGCGCGTGATGGAAAAAGAACAGAAAAAAACCAGGTGGAGCTGAAAGCGGCGGATGGTTTTCATCTTACTGGCTGATTCCTGGCGTCAATGCGGTTCCCTCAGAAAAAGAAAAGCCAAAATCCGGCAGTTGTTGTTTTCGCTCTTCTGGTCTCTATTCATGATTCTCCATGGGGGGGGCGTTTATGAGGATATTTGAGTTGCATGAATATTGCAAATATTGCCTTTATCCTTTGTTTCTGCTAATGGTTGCGCCACTAAAGTCGCCTCTCTGGTCGAGGTTGACGTCATTGGGGGAATTTTGACGTCTAACCTCCTTTTAAAAGGGGGGGAAAGCCGCTTTTGTTTGTTTTTTCGTGCAAAATGAACAAGAAGCAGGAAATGCACAGCTGATATGCAGCGTTCGGAACTTCAAACCTCAGCCAGTCAATAAAAACTCTCAGAAAATAACAAGCAGGGTGAAATCTCAGCGGTTCCAAGCCCACATCCGTCTTCAGAAGACGGGGACCGGCGCTTCTTAACTGCCGAGCCGCCGCTGGTGCCGTGATTTACCGTTATCTGTTTACTCTGTCAAGCATTTGCTCAGACGTTCCTCCCTCCACGGCTCAATCCTCAGTTTAGAGGATTGGGGCCGTTCCTCAGCTTTGAGAAACAACGTACATGTGTACGTGTTTATCACGCCGAAGAGCTTTTCTCTGCTGATGTAGCTGCAGTTTGCAGGATGCTGCCATCTTTAAAACAATAATCAAACCACGCTGCGTTAATTGTTAATTGAGAATACAATTTAGCCGTTTGCAATAGTAATAATAATGTGTTCTAATCATTATAATAAACATGTTATAGTTCAGGAATAGAGGCATTAATAGGCCTAATGCCAAAGATTAGAAGATAGTTTTCTCTTGATGCTAAGCTAATTGCCTGTTCATAAAAATAAAACATGGGATTTGTCTAAAAAGCATTGAAGTAGCTCCGGTATCTGAGGAGACAGCTTAGCGTAATGTCTGGAAGTTGAAAACATGCTTGTACCAGCAAAACAAAACCCGTTTCTTTGATATCTAAACATAATGAGTTATAATAACGCAGAGGTGCTGATTGTAGATTTTTATTTTTTTAACTCTAACAGCCAGACAAGCTGTTTTACTTTCTTCTCGCTGCTATGCTAACCGCCTTTTGGCTCAGAGAGCGCCACACTAACACCACTCCTCTCATGGATCCCATGGGGGAAAAAAACTCCAAACTTGAAATATTCCTGTCTAAACCAGAGAATTCACCAGGAACCGTCACTGGTTTGTGAGGCGCAAATGTAGCTTCTGTCCCGGAGGAAAGACTCTGTTTGTACTGCTAGCATGCAACCTACTGAACAATGTATGAACGTACATGTTATATTTATGGCTTTATTTTAGCAGTGGGACATTCACAAGTATCCTCACCAGTGCTGGCGTCTCACTGCCCCCCCCCCCCCCCCCCCCCCCACCTCCAGATGGTGGGTAAGCCTGTGGAGCTCCCACAGTCATAAGCACAAGACAGTGTTATGCAGACAGGCTTTAACTCTGCAAACAACCCTTAAGTCTTTATTTAGATATTAATTAGTTTTGCTTGTTACTCGGCGAAGCCCCGTGATTTCCCCTGGCGTTTCCCAGTTTGTAAGTGGGCCGACTGGTGCGGAAACGCACGGATGGAGGGGAGCGATTTAAACAAGTTCATTAGCCGACACCGTATAATGTCATTAGTCAGCGGTGGAAACACAAAAACCACTTGTGACACGTCGGCTGACGCCAGGCGAGATTTGGATGAACACTAAAACGTAGTTTCCTCCTTCCAGTGCACCCCCATCGGCGGCCACGGATTCGTGTTGGACAAGTACAAGTGCCAGTGCAGGAAAGGCTTCTTCCATCCCAGCCGGGTGGCGCTCAACGGCTATAAGAGTAAGTTTCAGAAATATCCCGTCAAAGCTGATTTTTTATTCTTTCCCTCTCAGCTGACAGACGCGTTTCTTTTTGTTTGAAACGTTCCGGGCGTATTTGAATGGGTTTCCCGGGGCTCCAGAGGTTATGAAACCTCAGTCAGATGCTCCTGGCTGGTGTTTCCGTGGAAACGGCATCCGTACCGCGGGACCCGTGGGACTCATGAGAGCTTTAGTTGAACAAAGAACACAAGTTGGTGAAAAGAACTTGGGGAAAAAAAGGGAATATTCATGCTTGACTGTGAAGAAAGGGAATATTTTCCTCTCCTCTGTTGCCGGTTTGACCTTTCGATTTGTGCTTTAATATTCCGGATTCATCTCTCGGAGCGGGAACGAGCGCCCCTGCTGGTGCATTTGGTTACACGGACACGAGACGAACACATACGGTATCGACAACATTAATCATTTCTCTCTTCACCCCTGAGATTTTTCAAATCCGGCCTTAATCCCTCCCCCTCCTCCTCCTCGCTGCCTCCGATTTAGACTCTGACACCCTGACGGATGGCGCCGCGGCGCCGGCGATAACGACGCGGCGTCGGTGGAGGTCGCTCCGTATCCCCGCGGGGACGGCGTGCCGAGATTTCATAACTCAATAACCAGCTCAGAATGGGTTACAGGTGGCTCCGCCTGTTCCTCAGCGCCGCTCAGGCGGCGAGCGCTGTTACCTAGCAACCTGCTAAAACAATGGAAGAGAAGGAGGACGCCGCCGATGGAAAGATGAATATCCCACCTCTGCCGACACATCTCACGCATCCCATCGTGGGCAGCTGTGACCCACAGCGCCCGGCGTCGCCGCGTGCTGATGACATCATCGCAGTAACAGCCCCGGAGTGACGGATGCCGCCGTTCCGCCCCCCCCTCGCTGTCATAACCCTCTGTGATGTCTCCAGGTAAGGAGCAGGGCCCCAGTAGAGAAGAAGCCTCGGACCTGGCCACGAAGTGCCTGCCGTGCCGCCAGGGCTGCCCCTTCTGCCGGGACGACACGCCGTGCACGGTGCAGGAAGACAGCGCCCTGCGGCTGGGCGTGGCGTCCTCCCAGGGTCTGTGCATGGTGCTGGACCTGGCCAGCATGGTGGCGGTGTACCACTTCAGGAGGAACAAGGTGAGGGAGGGGGGGGCCTGGAACCCATCCATCTCAGATTAGAGCCGACGGGGATCCTTCAGAACTTTCCCGTTTCCAGGAGTTCACTGTGGGAACTGGAGCAATTAGCCGCTCCGGTTCCAGTCGATCACAGAAAATAAGTTAAATCACAGCCGAAGATCAGCAAGAAGCTCCGTAATATTAAGTATTAAAGGGGTTCTCCTTTAATTAGCTGCCCCAGAGAAGCCACCTGAGGAGGCAAAACTTATGTTTGGTGATTATTCTTAATATCTCCCTGCTCTTATCTCCATGTTTTCAACCTCTCTGTTGCTAAGTTACCCCGCTGTCTACAACACAGCCAGAGAATATGACTCTGAAGGTGAGTTCCACCAGGTGAAGAGCCACGAAAAGGAACTTCAGACACTTCCGACCGAGCTTAACAAAGTCAAATAAAGTTAATAAATCAGGACTTTTCAGGCAGATGAACTGAATTCTGGCTTTGAGGCCTCCTGCGCTAAACTCCGCCGTTGTTTGCTCTTAATTTCTTCTCGTGCTTTTCGTCTGCAGAGCGTCCGCACGTCTGGTCTGGTTCTGCTGGAAACCATCTTGTTCGGAGCTCTGCTGCTGTACTTCCCAGTAAGTTTTCGCTCTCTCAGAATCCCAACAGGTGCCATGACAACCGCAGTCATCCGCCGCCGTCTACGGACCGCCCTTGGGCAGAGTTACGCAACACCTGAACATCAAATTTAGCGGTTGGCCACACGATCCATCCATTTCAAATTCAATTCCCTTTAAATCCGGACAGAATCCAGAGTGAATCCCTGCGTTAATCAAAGAGGTGAACAGTGTCATAATTAGCCTCAATAGAAATCCTAAACAAGACTACAAAGGATGATTACTCCTCAAAACATCCCCCTAAAAAGATTAGCATGTCAATGCTACTTCCTGCCTCTGCGGCTAGTTCCTGTTGGAGACGCCGTCCGATCATCTGTGGGGATTAGATAGATAGAGGGAAGCTGATCCCTCTGTGCTCGCGCCTTTGCTAGCCTCTCTCTAGTGAGCAGGGGCCAGTGTTGACTGTATTTACACACGTGCACGTGGCCCGCGGTGCGCCCGGAGCGCCTCGTCAGAAGTCTCGCGCTGGGAAATAGATGGAAGAAACCCGAGCGGGGAGAAAGGAACAGGGGGGGGTTCGCTCCGTCCGAGCACAGCGCAGACTGGCTGACAGCAGGACGCCGGAGATGGCTGGACGCCATTTTGGAAGGAAAAGAAAGGAAAAGTGTGTCGATCCGAAGGAGTAGAGGAGAGTTGGTGACCACGCTCAGTTCTCTGTTTCCTCGTTCTTTCGCGCCCCGCCCACATTCAGAGTAAAAGTCTGCGCCCCCAGAAATACGCCGCCACCCTCTCGTCTTCCAGCTTGACCTCTCCTTATGCTGTGGCTGTTGCGCCGCTTCTCCGAGCCTCCAGTTCCCCTTCCTTCCTCCGTCCCGGGGTCCTCCCGCCATGGCGGGCGTCCTCGGCCCAGCTCCGAGCAGCTGCCGCGCTCGTTGCATTTTTAAACAGTCCATCAAGTTCTAGCACAAGTTGTTTTAAAAATACATCTGATGATTAATTGATGGAGGAGGCATGGGAGGCCCGATTTAACCAAGAGGGACCACCTTCTCTTCTGGGTGATGCCAAAGTGCGGCTCCTTATTTTGCCTTAAGTCCACGCATGGCGGATCAGCCCTGCGTTTGAGGCGGCTTTTAGACGTGTGCCGTCGGATCCCGTGCGTGGATTTGCATTTCTGCATTCGTGCACGTGGGTGTAAGGAACGGCGTGGCCTAGTTGGAACGCGTGGAGGTGATCTTTTGTTTTCGAGCCGGAAGGCTGGAAGGCTGCTCGAGCAACGGGGAGATTAAGATGACAGGGTGGGGATGCTCCCGTCAGGGCAGCAACATGCATCAGATGTGCTACGTGCAGAAGGGAGCGCACGGACGGCATGCACGAGGGAGGGACGGCTCCAGCTAATCCCAGGAAATCACTTTTACATCTGCGGAGCCAAAGAAATGGATGAGCGTGCACGTAAACATACATGGGCAGGGATAAGGAGAGAGAAACCATCAGGGAAGACTCATTTCTCCTATTCCAAGCTGCAGCTCTAATTCATGTCCCCATCTTTACACCATCTAAGAAACAGATGAATCCAGTATTAACTCTTTATTTGTTACTGTTAGCGTTAGCGAATCTGTTAGCTTTAGCGCGTCCTTCTCGGCTGGTTGCTACAGATGTTCCGCCTCTCCCCAGGAGCGAATGTTGTAGTTTTTCCCCGATGTTTTATCTTAATTAGTGGGATCTGTAGTGTGATGTGGAGGTGCACGGAGTGGGGATATGTTACGCTCTGCCCTCCAGAGGGACGTGTTTACGCTTCATCAATAATCCATTAATTACACACACGGTTTCCTCTTTGCCGCTGTGGAGCAACTGAAGCTGATCCAGCGTCAATCCACACGGGGGGTTCGGCTTCAGAGAGCAAATGGAAGAGCATGTTAAAACCACTGGGAGTCACTGGGGGACATGTTATTTAAACCTGGGATGGACCAGAATCGCAGCTGAAAGTTCCTAAAAATGTTTTTTTGGGACGATCTGATAAATGTCTGTTTTTAAAAAGGTGGTGATCCTGTACTTCCATCCCAGCGTGTTCCGCTGTGTCCTGCTGAGGTGGGTCCGCCTGCTGGGCTTCGCCATCATGTACGGCACCGTCGTCCTCAAGCTCTACAGGTACCGTCGGACCAAACGCATCACGGGAGCCAAACCTGACATTTCCTGGGTTTTATGGAGTTATCATCCTCCCCCAATGCCTCCTCACATCCTTGTTTCCTCTTATTTGCTCATCTCTCCTCCTCCCCTCGCCTCCCTCGGCTGCTCTGGATATTAACTTCCAGTATGAGCTAACCTTTCTCACGTTCAATAATTCAGCACACACACACACACTCATACTCACATTTCTATCTTTCTGGGGTTGCAAATGTACAGGTACAGTATGTACACTAACCAGCCGCCTACCTAACCCTAATCATCCCAACTAATCCTCTAACCTTAACCTTTACAGCCCGCTTAAAACCATGTATTAACCCTCAAACAGTCCCAGCAAAATAGCCCCATTTCAAAATCATGGCCCCTGTTTGCTAGTAGAACGAGTAGTTTGGTGTGCAATATGTGGTGAAGGTGAGGAGACAAAGAGTCTGGACATTTGAATTTCACATCAGATTGCATCTATACACACACACACACACACTCTCTCACTCTCACTTCCTGCTCTCACCAAGTGCTGCTGAGATGGTAGAGAGAGGTCAAAGGCCTCTCACATTGTTCCTCTGGCAAAATTACTGATTCAATTTCCCCCCGAGGCTCCCGGTCGCGGAGCGCTCCCCGAGGCTGAGCTCTCATTGGCTGGTCTGGGCCAATGCGACGGCGTTGTGATGGATTTGTCACAGTGTAGTCGGGAGGAGAGACGGAACGGCGCTGAGATGATAGAAACAGGGAATGAATGTGTTTCCACGAATCTCCGGCCTGTTTTTCTCTCCTCGCCTGCAGTCGGATCGGCACATTTCTCTTCATTTGTTGTGATTCTGATCCAAATTGCTACCAATGCTGATATGAGTCCACAGGAGGAGAAGTTTAGATGATGCTGCAGCCTGATGCTAATCAGTCTCCTCTCCTCAGGGTGCTGAAGGTGTTCCTGTCCCGCACCGCACAGAGGACCCCTTATATGACCAGCTGGAGGGTTCTGAGGCTGCTTCTGGTCATCCTGCTGGTCGTCTTGTGGTTCTTGGTGGCGTGGACCTCGGCTGTGTGCCAGAACCCCGAGCTGAGCCGAGCCCTGATCACAGCAGGACTCACGCCGGAGGGGCTGCAGTTCAGCGTGTGTCTGCTGGACCGATGGGACTACATGATGGCCGTCGGTACGTGACAAACAGCAACGTTTTGGGCCCGGTCGCTCTGTTCCTTAAGCAGCTTTTCTGGCTTCTGCTTCGATCTGCGCCGCTCGGGCAGAGCTAAGGATTTAGCTCAGTTTAGAGGCGTTATTTTGGGAAAACGCCGTGGGCAGAAGCGCGTTGAAAAACCGTATTTACCACGAGAGGCACCGGGCTGTTTGCTTCGGCCGCTACATTCAGAACTTTCAAACGACTGTATTGGAAATCGCTTAATTCCAGACTGCTGTTTACACGTTCGCTAACGGCGGCGTCACTGCCAGCTCGCCAACTTCTCCTTGTGAGTTACGCAAATCTACGTTGCTGCACAGCTCCAGCGCTCGGGTGCATTCGCTGCTGAGGTCTGACAAGTGGCGGCCGCCTCAAACCACAAGAGAACAGCAATTTGAACACCTTCACCTGGAGAGCGGATCTCAACCGCACTCAACAGACCAGCGGCAGAACCCAACCAGCGTTTTTATGCATTAAAAATAAACTGCTGCTGATTCAAATTATAGGATGAAAGAGAACACGAGGTATCAAAAATATAGCAGAGACTCCATCGTCCTGCTGAGCCAGAGTCGGCACTTAAATATCCGTTTTTACCAGAAGTATCAACAGACCTTCCTCATCCTCTTCATGCTCTTCACGCCGTTCCAACCCTCCACACACACACACACACACACACACACACACACACACACACACCACACACACACACACACACACACACACACACACAGATGTGGTTCGGCTTTGGGGCAGATGCTTCAAGAGAAGGAAACATTCTTGTGATGGGGAGTCATCAAGTATCAGGTTCCACTCCATCCCTGACAAACAACCCCCCCCAATTGCACACACACACACACACACACACACACACACACACACACACACACTCTCTCTGACAGATGATTGAGTGTCATTTGCAAAGGTCAGCCTCCATTTATGCCTGTTATAAAAGATGCCAAAACTTCAGAGCGCCGCTCACTAAGGGCAGGACTCACACCAGCAATGATGGATGGAAGGATGGATGGATGGATGATGGATGAATGATGGATGGATGGATGGATGGATGGATGGATGGATGGATGGATGGATGGATGCATGCATGCATGGATGGATGGATGTATGCATGGATGGATGGATGGATGGATGGATGGATGGATGAATGAATGGATAATGGATGGATGGATGCATGGATGGATGATGGATGCATGGATGGATGATGGATGCATGGTTGGATGATGGATGCATGGTTGGATGGTGGATGGGTGGTGCGGCCGTCCTGTAAACACCCAGCAGGAAGCAGGTCCGGCTGAGATCGGCGCCTCCTGTGGGGCAGTAAAAGGTGATAAATGCTGTAATGGGACTCCAACAAGGCCAGAGCGCCGACAGATGCAGCCTGCGTCACTGAGGACGCTAAAGTGCTGTCAAATGCGTGTTTACAGAGCGCTCTGGCCTTCAGGCAGCGCCGGCTACAGACGCAAACAGATTTATCTGATTTTTCCTCAGACGGTTTTCTCAGAACGGAGGATGGCAGCGCGGCCCGCGACCAGTACGAACTCTGAGATCTTTTAATTCGCCACACGTTTGCGGCATTAGTGGTCAGGGTCGAGCTAGAGGTCGGAGCGAACCCGGGTGTCAGGAGCAGGTCTGAAGTGCTTCTGTGGTCGTGTGTCCGCAGCCATGTACGTCTCATCCATCTATACAGATATGCTTCTTCTTCTTCTCTTAGCAACAGCAGCATTTTCCAACGTTGTCGTTGCACCTCACCGTGTTATACCGTATACGGCCAGCAGGTGGCAGTCGGTTCGAGAATTGAAGGAAGATGAGATCATTGTTGTTTGCTGCTGTTTAACTACTAAGCTGTTAATGTGATGTAAAATTGGTGCCTGTGGGGGTTTCAGGTTGTGTCGTTACTGGATCAATACGAGCCATTTCTGGGGGCCCCTTCGTAGCCACTAGGCAGCAACATCTACAGTAGCAAGGGGCCCTATGGGGGGGACTCCAGATGCATCGACGTTGCAATGTCTAAAGCACTGCAATCGCTATGCTGACCACTGAGCAATGTCAGCCGTCTCTCGGGGCCCCTTTCAGCCCATGACAGCGTCTGCGGTGAAAAAGAATCCACCATTGCAGTAAATCACCCAGACGGGAGACGCTTTGTTTATCATACGTGCTGTCTAAAACTTGTCTGCTGTTTGCAGGACATCGCTCTTGGGGAGAGGCGGATGGGTCTAGAAAAACTCTTATTTTTCTGTGCAGCACAGTCACGGTGCACTTTTAGCAGCATGTCAGACCCGGCAGGACGAAGACGGGCTGCATTAATACCATTATGTGCTTGCAATATCTGCATCCTTCAGAAATATAAATATTTTAAATATACTGTCGTCCCTTCGGCGTGAATCCCAAGATTGTAAGAGGAAGCGCTGAGGCTTGGGAAGAAGTTCCAGGTGCTGCCCTCCAAGTACTCAGACTTCGTGTCAGCAGCTTCGTAATGACCGACTCTGGATGTGTGCGGTGGTGACGTGCACGTCACTCAGACACAGTGTGACAGCCGTGTCTGGGGGGGAAGAGGGGGGGCATGGATCTCTGAGAGTGTCGGGACAGACGGATGGCTGGAGAATGAAGGAGGGAGAAGAGAGGGAAAAGTAAAGTGTGCGAAGTGTGAAGCAGAGTAACAATGCAGGGAGGGGGGGCGTGGGGGGGAGGGGGGGGAGTTTAGATCCATCCCTGCTGTTGAATGTGTGTTGTGACCATAGTGAAAAGCATCTTTCACCCTGATTGCTGCTGATTCCACTCGGTGCGGAGAGAAAAGTTCAACCTTTTTTTTATCATCAATCCATGAAAACATTCATCTGCATTTGCCGGAATCGTTATCTTTTGCCAGCAGTTCTCCGCATCGGTATTGAGCACCGTGTAATTAGCGGTGATTTATAGACTGGGCCTAATCGTGGATATTAATGGCCGTAATCAGGGGGGACAAGCTTCACGGCCTCATAGCCCAGGAAGCTCCTTTTCCATATGCAAACATCCTAAATCTCTTCCTTTGGTTGCACGTCGTGCATCATGTTGCCTTCAGTGGAATAAGGTTAATTTGTGCTTTCGATGTTCTCTGCAGCCGTGGCTGCGCTCAATCTAAAGAAAGATGTCAGTTTCTCTCTGTCTCGGTGTCTCTGTTTGGATTAGATGACAACAGGAAGTGAGTGCGGCCGCTCCGGTTGTTTTTATTTCAAAAACGACAGAGTTGCTGTGAAGACTCGATGCCGGGTCCATGATGATTCTATTATTTAAGATGCAACTGGAGCAAGGACCGAATACACATCGGGCTCTCAGCTCGGGCGAATGTTGGAAACTCCCTTTGATGAATTAGAGAAAACATCAACAACAAACGCGTCTCGCTGACCCCTGAATGCATCGCCAGTCATTTCCAGCTCCGCGGAGGCTGCGCGGCCTCCGGATTCCTCCAACATCCCAGAAACATCCACAACAAGCAGCCGTTAACCTGCCTGGTCTCTTGTGTCCCCCAGCGGAGTTCCTCTTCCTGCTGTGGGGGGTGTACCTGTGCTACGCCGTCCGCACCGTGCCCTCTGCTTTCCACGAGCCGCGTTACATGGCCGCGGCCATCTACAACGAGCTGCTGATCTCGGCCATCTTCCACATCATCAGGTGAGAGGAGCAGAAGAAACACGTGCAAGCTAGCGCTGAGATGCAAAAGGCTAAATGGTGGGGGGGATTTTTATACAATGACAGAGACAAACAACCAGATGTTAAGCTGCTACAAAGATAAATCGGATCCAACTGTACAGCTTCGGAGTATCTTTCTCTTCTTCTCTCTTCTGACAATAATGAAGAAAAACAGCAGGAGAAGAGGGGTTATTCTGTAGACGTCTTCCTCCAGTACGAGCTGTTGTTCCAAAATAATCAGAGGTACTTAGCACGGAGAGTGGGCACAACAAGTGTCGGATGAAAGGCTGAGAGTTTTCCGCCTCCATCTGAGAAATGAATGGTGTCAATTGTGTGCCTGGGTGAGCGGGTCTGAATAGAGGTGAATAAACAAATGGCTTCTACAGGCAGGAACACTCACGCAGCTCAGAACCAGAGCTCGGTATGAGCCGTCTGCGCTTTGTTATCGTCTCTGTCTCTCTGGATCTGTCACAGATGGAGATTTATGCATTCAATTCAATCATATAAAGAAATCCTCAGCAGATTGGTTGGCTTTTTTTATCTGTTGTTGTTGTTGCTAGGCTGACTGAGATGCTCTGTTTCTCTCTTAAAGGACAATTGGCAATTAGCATTCCCATTAGCGTCACTTTTGGTTCACCTCTAAACGAAAACAAAAAAATAATAAAAAACAAAGCTGAATATCCGCCCACACCAGCTCCATCCTACGGTTTCTGGTTAATTTAGACATTTTCAAGTTTCGGTTTTTACTCTGCAAAAGCAAACGATTGCGATTGATGTAACTTTAGAATTAACAATGATAAATTTCCATTTATGAAAGTAAGGTCTCTTTAGTATCAGGTAGATCCCTACCTCAAGTCATGTAAAACACATTTAAAATCAACATTTAATTTTTTTTAAAAATATAATTATTGCCATGTATATGTTACAGATTTAATGGTTCAATTCAGAAAATACTCTATATATGCAGATGATACCCCATTATACTTATTAAAATCAGATTTGAAGACACTTCATTTTCCTCATATATTTGATGGGCTTATTGTCAGAAATAGCCTTTGGAAATGACATTTGTATCTTTTCCACACTTTCACTCAAGAGTGGGTGAAAGCGGTGCTTAAATTTGTGCTAATGTTTCCACATTTCTGTGGGTATTTTTAGGCGGTTACACAACAGGTTTGTGTGGTTCAAACATCCCCGAGTTGCCGAATCAATAAAATCACGTAGGTACATTTTAAGTTCTGTAACAGTTCTAAAATAATGGTTATTTCCCGTCTTTGTGAAGTGGGACGGAAACCTATATCCCGCCGGAGCCTTCGGTTGGAAAATATGAAACCAGAAAAACCTGTTGGTGATAAAACAGTTTTCCCCACCACTTATCTTCAGGTCTGCTGTGTAGAAATGTTCCACTAATCTATTGAACAGAAAAATGCAGGTGCACAGGTGTGAAACTGTTATAAATCTGGCCTCTCTCTCCAGCTGGGGAATAAAACCTGTCCTTTCGGGGAGCTGACTGAGGCAGTTAGCTGCTGCCGTCCAGAGATAAAGCAGGACCGGCGCGTGGCGGCGATTAAAACACACATAAAAATGGCCGACCTTCGTTCTGGGCATCTCTGTGTTAGTTATTGGTCTGCTTTCTCCCTCTGGCAGACAGGATGCATCACAGGCTTGATACAAAACATAATCCCCAGCCTCCTGCTGTCTAATAATTACACTGATTTATCCGTCATGGTGTTTGACTCTGCAGCCGAGCGAGATCTCAGCTGAAATGGAGGCATTTTTAGGTTGCTGGCACCCGAAAAGAAGGAGAAGGGAGGAAACAAAGGGAGGCCTGCAGGGTTTACCTGCACGATAACATTATGAGTTTAAAGGAAGCCAGGTAACATAAAAATGGGTCAGTAATCTGGAACAGAAGGAAGAAGACCAGCAGAACTCTGACGCACAAGACAGACTAGTACAGACGGGATGGGGGAGGGGGGGTTTAAATACATCAGGAGGGAGGAGACAATTAGACGCAGGTGAAAGTCATTGGGGGAATCGAGGCGAAGGGAGACAAGAGGAGGGAGGGAGAAAACGTCCGCCCTGCGTTGTATTAAAGCCAAATCTTTTTAATAAGTGAACTGTGAATACATAAACACGTGTTGTTTCATGCTACTGTGTCAGAATCCGCCATGAGCGACGAATCAAACACCGAACAATAAAGTATTTAGCGTAAGAATAAAGCTTTTCTGTGCGCCGGTACATAAATAAACAATCTGTTGGGTTGACTAATGAATGGGATGAAATGGGTAATTTTTAAAAGGCTTACTGGGGGGGAAGGGGGGGGTCTCGGGATGATGGTGGCGGATGAAAGACTGGGAAGAGTTGGAGGGTGGCAGGGTGAAGAGCAGCAGCCTTTGTGGAGGTGTGTGAGGACGATCCAGGAGCTGGACGGGCTGAGGACGGTGACAGGCTGGGAGGTGGGTGGATGTTGAGCTGTCGACCTCCCGCTGCCGGCGGCTGAATCCGATGAGTTCCAGTCCGGGTTCCGTATCCACAGAGACGGATCATCGCCTCTGTGCTGCTTCTCCGCAGGTTCTCCTTGGTGCCGGGGCTGCACCCCGACTGGATGCTCGTGTTGTTCTTCGCTCACACTCATCTGACCGTGACCGTCACCCTCTGCCTGCTGCTCGTCCCAAAGGTGACGTCCTCGGCCGTTTATGGAATGTGTGAAGAGTTCATCAAATTTCCGTGTACAAAAACAAATATCGTCTGGATGATACTAACACATGACAAATTGTTCATTAATTACACATTTTTGAGCTAATTAATGCTGGTAAAGCTGATCCTAGTCATGTAAATGTAGTTTTTGTGTTTAATTTGTGAGTAGTTGCCCCTCCCTCACCTGCAACTCTCACCTAATGTCTTCCACCTGTTTTTAATTGGCCCCGCCCCTTCCCCCTGTATTTATCAGGGCCTTAAATCACCTGAACCTCTTTGAAAATTGAGCGTTAATGTTTATTGTAATCTGGCAGAGCAGCCCCGCGGGCGTCCTAAGGCGCTTCCTCAAATCTGATGGAGAACATTTACTGTAATCCTCCGGCCCCGTGAGGAGTTTTCTACACCATCAGTCCTCTCTGTTCCTCACTTCTCCCCTAATTATCCACCCCGAACGTGCACGTCGGGAGATAATTATACACAAAGGGAGGATGTTGAAAACACACTGCTGACATCGTGCCAAACGCAGACGGATGATTTCAGATCTTTTTAATATAACGTCCATTTGTGAGTCATTAGATTCCAGGATTTAGGAGGCACTAATTCTATAAACCCAGCTGAATAAATTAGCTACACGCACCTGAAGGAAATGTCGCTCCAAATCCCTTAAAAAGATATTAAGCTGGGCAGCGATGATCCAGATGAGGGTTAGAAAACGATTTAATTTGTCTAAAAACGGAGGCATGATTCACCACCAAGCTGCCGCCATATTTGTTCTGTTATAGGCTGAATGTAATCACAGGCGTCCTTCAGGCCAGAATAAGGAGCTATATTTGAAATTTTCCATCTTTTCCCCTCCCAGCTGCCTCTCTGATGCCATCTTTAACGTCTCTCTCTCCCTTTTTATTAGTTCCTGTCCAAGGGAACACAGGCCAGGGACGATATCGCCACTGAGGCTTATGAGGAGGAGCTGGATATGGGAAGATCTGGCTCCTACCTCAACAACAGCATCACCTCGGCCTGGAGCGAGCACAGTTTGGATCCTGAGGACATACGTGTACGTCATTCTATAAAAAAATAAATGAATAAACAGCTGTAGGTTCTGATGTGAAAACAGGATCTTCTGGCAACGGTCGCTCACCTGCAGGACAGGAGAAGCTTCAGAAAGCTGTTGTTGTTGATGATGTTGAACGGTTGTTGTTGCAATCGGACCAGTTTTTCCCATAATCTGAGGGACGGTGGGATGTCCAACATAGGAAGGAAGAGAAAACGAGGCTGTTTGTTCCGGAAGATGACTGTAAAATATTAAAATCTGTTCCTGGGTTTCCACAGGATGAGTTGAAGAAGCTCTACGCCCAGTTGGAGGTCTACAAATGCAAGAAGATGCTGGCCAACAACCCTCACCTCCACAAAAAGCGCAACTCCAAGAAAGGCCTGGGCCGCTCCCTGATGAAACGGATCACGGAGATCCCGGAGAACATGCACATCCACCGGCAGTGCAGCCGAGAGGACGGCAGCGAGCACGGCAGCAACCGCAGCACCCTGAGGAGGAACCCGTTTGAATCGGGCCACCAGGGTGAGATCTTTCTGTCCCGGTGGAAGTTCTGGAAGTGTTGTTGTGGAGGCTTCTGGCTTTATTGAACTTTATCTCAATGCAGGCAAACTCCGAGAGGATTCCCTGAAGAACAAACTGGCAGGCTTGAAGAAGTCCCTCAGTTTTGACCACGTTTGCGACCCAGATGAAGAAGGTGGGGGCCACATTGGAGAGAAAACGGCTCCAGTTGCTGGGGTCAGCGGGGCGGAGGGATCTCTGCTGGGTTCCCTGATTGGGCGGAAGCACACCAAAAAGCAGCCGGAACCAGCAGCCACCCCCCCGAGGTTGGAATCCGCCGAGTCCACCGAGTCCCTCCCTCTGTTCTGGAAATCTGCCAGCGCTCACAACCTAACGCACGAGAAGAAGCCGGTCCAGCTGCGGACCTCCATCATGCAGAAGTCCCTGAGTGTCATTGCGAGCGCCAAGGAGAAGATGCCCGGCCTGACCAGCAAGACCCAAAGTGTGGAGGACGCCAGTAAGAAAGGTCTGAAGGGACAGGAGGAGAAGACGCTGTCGGAGGTGGACGAGACGCCTGAGCATTACCCGAAGATGAGCATCAGCCAGTCGGTGGAGTACTCCAAGACGCCACTGAAGATGGGCATCATGAAGCAGCAGGTAACAGAAGAACGGAGAACCGAGGCCTGATGTCCAGACGACATGACGGAATTGAGCCAGTATTGATCCGTCACTTTGTCTCCTCGATGCTAACTTTGACGTTTGCTCCATCAGGTAAGCGGCAGCCAGCCGTCCATTTGCTCAGAGACGGGCAGGAACCTCTACGATGTGTCCGAGGTTTGTCCCTGGGAGCTGGAGGAACCTCAGACTCCCACGGAAGTCAAGGCGCAGAAACACGTCTCCATCGCTCCCGGGGAAACCGGCAGCAGCCGGCGAGGGAGCGGCAGCTCTGGGATCTCCAAGGGCAACCGGTCCCAGATGAGGCAGAAAGCAGGCCCGTCCCCTTCCAGCAGGCGGCGCTCCAGAGACAAAGGAGACAGGGAGGAGCGGAAATCTCGGCCGCCCAGGTCGCCCCTCCCTCTTAAACCAGACGTCTGTCCCTGGGAGTTTGACGAGCAGCCCATGCTGGGACGAGATTCCGATTCCATCTCCCCCGACAGGATCAGGCGTAAGAAGAGCGTCACGCCCACCGATGGCAAACCCAAGGCGCTCCACTCGGACCACTCCAAGTCCACGGGCAGCCTGTTACAGCCTCCGTCACTGATGGTGGAGATCTGCCCCTGGGACTACGCCAGCCCGCCCTCTCCCAAACAAGAGAAGACCTGCAAAAGCCCCAGCACGCACAGGAAGAAACGGAAAGGCTCCTGCTCCTCCAACCACAAATCCGAGAGGGAGAAATCGAAGGAGAAGACCCGGGAGAGGCGGAGCTCCTCCAGCAAGCCGCCGTCGGAGAGGAGGCGGGTCAGCCAGTCTTCGGAGTGCAGCGGGCTGGTTTCTGAGCGGCGGAGGAGCTCCACGAGAGACTCTGAGGCGACGGAGATCAGGAGGTCAGAGGTTTACTCCAGAGACGCTGAGCCCTCACACGGCAACGTGGCCCCGATCAGAAAAACACCAGAGAAGAAGAGAGAGAGCTCCCTGAGCAGCAGTTACAAACCCGCTGTGGTGGCCGATGTTTGTCCCTGGGACTTTCAGGAGCAGGGCTCCGGGGAGAGGGCGTGATGTCTGCCGCCGCCGTCGCACTCTCGTTTTCTACCCACGCACAGACGACCCCACGGCTCTTCCCCGGGCGGCGAGCCCCGCCAGACCAGGAAATGCACTTTGGCTTTGCATCGATGCAATCCTGACGTTATTTCTTGGATTGAACGCAACCTTGAAGCCACCTTACATGAATTTTTGGTGCACTTGCTTTCACGTTTGTTGACGTTACGGTCCCGCTTGGACGTTTACATCCATTTAATGACCCCGTAAATCGTGCTAACAGTTACGGGATCTAAAAAACACCGACGCCAACCGTCGCTGCGACAGGAATGAGCGCAAGGTCCTGCCCCCTGGTGGTGGGAGTAGAGATTACAACTATTTCCGAAACACTTAACTTTTCACGTTATAAAAAGCTAAACTTTGGTCTGACTGAAACCTTCAAGCGTGACCGTACGCTGTGTTTGTGTTACAACACTGACATAATTGGAGAACTAATCACTTACCAGCAGATAAGACAATCATCCCCCCCAGAAATGACATAAATACTTAATTATCGATGAATGTTTCCCTATTTGTCACGGAGATGAACTATATCGGACTTTTTGGAGGTGACAAGGACCAAAGATGTCAAACAGACCAAACCTCTTGTCCAAAACCAGTTGAACTGGTGCATCATGGGGGAGCGAATGAGTCCAACTCATCTTATATTCAATATGAGACAAATTGTATCTGTACATTATAAAAAATGCCAACTGTCAGTTCTGCTAATTGTCCAATAATCCCTCAAGTGTTTACTGGTGCAACACGATGGTGGAAATTGCTTCTGTTGACTGTAATATTTACACATGCTGGAAACAAAACAACCCAAAACCAAGGTCACGATGGATGACGCGAATGTTTTTTTCCCCCGCCAAACCTTCTCACGCCTTCAGGCACAACTATGCATGTCCTAAACGTTTCCCAGCCAACGAGGAATGACCGTTTTAACACCACACTGACATCAACGGCCTCTTTCCTGTCCATGCCGAAACCATTCAAACACACATGCGTCTTGTTGTGCGCGCATGACGACAAAAAGAGCTGCAGCGATGCACTAACGTTCACCAGAAGGCTTAAAAAGGTTAAAAAACGACTTGTGCTGTCATGTGTTTATGGAGCGTCTTAAACTATAACCCTACACAATCTGTCTCGCCAGTTAAATGTCCCAAAAAAAAAAGAAATTGTGGGAAGTTTGATGATTCAAAATGACCCACTGCTGTGACTTTCACATTAAAGTCCAACAACTGGTGATTTTAGGCGGTTTGAAATACGATGTTGTGACTTGCCCACATGTATTTTATGCCTGTAATTCTACGTACGTGTTCCTCCTGAGAGTTACAGAATGCTGTAACGTGCACTTTGGAGTATTTATATTGTACATACATATTGTGTTGCATGTAAAATGCAGTGAATAACCTGTTCTCAAATATGGATAAAGTCTTTCTATAAAGCCAGATCGAGGTTTTCGTGTGTTTCTGAATTGCAATGAAAACGTCCTCAACCCTCAGGAGGCAAGAGATGGATTCAGAAATCGATTTACAACCATATACAACCGAACTGTTAACCATAGAATGAATGAATGAATGAATGAATGGATTTCCATTATCGGTGCAACACTGCCCCCTGGTGGACGTTAAACGAACACGACGGGTGACGTCACAACGAGTCGTTTTTATTTTATAACCTTTATCAGGATTTTTTTTTTTTTTACTTTTGATGTCAATCAATACTGGCGACAGTGATTCCGCTTGACGGTTGTGAAGGGTCCGAGTGGTTTTAATGTCCAAGAGAGTGATCCTAAACGCAGTGCTAATAAACAGATATGTATTATAATTAAAGTATTAATAAAAAGATGTGCTAAAGTGACATAGAAGAAAGTTTTCAGGAGGTCGGCGTCTCTTTTTTTCTGGTTTCTTCACGCTTGACTCGTAGTTTTGACCTCAAATTCAGACCTCCAGAAACCCAAATACGGATGCTGCGAACTTGTTTACCGGTTCCTCCCAGCATCAGTGGGGACCCAACCCTATCCTGGAAATAAAAAAACTCAATAACGGCAGTGACGTCAGCCCTGCGGCACCGGAGAACGACCGCTTCCCCAGACCGAGCACCGCAGCGCAGCAGCACCACGCAGCTCCCGTCCTCTCCCGTCTCGGTCCCAAAGTGCGGTTTGGAAGAATCATGGGCAACGTTCAGGTAAGAAATCCAGGTTTTCCTGCAACTTCTGGCGCTTATTGAAACTCAACGAGGGCAAAAACAAGAGAATTTGACGCGTGACGTCACGTCCAAAGTGACGAATCAACTGAAACAAAATGAGAAGGGCATTGAAAAGTTAAGTCATTGTGTAGGAATAAATAGAGAATAAGCTGGTCGGTGGGATCAGCCGACGGTCCTGGAGGCTGGAGGGATCTGATGGGATCTGTTGGGATCTGATGGGATCTGATGCTGCCCCATGACTCAGCGAGGCTGCAGAGCTGCGCCCTTTTCCTGCAGGACGCTGCAGCCGCGGCCTTGACATGGAAATCTCTGGAAAGTTTTACTCACGCGATGCGACATTGCAGAGGTTTAAACGCTATTATTCTGATTCTTTTAGCCGACCATCGTCCCCTGTGAGGACTTTGATGTCACTGCGGATATCAAAGCGATCAGAAAAGCCTGTAAAGGCTTAGGTAAGTGCGTCATAGTACCGGATCTATTCTATTTCTACATGCACGTTCATTCATTCGGATTTATTGGGATTAAAGGAAATCATGAATCTTCCAGAAAATGAAAGGTAAAAAAAATAGCTGAAAGCATAAGAGTTAACAAAACCATAACCATAGTAGCAGGTGACTTGAACAAACAAAAAAAGCAGGAAGTTGATAAAATAAAAAACCCTTCAAAATAAAACATGAAAGGACCAAAGGAGTGCCACAGACTGACCAGCTCGTGCCGGTTCTGGTCCAAATCAGTCACATGAAAAATTCTGGTTTTCTAATTGTCACTTGAGGTCAGTTGGGAATTTAATTGTTCCTGTCAACATATTTCATTGATTTTCGGGAGTTTGTTTGTCTTTGTTTATTGTGAAGGCACGGACGAAGAAGCCATCATCCAGATCCTGGCCAACCGCTCCGCAGCTCAGCGGGTGGAGATCAAACAGGCCTACTTTGAAAAGTATGACGATGTGAGTACACACACACTCACACACACACACACACACGGGGCCTTCCACACACCTGTGTGTCTATTGTGCGTCCATTGAGTGTGTGTGTGTGCTCAGGAGATGGAGGAGGTCCTGAAGAAGGAGCTGACTGGTAGTTTTGAGAACGCCATCATGGCCATGTTGGACCCGCCTCACCTCTACTTCGCCAAAGAGCTGCGGAAGGCCATGAAGGGCGCCGGCACGGACGAGGCCGTGCTGGTGGAGATCCTGTGCACGGCCAACAACGAGGTGTGATGAGGATAACTGGTGTTTTCAGGAGAGGAGGTGTGTGTCTGAGTCTCCTGTGTCTCTGTGGCAGGACATCGTGAGCTACAAGGAGGCGTACGCTCAGGGTGAGTCCTCCTCCCTCAGCGGCCTCCTATTTAAGTCGTTATTCATTTCGCTGAGGGAAAGTGGCAGAATTCTCCAACTCCCGATGCTCCCTCGCAGTGCACGAGAGGGACCTGGAGGCGGACATCGAGGACGACACCAGCGGGGACGTGAGGAACCTGCTGATGGCCCTCCTGCAGGTGAGCCCTCCTCCTTCTGCGCTCCATCTGAATTACGCAACGCGGGGAGGGATTGAGGGACACTCGGCGGATTGTTCGTCCCACTGAGACGCTCGCCACACACCGCGGCATTGTGCGGCGCCCCTCCGTCCCCTCGTTCCAACATTCCCGCCCTCTGCTGCTTCCCCTCCGTCTTCCTTCCCAGCAGAAAGAAACCAATAAGACGTCTTTATTTCCTGTTGAATTCCTGAGATGATTCCACGTGTTTCACCCTTCCTCCTCTCCCAAACGTCACCCTCGCTCCCTCCGGGTGCCTCCTGTCCTTCTTCTCGTCCCTCTCTTGCTGCAGGCGGGCAGAGACGAGGGCTACGAGGTGGATGATGATTTAGCTGAGCAGGACGCCTCTTCTTTGTTCGAGGTGCGTTCGGGTGCTCCCTGTCTGTGCTCCCACCTCAGTCGCGGATGTATTCTGACCTCGTGCTTCTCCTTCTCCAGGCTGGAGAAGGCAGATTCGGCACGGACGAGTCGACCTTCACCCACATCCTGACTCACAGGAACTACCTGCAGCTTCAGGCCACCTTCAAAGCCTACGAGGCGGTACGGGCACCCCTGAGCCGGGCGCTTCCCCTGTCTGCTGACATGGTTTCGTTAACGCTCTGCTGTTCCTCGCAGCTTTCAGGAACAGACATTCTGGACACCATCGACGCCGAGGCCACGGGGACGCTGAAGGACTGCTACGTTACGCTGGGTGGGCCGACGGGAGGGTGAACACCCCGTCAAAAGCTTAATGAAACATCTGTTCCTGTAGTAACGACCTCTGTCTGTCTGTGTGTGTGTGTGTGTGTGTGTGTGTGTGTGTGTGTGTGGGGGGGGGGTCTATAGTCAGGTGTGCCAAGAACCCTCAGCTGTATTTTGCCCGACGCCTCAATGCCGCCATGAAGGGAGCGGGCACAGATGAGGACACGCTCATTCGCATCATTGTTGGCCGCTCTGAGGTGAGAGAACCTTTTGCTCAGCAGTGGGGTTTATACCAATCCACCGCCAGGGGGCGGTAGTCCTTTACCTTTGGGCAGATCACGTGCCCTCCCGGCTTGGTTTGGAGTTTTGTGACGTAACCAACGTGATGTAACCAACGTGCCGTGAACCCGCAGATCGACCTGGACACCATAAAGGACATGTATCTGGAGAAATACGACGTCACCCTGAAGGACGCGCTGGACTCGGAGTGCGGCGGAGACTTCAAGCGCCTCCTGATTGAGATTCTGCACTGATCGACTCCCCCTGCAGACGTCCTTACTCTTCTTCAAACTTTCTAACCAGCTTCACTGTCAATTTTACCATTAACAGGACCAAAAACACCCGAGCATCACACCAGTGCTTGTAACCACAGTTAATAAGGGATTTTTGTTTCCTGAACAGGGTTGGTTTTTATCTACCGGGCTTCTCGAGCCCATGATCATCACCATCTTAAGTCACGAACTCGCCTCTGCGATGCCTTCCGTGGCGATCGAGCGATGCAACCGCCCGATGTCCAGAACAGTCAACACGCAAGTGCCGAATGATCACGCTTGACCTCCGATGTCGCTGCACGGGCGTCAAATCCAAAAGTTTCTCTTGGGTTTTTGTATTCACATCCCAAAATGTCACACGGGATTTTTAATGTTTTTATCGTCTTTTTTTCTTTTTTAAAGACAACTCTGCTGCTGCTTTCACTCAGTGTTTGAGTTTACATCTAGTAAATAATCCCCTTCTTACTTGACAGAAGTGTAAAACTCTGATCACTGATATTAAACTGTCTCTATCTCAGCTGAGTCATCTCAGTCACCTTAATATACAAATTATGCATACAAATAAATGTATTAAAATATATCACGGAGGTATTGTAATCATTCAAATGTGACAAGTCAAAAAAATAAAGAATATTAATGCTTCAATCAAAATACTTGTAGTTATAATTGTGGCCGATAGAGGGCAGAATTACGCCGCTAACGAGACTGAACCGAGCCGCGGAAAGTATGTGTGTGTGCGTGTGTGTTGATTTATTTCACCACACAGGGACACTTGGAAGTCACAGGATGACTTTAAAGCAAACCACAGAGCGAGAGAGAGTTCAAAGCAAAGGAGAACTGCTTCCAGATGCAGCGGAGCTGCGATCGACTCAACCTTTATTCTTCACCTTTGTCCTCCTCCCACGCCTGCAGGTTACAGCTGTTACAGTGTGGAGCTTTACAGCGTGTGTGCGTTTCATATGTTCATGCTACCTTCAGAGGATATCTGTGTGCCACATGCAGCCCATCTGTGTGGCCCAAACAGAACCAGGAAACCTCATTTGATGCACAACATCTCCCTAAATATTAGATTCAATTCTGTGCCATTTCACTCAGATTTCTTTCTTTTTCTTGCTACGCGGGGCTGAAATTGTTTTAGAAGTTGCAAAACCCCGTAAAACAAACGGCGTCTCTGCCTGTCTTTGTTGTCTTTCACCACATCTGCGATCTATTAGCGAATGTTGGGCAACTGGTGGCGTTGGGATCTGGACCCTACAGGCCTCCTAAACATTTATCAGCGAGGATGTGGGTTCAATTTTCCTGTTTGTTTGAAAACTCGGGTTCTGGTCTTTGGTTCGGTTCGGACCGGGGGGTGGCTGAGCGTTGCCTGTGACACAAGAGTCTGAAGCGTGAACGCTCAAAGTCGCGATCTACGGGAAATCTGCGGCTCAAACCAGACCTGGAGGTCATTTGAAACTTAGAGGATGTAAAAACAAAGGTCAAAAGGTCACTTTAAATTCAAATGTTTAGAATAACCGATGAGACGCTTGGTTAATTGGAAGCACCCGTCAGTTTCTGTTAAATTCAGCCGCCACGTTCGACCAGAAGATGAACACACATGAGCTGATCCGTCTCTGCAGGCTGCACAATCCCGAACTTCCATACAGGACTCGGTCGGAGGGAAGTGACACAATTAATCTGCATTATTATTAACCGGGTCTCCCACCCACCAGCAAAGCAAGAAAATCAGGACTCTTTTCATTTGATTTAATAGAAAACATCAAATATTCACTTTATTACTTTTAAAGTAAGACTAGGCGTCATGTTTAATATGACAGGTCCTCAATAATGCACGTAAATCTTGAAAATTCAAACCTTTAGAGTGTTTTTGAACATGCACTGTATTATCATGTTTAACAAGGCAGATAGGATAAAACATGCTTTTAAAACAAATAATAAACAGCACCAGCTGATAAGAGGAGACAGGAAGTGACATATTTAAATTAAAAAAGCAAAGAATGTTCAATCAAGTAAACTGAACTTGTTGCATTAAAAACGTGACTGATGTTTCAGAACTAATGACTTTACATTTAATGTAGTCACGACTCAAAAGCACCATTTTTTTTAAAATGTCAGGTTTCACAGAAGGTGTTAGCTTACGTTTTCTGGCTGTCGTGGGGAGTAAATCAACAATGCTCCAAGGTGAACAAAATTCAAACTGAAACCTTTTTAAAATCCAACAACTTTTGCCGATTGTTTATAGAGATGAACATTCGATCCCCAGAGGCAAAAACCCCCGCAAACTCCCTCTAGTGGCGGTGTAGTGCATATCCTCTGACCCCACCTCAGAGTGATGGAATATGGGTCAAATGAACACTTTACATCGTGGTCATGTGGAGAATCAGATGGTTTTGTTTCCAAATCATCCTGAAAGATTTTTTTCATACCCGTCATCCTTGTGAGTATATTCGTAAAAGAAAGAAACGGTAAGATAAACTTTGTGGCATCAAGCAGCCACCCAGAGGATCGACACTCCACTTCCTGATTGATGGCTGATCTGGTTGACCCGCCCACGGACACAGTCCAGCGCGAAGAACACCGCCGTCCCGTTGTGAACCTGGAAGGATGCTCGCAGGCTCACCCCGGCATAATGGCTGCCGTCAGGCATCTGACCTCCGACCTGCTGGGCCAGGGGGACGGGCCGCGCCCCCTCCGCCTCCCGGCCTCCTCCTGACCTCTCCGGGTCGCTCCGCCTCAGCAGAGTCACCTTGACCAGGTTGCAGGAGTGGATGAGTTTAAGATCCAGAGCCACGCTGGCCGTGCCGCTCTCTCTGAACACGAAATCCCGCCCCCTCCCTTGCAGATCCACCTGGGTCACGCGGGCGCTGGTCTGACGGAAGAAGAGAGGTTTGTTTCGGACCGCTCCGGAGGGAAGGCTGGCGTTGGAAACAGAGGCGGCGAGGGAAGAGGAAAGAGCCGCGGGGACCCAGACCAAGCTGAGGGTGCTGATTCCCGTCTCGTCGCCAAAGAAGCGCACGTTGCACTGAGGCGGCGAGAGGATCTCCAAGGCCAGCGTGTCCCCGGGCGTGACCGCGGCCGCTCCGGAGAGAGACAACGACGTGTCCCGGTAGTGGACGCCCGGTCTGAAGGAGCGGCCGAGTTCCACGCCCGTTCCGTTGTGGTTCAGGTAGGCCAGCACCTGGAACCCCTCGCTCACGCAGGCGTGGCCCATGGCGTACAGCGCCTGCTGGAACACGAACCGAACGCTGCCGCTCTCGGCGAAGCGGATCCCCCGGCCGTCGTGGGTCAGCCCCACGACGTACGGGTCGGAGGTGCGGGTGGTGCGGAACGCCGGCCGGTAGCTGGTGTGGTAGTGCGCCGACAACGTGGCCTGCGCTGTCATGGCGACGGCCCCGGTGTCGTGGGAGAGCCAGAGGAGGCTGAGCGAGGCGGCGGCGTGGTCGTACAGCTGGACGCCCTCGCCGCTCTCGTTGCAGTGCTGGCTGGCGCTTCGGATTAAAAGGGCGACCGTGTTACCGGGGGCGACCTCCGCGACCCCGCTCACGCTGGCGCTCTGCAGCGACCTGGCGTCCTGCTGCTCCACCCTGACGCCGCTCAGGTCGCGGCCTCCGGAGCCGTCCGTGGTGTTGACGCGCAGGCACACCTGGACGAAGCTGCGGCAGCCGTGGGTCAGCGACAGGTTCTCGTCCAGCCACACCAGGCCGTGCTGCCGCAGCACCAGCCGCCCGCTCTCCAGCGCCACCAGCCCGCCGTCGCCTCTTCCGTTGACGTGGAGCTGCGCGCTGTGGGAGAAGTGAGCCAGGTTGTGGCCTTTGGCGCCGGGTAGGCTCACATCTCCGGCCCAGGACAGAGACAAGGCGGCCTCGCCGGCGGCGGAGGCGGCGACGGAACCGGAGCAGATGGCGTCGGTGGTGAAGGTGCAGGCTGAGACCAGGGTCTCCCCGTCACAGTCGTTACAGGCCTGACACTCGTCCATGGCCGAGTTGAAGAAGTAGCCGTGGCCGCACGTGCCAGAGAAGGCGTCCCGCTCCGTCATGCCGGGACATCTGAATCCACCTGGAGGGAGGGGGGGGGCACGAGACTGGGTCAACAACGTACAGGGGAAAAAGCCGGACCGGCGTTGTTGCTGCAGGATTCCCACCTGGAGTGTTGAGACATTTCTGCGGAGCCTTGCAGAGATCAGGAATCTCCAGGCATTCATCTCTGTCCTGCAACGAGGAATCGGGGGTTAGGAGGTCGCGAACCCGTGACCGTTCCCTCCGCGCTAAAGGTGGCGCTGCTGACCTGACAGATCCTGTCTGCGTGCGCCGAACACTGGGCCACCATGAAGAAGCCCGGGGGGCAGATGGTGCACTTCTCGCAGCGAGGGTGACCGCTGCTGAAGCCGCAGTACTCGTCGCCGCGGCAACTCCCGCAGCCCGTCGAGCGACCCACCTGGAGACGTCGGGGGATTCAAACAGAGTACAGAATTCCTCCGGCGTTTGGCCCTCGGAGAAGCAAATAAACGGGAGCTCACCTCCATCACGCTGGCCTCCATGTCCACCTTGTGCAGCGTCAGGGCCTGCTGGGCTTTTCCGGCTCCGTCCTTCACGCCGAGCGTGTCCGCGTGGCCGCCCAGATCCCCCTGGATGTTCTGGAACGCCGTTTGTTTGACGGTTTCCATCATTATGTTGTAATAAGATTTAACCTGGAAGCAGAGGAACAAACAGGCGGGTGGATATGGAAGGATCTTCTGGATGCTCTGTCCACACAAAGATCAAGAGATTCAATCCTCAAAAGTAGAAAGCTGTTTTTTATTCGCCGCGTTGTGATTATTCCGGGTTCCTTTATTCATTTGCCAATAGCATGTGGGTCTATATTCGTCCATCCATCGCATCATCAATCACGCCCGTCTTACTTCCTCCATCTGTTCAAACATCCTCCTCTGCTGCTCCAGGATCTCGCTCTGCTGGCGGACCAGCGTCCCCTGCTGCTCGCCGAGGAGCCTCTGCAGCTCCCGGACCTCCTCCTGCTGGCTCTTCAGGGCCTCCACCAGCTTCTTCTGGTCCTTGGAGAGCTGCAGCTGTAGCACAAGCGCGTCCTCTGACGGGACGTCGTTGGCTCCTGGAGACAAAAACGGTCGACGTGAATTCCCAAATCCCCATTTTTTGAATCTGAATTTGAATTTGCTACTGACCTGGTTTCATGTCACATGTCAGCTGTATCCACGCACCGCGCTCGGAACCAAAGTCCGCGAACTCATCCAAGAACTGCGCCGCTCTGTCTCTGACGTGAACCGGTGCCGCGGCTCCTCTGCCGCCCTCTTCTGCGTGCGCGCCGCAGCCGTCTCCGACGCACGGCTTCGGCTTGTGGCGCATTCTGCCGGGCAGCTTGCAGCCCATCCCTTTGCACCCCCGCGTTGCTGTATCATCACCCGTCTGTTGGCGGGAGTCGGCGGGGAGACAGGTGGCACCAACGCAGGCAGGATGGACCACATCCGCCGTGATGGTCCTTGGGTTGGTCCTCCTGCCCTCCATAACCGCCTGCTGCGTCTGGATGACGGCGTACGGTGCCAAAGGCGCGCTCTGGCCCTGGTAATGACCGAAGTGAGCATCCTGTTGGAATGATGGGTAGACCTGCGCCGGCCTGGGATGTGCAGGGTTGGGAAAGTGCAGCCTGGACGCCGCAGCCGCCGCCTCCGTGCGCCCCTGGCAGTGCGCTCCGACGCACGGTCCACTCCAGTCTGGGTCGGAGAAGCAGCGCGCCCCCCGACAGTTTTCAGACACGGCTTCCTCGCTCAGCATAAATGTCGCACCGAGTAGAAACAAAATAAAGACAAATTCCATCCTGGTAAATAAGGAAACAATCAGCGTTTATCCGCCGTGGTCCTTCTCGCGCGGCCCTTCTCTCTGATTAGATCATCTCCTCGACTCATAAACAGCCTCGCGCAACCCCCGGTGGGTCTCGAATGAGTGATTGCACAGACGTGTAACTCGTCTCCAGTGGTCTCTGCCCCTGTCGCCCCCTTCCTGCTGCATCCAGCCCACATGTGCTGCTGCTTCTAATTGGCAACAGGCGTCGCTCCCGGTCTTAAATTAACCCGTAGCTTTCCCGGACATACCACTCTGCCGAGTCACCCCAATTCATCCAAACGGTGCATGTGGTAGATATTTGGACGAACTCTGTTGTTCTTAGTCTCACTCCAGTGGGGCTGTTGGGGGGGGGGGATCTGCTCTATTGCGCGCAATTCCCTGAGCAACTGCACGTCCGGATTTAAGTTCTTAAGGTTCACATATCACATCATCATATCATGTGTTGGTTTAACGGAACAACGTTCACAGATTGAAATAGCATCAAAGCCTCTACAAAACTGCCTTCAGTTCCACTTGCAGGGCCCAGATTAGAGCCAGATTAGATCTTTAGCCCACATTTTTTTTTTAAAAACCCTCTAACATTTGTCCTCTTGTTATTTTCAGGGCCCTTCAAAGGTAATCAAAGGTATTTAATCTGCTTCATATTAATATATATTATCAAACTTCTGCAGGATACAGTTTGAAGGTGTTAGCGTGCTGTCTTGAATCTTTGAATCTGCCGCCTGAGACAAGATATGCCCGTATAAGCCTTCCCCCAGCACCAGGACGCCTAAACCTACTTCCTTTTTGCGTCAGAATTCGCGCGGTGGCCCTGCGACACGGAGACGGGCTCGTCTTGGTCGCCTCTGACGTGTGACGGTGCGAAACAGGTGAGACACTGGCTAAAATACTCTTTAAAAGAAGCGTGTGATTAGATTTCACATGTCGGATCAGAAGTGTTGCGGAGCTGTTGCAAAGAAAGAGACCCAAATTAGAGGGGGCCGAGCTGTGGCCCCTGGGGCCCGCCTCCCTCCCTGTCCGCCACCACGCGCTCCGGTCTATCGGGAGCTTCAGATGCTGGGATCCCACTGCTAAACGGGTCATTTACAAGGTGAAAAGAAGCTGCTGAAAAAGAAGCCGAGCTTCCGCATGCGTGAGACCGTAAAGGTGAAGTTCACTTTCTTGGTGCAGAAATTTCACTTTCATATGGAAACAATACTCAGCCTGCCGCAGTTTCCCGTTTGACCTCATCACAGTTTAATGAAGGTTCTGTTTACTGTCGGGGGGGTAAACAGAGTGAGGCTGAGCAGCACAAGCGAGCATGTAAACTGTACATCAGACCTGCGTGTGTGTGTGTGTGTGTGTGTGTGTGTGTGTGTGTTAGCGAGAGTGGGCCAAATGCTACAGAGAGCTTCTGAGGGCTTTAAACAGCACATGCTTGCGGCCATATAGGGCACAGAAGACGCACGGGCCTCTGAGCTGCAGCTTTCGGGATCTGTCAGCGTGAAATTAAACAAAGCTAAACAGATGTCGGCCAGGCTAGCCAAATATTTAGCCTGCCGCTAAATGTTAGGATCTATTCTAACGTAACACATCCAGCTCTTGCTGTGTCTCGGCGGGACTTCGCACTGAACTCATAGCTGCATTTGGGAATAGCGGGTTTGCGGGATAGCATCTGATGCTAATGTTCCCTATCGTAGCTTTATTGACTTTCAGCTCAGCGTTGTAGTTTTACAACTTTTACAACTGGACCATTTCCACCGCTATTAACGGCTAGAAAAATTCTGTTAAATGTTGACGTGCTTGGGCTCATTAGCACCTAGCTGCCAAAGGCAGCAGAGCATTTCTGATGGTTAGCCTTGAAGATACACAGAGAAGACATAAAATCTGAGACACTCTGAACCTCTTAGCACCAGCAACACCTCAGCATCCGCCCTCCTGTGTCAGTGTGTCTCTGATTTCCAGGCACGCCGCTGCGGTTTTCCTCCGCTAATCTCATAGCCGCCATCTCAAAGCGCTGGCGACAGGCCGATGTTTGCCGCTCCATATGCGAGGTGTATGTTTTCCACGCTGAGGCTGGCGCTGGGCCTCCTCCGCGTGAGCGAACCCAGACTGTCTGTCAGCTTTTCCATATGAAAAACTTTGCTGTTTGCTTTTGAATCTCGGATAATTGGAGCGAACAAAGCGCAACCGGCTCCGATTCCTCACAAGGTCGGACGCCATCATTTAATGGGGTTTGTTGTTAAAGTAAGACAAATGAGCTGCGGCCTATTAGAAACGGTTTGTGTAATCCCGAATAAAACCTTTTTCGGGGTAGGCTGCGGCACGCCTGGACGCCATCACGCCGTCTGACTGTTTGACTGCTGTTGCTTCAGATTTTCAGATGGACGACATCGAGGCCATGTTCAATCAGCTGGTCAGAGACATGGACGGTCTCTCCCAGGTGAGTCGAGCTCAACGCCAGTGCCTGTGAATCGCGAGGAAAACTGCAAACAGACCATAGACCATGAGGATTACGGGGCCCAAACCTTAGCGTGACCCCATCCTGACCCCAACCCTTAATGAGCGAAAGCATAATATTGGAATATCTTCAATCTAAATTTAGCATTAGCATCATTACTTGATGTTACTGTGGCATTAATGGGGTATTTTTGCACAGGTAAGAGCGTAGGAGGCCGTGTGCACCAATGAGCCCTTACCAAGTAGCTTTTTAGCATCTTATCCAGGGATTTAACCAACAACCTTTGCATCAGCCAGTGGTCTGTGCTTTATTAGACATTACAGGGGGTTAAAAGGTTGCAGTTGAGGTTCTCCCGAAGACCGACGCAGTTTTTTGACAAATGATTTTCTTTTCTGCTTTCTTTGTCTTAATGACCTGAGAGGTGATTGGTTGCCTTTGCCTGTGAAATCTGTGATCTATTACTGTCCAGCCTTGGAAAGAGAGTCGACTAAACCGGAGAATAAATCAACCCTATAGAACAGGCGTGTGAACCAATTAAAACGCAGCTCGGAGCGGTTGCAGGGCACATGTGCCGTAAATCACGGCGCCGCTCTTTGATTACAAGTGGAATCCGAAACCACAAACAACCCCTGTTATGACATCTGTGTCGTCTGCGTTTCCAATCACCAGCGAGACCGTTCATCTTCTCAAGACACACTGATGTCAGTTTGCTAACAGTTGTCATGTGACCTGGTCCCAGAACCTGATGGCAAGAGGGGAGGAACTGAACCAGGGTCCCCGCTCGCAGACGAGCCTCTCCGCCAGCTTCACTGACTTAAACGGTAAGAGCCTCCAGACCTCCGGCCTCCGTGGAGGAGGGGGGGGGGGTTGGGGGGTGGCGTGGGCGTGGGCGTGGGCGTGTCTGGGGGCAACATGGGGCGGCTTCCAGGAGATGAAAGAGAGACGAGGCTGGTTGACGAGGAGGGAACCTTTGATGATGTGCCAGAAGGTCGCCGCCACCTCCAACTGGAGACAAGCAGTTTGGAGAGAAAGCAGCCATTAAATCGACTCCAAAAAGAAGTGATGGTTGTTAATTCGTTAGCCAGGCAATTAGCTTAGCATAAAACCTGGCACAGAGGGCTTCTGCAAACAAGAGGAGAAATATTCCAGTGATGATCATCAGCGCTAACTGCTAGCATATCCATTAAACTCTCATTTACAAACCACACAAGCTGTTTGTCTCGCTCGTCCTCTTGTTGTTGATGTTTGTAGCGTCATGACAAACATCTGGCGGTCTCCTGCAGCAGCTGGCGGTTAAACCTCGTACTGACTGGTACCCCCAACCCAGCCCTGAAACTGGGAGCAACTCGGCGTTGAGCTCAAACAGACCTTCCCTGTCGGCAGCCGGCTTTAATCGCTGACATTTACAAGGCTGCCGGGCTCACAGCCGCTCCATTATCTCCTCAGCGGAGTCTCTTAATGAGCTGGAGGATCAGGATCTCGACGCACTGGTGGCCGATCTCGGAGCAGAATCAATCAAAAGCAGCAACGCAGACAAACCCAGTACGGCGGCGGCTCAGGAATGTCAGGCGGCGGCCTCCCTCTGCCCGTCAAACACGGCAAAGTCCTCTGGAAAAGGGCCGATGGTAATTCACAGACCATAAAAACATGTTAACGTTGCGCAACGGCGCCAACATCCCTGTTTTCTGCCTCCAGAGCGAAGCTCAGATAAAAGCGGCCAAAATTAGGCTGGCCCTGCGGAAGCTAGCAGAAGCTAAAGTGCGGAAGGTAAGATCCGTTTTATTTCCCCCTGCTGCTACAGCGCTCGGAGGTCGTGACCTTGCTTCCTCGCACAGTTGGTCATAAAGGTCCTGATGACTGACGGCAGCTACATGGCGCTGATGGTGGACGAGAGGCAGGTGGTCGGGGAGGTCCTGGACAGGCTGTTTGAGAAGACGCACTGTGACCGCAGCATCGACTGGAGCCTGATTGAGACCAACTCTGACCTGCAGACGGGTGGGGTCACACACACACACACACACACACACACACACACACACACACACACACACACACATTGAATCATGAAGCATATGTTTTGAAAGCCGTCAACTCCTCCATGTTGTTGGACTAAAATCAGAGTCCTGCTCAGACAGGGGTGGGGTGTGTGTGTGTGTGTGTGTGTGTGTGGGGGGGGGGGTTTACTGGATTTTGTCCCAGTGGTTACTGGGAAGGTGGCACATCTTTGGAGGACTGGATGACCTGAAGGACATGTGCAGAAGGTCTGTTCCTCATCGTTTCAGAGAGGATCTTTGAGGACCACGAATGCTTAGTGGAGCTGCTGTCCATGTGGGGTCGCCATAGCAACAACCGCATCTATTTTCTGTCCGCACCTCAGAAGTATGAGATGTTCAGAAACCCTCAGGTGAGCAGCTTTTCTCTTAAATCAGTGCGAGACGGGTCACCTGAACTGAGTTTTTCCTCCTCCTGAAGTTATTTTACATGTGGGAGAAGGAGAAATCGTGTTTGTGTGGATTCAACCAGCAAGCCAAGCAACTCCTGGTCAAGGTCAGAGAGTCAGGTGACCTTTTCTCTCCTGCGTTCTCCTACATCCGATAACCTTTAAACCTTCGAACCAGGAGCATTTCGAGGGCCCAGCTGTCATCGTTCCCGACCTCGAGGGCATCCTGTACCTAAAACAAGAGGACAAGAAAGTGTGGAGACCTCGCTACTTCCTGCTCCGGGCCTCAGGCCTCTACTACGTCCCCAAAGGAAAGACAAAGGTCTGTGAAAAACACAACATCGTCTGCGTAACCGGAGCGTAAACGCCGCGTCACAGCTTTGCATACGCAAATACAATGTTGCTAATCTACGAGAACCACGAGAAACTTCTGTCGGCACCAGATTATGACGTTGAGGTTCGAATTTCATGCCGCTTGCGTCAGCGAGGGATAATTTGTTGCAGCTGAGAGCAGCAGCGGTCGACATGCATGTAATAACGCGTCTCTGAGAGATGGGAGACCGACTCCTGAGACTTAGAGGAAAGGTCAGCGGTGGACGTCAGGTCGGCTGGTGTGCGGACGGGAACGGAAACCAGCTGTGGGAAGGCCTCGCGGCTCTGGGGAGGCGTCTCATCAGCCCTGTTTTCCCACCTGTCTGTCCTGCAGTGCTCTGCTAACCTCACCTGCTTCGTCCGCTTTGACAAGCTGGACGTCTACAACGCCAAAAACTACAAACAGAAGTACAGAGCGCCCACCGACTTCTGCTTCATCCTGAAGGTACCCTTGAGAAGCGCGGCTGACCTTTGACCCCACCCGTCCCACCTTTCCCTCTTTGACACCGGTTAGCTGCTGAACATGCAACATGGCAGGGGTGGGATTCATGACCCCAGGCTCCATGACAGGATAATAATTAATATTTTAGTACAGATTTAGTTTTAAGAGAGTGTGCTGCTAACTGAGAGCTGTTAGCAGCCAGACTGAACACTGAAAATATTCCAAAACGTTGTGTGAATGGAATCACGGGTGTTTGTCGCCATCTGCTGGAGAACCCTTGTACTGCATGCGCGTACAGCGGATAATGGTGATGGGTGCGTCCCTGCTTTTCCAGCATCCCTGCATCCAGAAAGAGTCCAACTACATCAAGTTCCTGTGCTGTGATGATGAGGACACCCTGATGCTCTGGACCACCTCCATCAGGATAGCAAAGGTCAGATGCCATAACCACACTTTCATTTCAACCTATAAAAATGTTTAAACCTGTAAAACCCAGCATCTGTCCCCTCCGACAGTACGAGGCTGTCCTCTATAAGAGCTACCAGGCGGCTGTGAAGAGAGCGTCCCCCCCGCAGACAGCCCAAACGGAGACCCACGGAGGTCAGACTGCACCTAAAATGGTCGCAGAGGCTGATGATTAAACACATGTGGGTAAAAAATTTCATTTTAATGGTTGTTCTGGCAGAAAGGGCCTCCTGTGACCTCGAAGACTTCCCGGACGAGCCTCCGCCGGACTTCATTCCTCCTCCTCCTCCCAGATCTGCAGCAGTTTGAGACAAAGCCTCTTGTTCTCTCCTATCACCTTAACACATTTATAAAAACCACATTTCTGAGGTTTCAACGAGCTGTTTATTACAAAAAGACTGTACATAAAATTCAATGAAACACATATGTACAGAAATATGGACCGACAGACCCCCCCCCACCCACCACATTTCATTATTAAGAGAAAACACACATTGAATAAAGGTGCTTTGACCTGTGATGCCCTGAAATGCATTAGGTGGTAAACATTAAAAAGACACACACACACACACACGCTCACACACAGACACACACACACGCCAGTGGTCCTTTAATGATTTCATGAGAACAAAAGCATAAATTAATCCTTCACGCACAAACTGCCAGCTTCCTCAGCGGCTTCCGACGCCACGAAACGAGTCGCGGTTACAAAGTTAGAAACGTGTGTTAGGTAGAAAAAAGTGACTTCATGATGGAAAAGTACAATCGAGAATGTGGTGGCGAACGGGTCGCTGTAAAGATGTTCAGACGCGTTCCCTGCCAACGGCAGGAAGGCCCTTTGCTTTTCAAAATAAAGGTTGTTCTTTAGTTACAGACGTTGTTGCTGGCAGAGGGACTGGCACCGACAACCGCTCTGCGAGAGGAGGCAGTCTGAAGCGGGTACAATCAGATCCGAGGGGTGTTCTGGAGCAGGGGGCTCCAGCTCTGAGGTCGTTTGGGTTGGTGATTACGGTTAACGAGCACCGACGTAAAGATCCAGTGCAGCGACGCTCAAACAGGCGGGCGGGTCCTTTCTGCGCTCCGGGGCGCCCGGGGTCGAACACGACTGAGCAACACCACAAAAAAAAAAAAGTCAAATAATCGCGCCGCTTTTGTCCACGCTGGGCTAAAAATGGCACCGTGAGCGATTCATAAAAGGTAATATTCAAGTAAAAATGAATGAAAAAAGGGGGGCGTTGGCGTCACCTCCACTGACGGATGATGGGAACGCACAGGCGAAACACGACGACTGACCGAACGTTACTGGCAGTTTCTCACGTTTACAGGTTATATACAAGTTAGAGAAGAGAAAGGGAACTTTTTTTTGTGTGTGTCTGTACAAACAGCATCTGCACCGACAGAGCAAACTCCTGATCTGGACGTCAACAGCGTTGAACATTCACTCATGTCCTAATGCACTTGTCTATTTGTCCTTTTAATTTAAAAAGGTACGTTTTTTTTGTTGGCGTGGGGATGGCAGGTCGTGGTGGTTTGTTGTGGTAAAGCAAAGGGGGCGGAGCCTCTCCTGCTGACTGGTAACACTGTATTAATCAGATTATTTGATCTTTTGAGCCGATCGGATTATTTGCGGCAGGAAACAGGCCTTCCCTCGTCCTTTCAGTCCACAGCATAAACCCGCAGAACCTCCAGCTTCGTTTTTTGTGCGATTTTTTTCTCTCGTTTGTTTTGTTCTTCTAACACAGCAAAACTGTGCAAGCTCAACCTCCCACGGAAAACCAAAGAAATCACCATGGCACTTCAATCAAACAGGAGCTCCGCGTGAATCTGTACATCTGATTTGACCTCTGCAGCGCTGCTTTGGGTTTCACTTTTTTTTTTTAGTCAGCATAGTGCATGATGGACTCAACGTAGTTTCCTGGGAAGAGTCCCGTGACGCCGTTGCAGACGCCTTCGAACCAGCCGTCATCGTTCTTCTTGATGATGTAGATGATGGCCCCTTCCATGAAGGACAGTTCGTCCTCCTTGTCCTTGCTGTAGTCGTAGATGGCAACAACTGGAGGGAAGAGCACCGGGGTTACGATAGGACAACAAAGAGAAGGGGAGGTTTCACCGCGTCCACACCGACCTTTCTCTAAATAAACCTTGGGCGCCCATTGGGGGTCTCCGTCGGCGTAGGGGTCGTTGTAGTGAACGACCGCGGCCTCCTCTTCCTCGTAGTCTATGGGCGGCGGTGGAGGTGGAGGGGAGGGCTCTTCGAACACGCTGAGGTCCTCTGGAGGAGGCGGTGGAGGTGGAGCAGGGCTGTCTGTGACTGGAAACAGACATTCAGCACTCAGAATCATCGACAGATTGATAAGTATGGAGGGAAAATAGATCCCAATGGACTAATTGTTGATCACGTCAGCCCTGCTTGAACGTGTAAATAAGTAAAGACCATTATATTGGAAAAAAGATAATTTTATAACACAAGCTGCGATGGAGCTGCGGGGCACTAGGGGGCAGTGTTGGGTCATGCTCTTCAAGGAAACACCCTCCTAGTCGCCATTAAAGTAATAATCTATAAAATACGCAACATTTTAGTCTTGTTGGAGCAGTTATGAGTTGTCACAGCAAGAAAAAAACAGCTTTGATTTATTATCAGTGCTTTCTGTGCTGTGACCTTTTTAGAATGCGTCACTATGACTGATCAATATCCGAAATACCAGCGCTGAACGCGTGAAATGTGTCACTTCCTGCACGCCAGAGGGCGTGTCCTCAGAGAGAGGCAGGTAACGACTGTATCACTGTACGTGTGGTTGTGTGGCGCGTGTTACTACACGGCTGCATTTCTCCAGACAGCTGGGTCAGGGCGTCAGGTCACATTTTCTCTCTGCCACAAACCACGTGAGACGCGCGTGCTCGCAGCCATCTGTTTCCATGGTAACAGACGGACCTCTGAAGTATGTGGGCTCCACTGGAATTTGAAGTTTAAACGTGCGCCTTTCACGAGTGATATCCAACTGGCATATCGGATTAAATTTAGTGATCAAATGTCTGCTGAAGGAGAGATTTTGTGTCTGGGTTTTGTGGCGAAACAGCAGGTGCGCGCGTGAGTGGCGCTCAGGATGTGTATCTGCAGTAGAAGCGCAGGGTTTTGTACTTACTGCTCTCCTGCATTCTGGCCACAAAGCCTGTCAGAGGAATCTGTGGGGTCAGCTGGACCACTGGAGGAGGCGGAGGAGCCACAGACACTGGAGCGGCAACACCCAGAGCAGCAGACAAAGCAGACAGGAGGACAGAGAAAGACGGAGGCGGTGGACAGGAAGAGAAAGGCGATGAGCAGAGAAGGGCCACGGGATTTAACGGAGGAGATAATTGAGGATTAGAGAGCTTGTGAGTGAGCGAACCACTGCAGGAAGCAATGCAGAGCAACTCTTTCACGCCGCTGCAATCAGTGCGCTTTTGTGGCGCTTTTTTTTTTTTCTGAACTGGGGCTGAGAAGCCGCCTCATCAGCATCTGATGAAAGCAGATTTGCACCAGTGAAAGAGCTGCAAAGCAACGCTACAAACCCGAGAGGAGAGAGCGGTGACGGCGGAGATGTGCCCTCTCAAATCAAAGCAGCTGCAGATTAAGCCTCCACCTGGCGACGGCGGGCTGGAGCTCGGTGACGCCCTCAGCGACCGCCTTCGCTCACAGACGCGATCTCACGCGTCTGACTGTTTAATCACGTGTAACGGAGGCCAGGCTGGAAACGTCACGCTGCAGTTTAAATGCCAGCTCGGTGCTTCAATACTTCAGAGTGATGAAGCTGATCTGTAGCGTTTGGATCTCCACTTTCAAAGGGGAACCAATTCACAATAATTTCACTTCTAAATTGCATTTAAACCCCTCGTCTGCTTTAATATGACCATCGCGGCCTTTGTTAAACATTTATTAATGATGAATAAACCTGAATTCTGCGTGTAAGCAGGGCCGCCGTTGATGTGGGGCTGCTGGGAAGAGACGGAGGGCGCGCGGCGGTACGTGCCGGTGGCCGAGACCATGGAGGCTGAGGAGGCGCTGGAGGAGCTGTGGCGGGAGATCTGTCGGGATATGGTGCCAAACTGGGACATGGGGATGGGGCCCAGGCCAGGACCCTGAGGCACTGAGGCTGAGGAGGTCGCCACTGCAGAGGAGGAAGAAGGTCTTACACCTCGGCTCGGGCTCCTGATTGGGAGACATGCCCGAGACTCACCTTGCCCCATGCTGGGAGGGGATGGGGTGGGGACGGCCAGAGGGACGCCGACTGCACTGCCCCCGCTGTTCTCCCGTCCACCGCTGCCCCCGCTGCTGCCGCTGTCGAGAGAAACCCGTCATTAGAGGATGAGGAAGACCGATAATCACATACACGGCAGTCTGGCACTCTCACATATCACCGGTCTCGTCACCACGGCAACACCTTCGCTAGCAGAATGTTAAAACCACGCGTGTCTGCGTTTAACTGGTCCCACCTGTGTGTCCTGGGCCGCTGGTTTAGCGAGGCCGTGCGTGCAGGGCTGTGCTGGCTACCCAGTCTGCCCGGGCTGGTCATGTAGTCGTTGGGCACCACCGGAGGTTTCACCGGCTCCAGGGTCTTATAGGGGGTGTTCCGCCTGCACGGCAACATGAGGCAATTTATCAACACTCTGCTTACAGGACAGAAAATAGGGATTTTTAAAAAAGATAGCTCACCCAAGAGTGCCACGTCCAGCCATGGGGGGGCTTGGGGGCTTCTGTGTGGGTGGGTTGGTCCTGGAAATCGTCCCTCCCCGCCCTGCTGTGTTGTTTCCATGTTGCTAGTGTGACACAAGCGATGCAATTATTATTAATTGTTATATAACGGACTATGTACCATACCACAAATACTCTTAAAATAGTCCAGGTGGCTGGAAAAGCATAAATATTTGAAAGAATGTCTGATACATGTGAGCAACCAACAGCATATTGAAGGTTCAGGCCAGCTTTGTACTAAATATTTACTTTGAAAAAGCTGAATCAAAGACAAAACTCAAAATTCAGATTTGACTACAAGTTTTTTTTTTGTGGTGAATGAAAAAGGAGAAAGACATCCATCTCTTACCTTGGCCTTAAGCCACTGAGTGCAAGCAAGCAGAGAGGAGAGACAGAAAACCAGATGTGCTCAATGGTGCAAAACAGTTAAAAGGAGACAGAACATGTGAAATAGCATGAAACACGCTCATCATTAGTGTGACACACGTTATCAAGCCTGCAGCATCATAAAGAGAAGAAGTAGCACACAAAAAAAGTTCACTATAATACAGCAACAAAGTTAAAAGTTTGCTTATTAAATAGTCTTAATCTGGATTATTAAACTCGTCTTCAGGTGGAATAAAAAAAACAACCAGTTCCTTTCCAGCAAACCGAGCAGGGAGGGTTTATGAGTGTGTTATCGCCGTCTCGACGTGTGTTAGACTGTAATCTAAGAGAAAATCATCTGAACGGTGAGACGCACGGCAGAAATAATGAGATGTGTCTGAGCTACAGGCGGCGTTTTAACTGCCGCGCCGCGAAATAAAGCACAACAAGGTCGTAAATCGGCGAGACAACTGGAGTGGCTGGAGCTATTTCACCCTGGCAACAGCCTGAATGCCAGGAAACTCTGTGAATGAGTCCAGACTGGGAGGCCTGCAAACAACGGTCAACCTGCACAACCCTGAAATACGCAAATCTGTCTCAGCTCAATATTAATACAGCAGCATGAACATGATGAAGATGATATTTATATTGTAATTTCCTCAAAGGTTTTTGTCATGTTCTGTTCAGATTCAACTGGGAGGCTTTACCCAGACAACAGAAACAATGAGCTATATCATTATTAAATAAAAGCAAGTCGGAAAAATAGATATCTTTTAAGCTAGCAGCTACGATAGATGAAACAGCAGCGTTTCCGGCACAATTTTTGCAATGAGGAAAAAATGATCTGCTAGGCCGATTTGCATAGTGGGCCGTGCCAAGTCAGCCTCAGCGCGAGCCAGCTCGCAGGGAAGGAAGTGCGAGCTTTTGAATATGAATCGGCGGATGTTTGGAAACCAACGGCCGTCCGCTATCTGAGCAGAGACAGACGGGGATGAAGAGGCTGCCGCGAGCAAACGCTGAAAATGTGTGACGGCGACTATTGATCCACAGAACTGTGGGACACAGAAGACTCTCAGAGAGGGGGAAGAGAAGAGGGCAGAGGAGATGATGGACAGGAAAATGGGCAGAAGAATATTCACCCGCACTTCAATAGAACATGTGACATAGATAAACTTAGGTCATCAAGCCTCGAAGTCTTTCTTACTTTGACACCGTGGCCCACATCATCCAACAGCGTGTAGTCGATGGGTTTGCGGATGTAGCGCACGGGCCGCTCCATGTTGCCGGGGGCGATGATCTTGTGGGTGCGGGAGGTGTTCTTGTTCGTGGTCAGGATGCCGATCTCTCGACGCGCCACCTTCTCTTTATGGATATCCACCGTCTGCGTGAGGACAAAGGCGGGTTAAGAACCTGGAATTCAGCGTTAATTACCAGTTATGCCGCATTAGGACTGGGACGTGTTGAAGCCTGTCCCAGTGGTCACCGGGTAAAGACGGGATTAGAAACAGCTGAACAGTTGATTCCCAGTTCTTACTGGCTGATCAGAGTGGCAGTGATTTCTGCCCCACTGGCCTACACCCTGGGGGCAGCTTGGTGAGGTGCCCCAGTGAGCCAACGCATCGGGACCATACTGGAAATGGCAGTGACCTCCTTCACTTCCTGCCATTACCCTCCCTGTCCCCCAGCGGGGAGGGCAATTATTAATGACAGATAAGGGGATGAAGGAAGAACACAGAGATGCGGGTTTGCATGGCCCCTCTTACAAGAAATAATGATTCCTTCTTTATTTACCGACACGTCCTGACCTTTGACCCCCGTGACACTGCGACAAGGGCTCTGAGTTCAACCTTCCCGTTGTTCATCTCCCTCCGTGTCTGTTTAGATTCTTTTTATAGAGAAGGAAACTGAATCGACACACCCAACCTCAGAGGGGAAGAATAAAGACGGGGCCGGCCCATTTCCTGCCACTGATACGCAGGAAGCAGGATGCAGAGAGGAGAAAGTGAGACGGGCTCCAGAATCCAGAATCCCATTGTCTGGATTTAAATATGTACCATTAATTGAGACATTTAAAAGCCATCGAGCAGCAGAACACGCCAACGCCGGGAGGGGTACGGGCGCCATTTCCGTATTTCCGCCACACGGCTGTTGCTAACAACAAAGTTTTCTATGTGAGGTAATTTCGTGAAACCTCTTGTGGTAATAACTTACTTCATCCTGGGTGAGAGCTCTGCCTGCGCTTCCTGGCAGCCTCACAGTCTCATGTAATCTCTTTATTCTAATAAACATCTGGCTGCCTGGTCAACCTCTGCTCTGCTCCTGAGAACAAATGTCACCGCCGCATCAGTAGTTTGGGCTTAATAAACCGGTGCTTTGGCAGACGCTCTGCACATTTACAGCCCTCTGGTTGAAGGGAGGAGGCAGGGGGACAATTACCCAGTCTGCACTACACTTTATGACTCCAGCAAATGTGATGTTGATTTCCTTCATCAATGATTCAGTGGAATATATTTAATTAATATGGTTATTTTAATAATAGCCAGGCACGTTACAACTGAAAAATGAGGCGGGGAGAGTTCATTTGCATCAAGCTATTCCCCAGAGAAATCTGACAGAAACTGAAGCTCTGCCTGGTTTTGCATTGAGATATTCCCATCATCGTGGTCCTGCGAGCCAAAATGACCATTGTATCCGAGCAGGGACTATAAAAGGGATCTATAAAGGGACTCTTTCGCTGGACTGCACCTAGCTCTTCTCCATCCAGCAGCCTGTGCGACACAGCCAGCGCTGGAAAATGTGAAGGGACAAAAGAGCTGGCGTCAGGATTTCACTTCATCCCTGACAGGTTTAATGAAGCACAGAGGGAGGGCCACGGGGGTGACGGTCGCCGGCTGACAGGCAGGGTGGCCACATTGCAGAGGACTGCTGATGAAGCAGGAGAGAACAGAGAAGGGCTGTGACAGTTTGATATAACCCTGCCATACACTCTACGTCCGTTCCAGCCTGGACTTCAGCTCCCCAAATGGTTCTGCCGTGTTTAATAGGAAAAGTCAGTAGAGGAAAGGCTGAGGAAGGTACCTGGGAGATGTGGTTGATGGAGGACTCCATCCGTCGTAGCTGTGAGGCCTGAATGTCCAGCAGCTGCAGCACATTGTTAGCTAAGGCGTTGATCTGATAGGCTACACTGGCCAGAGACTGGGTGGTGTAGGCCTTGGTCTCCTCCAGGGCTTTCTTCTTGTCTTGAGCCTAAACGGAACAGAAGGACAGGCCAGTTGGAGAAAGGCAGCAGCCTCATTGTTGCCCTCAGTCATGCGCGCGACTTTTTCCTCTTTCATTGAATTAATATTTCTTTTGAAAAGGTCACAAACGAGGGAAAGAAACGAGCATTTCAGCTCACCAGAGGGATCGTAAGGAATAACTGAGAGGATGCAAAGAAGCCAGGAAAGACAACAGTAACCCTTCAAGACAACTCAAAAGGGAAAACATGGAACAGGTGCATCGTGGGAGCTGAGCCCAGCGAGCAGGAATGAAGGAATGCCAAGATGTTTCACAGGATACCAAATCTCCTGGCAGCATGAACCATCTGCTTCTAAGTGCCTGTAAATAGCAAAGGGACTGAAGGACATATTTTTAACTGGGAAAGGAAGCAGCGACATTGTGGTCATGAGGCAAACACTTGGAACATTACAGTTCCAAATTTCATATTAAACACATTATCGGGAGCTATAAAGCACCACGAGTGTCTGAATGCCCCCCAGATGGACTGGATACCCGGCACAAAATGATCAATTCAATTAAACCTGGCTTCGTTTGAAGAGGTCACAGTTCCATCAGAAACACAAATATCCATCTGTTAGAACCTCGCACAACAGCTGCAGCACCATTACGGGCAGATGTGCGATGGGTGACGATCACCTCGCAGGCCAATGACACAGCCTTAATTCAACACCCTCACAGAATATTAAGTCACACTGAAGCCAATCAAAAGCAGTACGAAGGGAAAAAGGGAAGTACAAAAGAAAGGGTGGATTATGGAGCCAGTCAAATGTAACCCAGGTTAATACTGTGATCAAACTGGCGATTTAAACTCAAGATACAATGAAAGGACGGAGGATATTAGTTGAGCCATAAATCCTGCTCTGCGAGGCAGCGACTCCCGAGTCTCTGGCAGAAGGAGGCAGCTCTGGCAGCGACAGACTGCTTCTCCTTGGGAGTGCAAGCGAGCGCTAACACACATACTTCCTTCCTGCTGTTGTCCGACTGCATGACCAGCGCCGTTCCCAGTACACGAGAACACCCCCCCACCCGCCAGATGACCTCACACACTACAGAGCTGTGAACGTTACACACACTTTCCATAATGCTCAATATTAGTGTCATTATAGCGAATAAACACTCTTCCCTTGTGTTACTATTGCAGAGCTCAAGCTCACAAACTATGTTTTTAATGCTTTTGATGATTAATTGGGCACAGAGGTGACTAAAAGTGCCTTTTCTTCATCGTACTAATGCCCAGGTCAAACAGTGGAATTCCATGAGTCATACGTGAAACAGCCGTGAGTCAGAGGCGAAGCATGTGAGCTGGTCGTGGAAGCACGTGGGAGGGAGGGGGGGTCCACATAAGGGAATTTTTAGGTAAATTCTCCTTCATCTCACACCTCGCCACTCATTCCTGCAGAGCGGTGGGTGGTGGAGAGCTCCGTTAACCATCCACAAACCAGCTTTGATCTCAAGTAGGGCTATTTGAACATGGAAAGGTCTGAAAATGGATCCAAACAACAAAAATGAGTCCTAAAAAAATGAGGTGAACCACCCGAACTTTGTGTGACTCTTGATTCCTTACAATGCAACATGGTTGCGTGAAGTGTTAGACGGCTGTGGCGGCAGGATGATGCAGACAGACAGATGCCTTTAATCCTGTCATTCTTCAATGGGGAGCTCAAAGAAGTGACCTCTAACGCGTTCATTTGGCTTAAAATCTCTGTCACGGAGGAATAATGTCAGGAAACGAATCAGCGAAAAGACAGTATAGATTTAAATCTCATTGCACCCCCCTGACCAGGTGTACGGCTGGAGTTACCATGGAGATTGAGCCGGAGGGCCTTGGCTCCGACCACAAAATCCATCCATCCGTCTCCTTGTTTCGCAGCAATCTGACAAAAGCAGAACTTGTGAAGGAACCCAGCCGCAGCTGTCGGTGTTTTGCGGTTGCAGACGGCGCTGTGACGGCTTTACGAGTACTTATCCTGGCAGCCTTTTAAAATTCAGCCCGTGTGTGCAAACAGGGATGCAGACTCTGCACTCACACAGGCGAAAAAAGCTGAATAAATGAGCGTGTGAGAAGGATGCACGGGCATAATCTGCTCCCAGCAGAACAAGATGCAGCATCCCAGCCTGAGACATATATGCCATATCACAGATATAAGAATAAAACATTTCAGATTGATTTTTTTTAAAAAAAAGAAAAAACGCTGTCTTATAACACATGTATTGAAGATTTAGAAGCGTGTTGTGATTATTTACAATCATATAAGATAAGACAATTTAGAGATTTAGCCAAGTAGAATAGGCTTCCTATTATACAGGCACCTAAACATGGCATTTAAAAGGCTGTATCGGTCGAATGCGCGGCGTCTTTTCCACTTAAATAACACGAAAACGGGTCGTAAATGTCTAAATATGCCGTAAAAGTGGACTATTAAATTGAGAAAGCTCTCGGTCGCAACCACGACACACCCTCTGAAAGCCCCCCCAGCGGATCACCACACGGCGAGAAGAGCCTGTAAAGCCCGGCGGAAACCGAGCCGAGCGGCCGGATCCAGCCAACGAAGACGGGCTCCGAACCCGGCCACTAAACCGCCATACCGGGGAAGGAAAGTACCGGCTCGGGCAGGCGGCGGTTAGGGGAGCCTTTCGTTCGTGACCAGCGTTTCCTGTCGCCGTGGTTTCACCCACTTCTGCTAAAACACCGAAGAGAGACGCCAGAAATCCGGATTTTCAACGGGCGGCCAGCATCGCCTACCTGGACATAATTGTTTTCACAGTATTCGGCCACCCGGGACAGGTTCTGGTAGCTCTCCACGAGGGCTCTTTTGCCGGCAGGGATCTCCTCCTCTAGTAGCATTTGTAGCTCTGCCATCTTACATCCCTTCGCATTGCTCTCCTCTCCGTCCTTCTCCGTGAGGCGAGGCGGTGATGCTGCGCCGCGTCGCTGAGAGAGGGGCTCCCCCGCCTGGCTTTGTCAGGCCGCAGGCCTCCGATTCACTACGGCCCGTGACGAGGCGCTCCTGCGTAAGAAAAGGCGCCCTGTGATTGGCTGAGCCGCGGGGGTAGAAGAGCCGCCAACCAATCAGCGTTCAGCGTGGATGACGTAGAGTCCCACGTTGAGATAAGAATCCCCCCCCCCTTACCGTTATTATTTCTGCAGTTCTCGTCAATATAATTGTTTTTTCTTTTACTTTTACTTTTACTTTGATTATTTTTTTTTTTTTACAGATTTGTGTCAAATTATGGTTAAATATATCACGTATCATTATATTATAGCAAGACGGTTCCCTTTTACCCATCGAAGCCCCCATGTTGTTTGTCTCCGCGATATCCCGGGGCCTTTTGATTCATTATCTTTTTGGGAAAAATAAAATATGGACCACTACGAATCCCCCCCCCCCCCCCCCCCCCCCCCCCCGGATTGTGAACTACTGGAATACCTGCACAAAAAATATAGCTTCACTGATGCTGAAATACACCAGTTTTATGTTTTCATGAGAGATAACCGTGTTACGAATATTTACTTTTGTAAACCGTCTGAAAATGTTTCATCTTAAAAAAAATTGCAAAAATCATGTATTCATTACATTTGAATGACACCTATATGGATGCTTGAAATTTATTCGAGATGTAAATGCAGATTAGAATATTTGGAGGGTGTCACTTTTTAATAAATTAAATGAACAAATAATTAGCTTGGTGTACGCGCTGATACGAATATTACGAAGCTAAAAGGACACCACATTTCCCACAATCCATCTCTGTTTAGAATCCGCTCCGAGGAGAATTGTGGGAAATGAAGGAATTAGCAAGATTTCTGGTCAGCGGTTCTCTAAATAAGAACTACATTTCCCAGAAGGATTATAAAACCCTGAAGGCTCATCGTTGACCGGAGTCAAGATTGGCTTTCTGCGGCATAATGCACACCGACGTCGGGATAATGAATTAATTATTTGAACGGCGATCATTAACTTTATGGTACGTTTATAATCAACCAGGTACAGCAGTAAATTATTGTCGTTAGATAATGATGTCTGATAATCCTTAGCTGACAGGGCGTGTTAGCTAATTTCTATGAAAATGTTATAAAAGGAAATAATCTGCATGCTGAGGTGGCACTTTTTTTAAATCTCAATTAACTGTGCATTATCTGATGTTTATGTTGAAGGCGTGAGGACACCTTGCCATCCATGTTGGGGTTCAGCATGGCGCAGGAAGAGGAGGAAAATAACCTGGAGGCGAAATTTGATGCTGCAGTTAAAGTGATCTGGAGTTTGCCTGAAGAAGGTGATAACTTATCTCTGCTGCTGCGGTCTATTCTCTGAACGGACGTAACTGGGCTGAGGCGTTAAATCATACAAGTGTTATAATTCTGTGTCTGCTGGTGTGTAATCAATGCTCCAGGTGACCTGACCTACATGCAGAGCGTTAAAGAGCTACCTTGATAAGTCTGTTGTACAGGATCAGACATGATTAACTGAATCAGTCATTTCATAGTCTACGTGCGGGAGATTATTTCATGGTTTTACTCCCATTTGCAAGCAGTCCGAACGTGGCTTGTATGCACTCCCATCTCTCATTTTAATCTGTTGTGTTGTGTTATTTCAGGCCCTTTCCAGCCATCTGATGACATGTTGTTGAGGTTCTATGCTTACCACATGCAAGCCACTCAGGGGCCCTGCAACATCCCGAGGCCCAGCAGCTTCTGGGACTCTCGCGGCAAAGTTAAATGGTAACTTCCATTTTTCTATTTTGAAAAACATTAAGCGTTTTCAAAAATTAACATATAGGGCATAAGTGCGCTGTTCCAAATATCTGATTTATTTGAATAAATCCCCATTTAAATCGTGAAACTGTTTATAGTCCTGCAGATCCACTGAATAGATTAATTATGGAGAGAGTCAGTTAGCCAGTGTCCACATTCTTGTTCAGTGTTTGCGTGTTGAACTAAGTCTTTGTTGCCAGGGATGCGTGGAGCTCTTTGGGAAACATGACAAAAGTGGAAGCCATGAACAATTACATCCAGGATATCCAGCTGGTAGGTCTTTTCAACGAAGGATGAATAGAGGCACTATTCATAATAATAATCAGCCTCTGTCATCAATAATTCACACTTGTGCCTTTAACACAGACTAAACTGAATATGTTCATTTTTAATACTGGTTATTCCACATTTCATTACATCGTGGGGACATTATTATGTGACGTTAAAGATGAAGTATCCTGCCCTTGTATTGGTTTTGTCGCTGGAATCTTTTCAAGCCTTTAATTTACACGTCTGGCAGTGACACAAGGACGTTCCTGGCAGCATTTTTATAAATTTTAACACTTATTTGTCAGATCTTGGAGACCATCCCCATCTCCGACGAAGTGTCCGATCTCGTGCAGAAGCTGGACAACTTCTTTATGGAGGTAGACACCTTTGATGATGAAGAAAACGACGTGAACAGCAGATCCTTCTCGAGGCCCTTTGAGCAACATGGAGGTAATCCACGTTTTGAGTATCGGTGTGGGACGCGGCGCTGCTGTTGATCTCTCAGACATCGTTTGTTACTGCTACTGAGCTTGTTTGTCATGTGACTTTTGTCATTAGATGAGCAGGAGAACCAAAAGCACAAACCAATGATGGAAGGCAAGTCAAGCTGAGATTGTTATTTGAGGCAGATTAATGTTTGCTAATGGCTTATTACCATGTGCTGTATATAAATCTGACCTATAGAACCTGGTGTGTCTGTGCTGTAGACAGTTTATTTGTGATAGCTGTAGTGAGTAGATAACCGTGTGGCTTCCTTTCTCTTTCACTGACATTTCATTGCTGGTTGATTACGACTAAATGAGGAGTTAATGAAGAGTGTCTCTCCACTGTTCAGGCTATGGGGATCTGTGGGACGATATACAAAACGTGCAAGAGCATGACAAAGAAGGCAGTGTTCATGGCTTGAGTAGCGAGGAGTCCAGCAAAGAGGCTAGTGAACTTGTGAGGAAAGAGGAATGTAGTGATTGGAAACGTGAGGAAGAGGAGATGGGAGATGAAGAAGACAATACGGAGGACAAGGACCAGGATTGGAAAGGTACTATCTGTATCTGGGCCATATGAGGTGTCCACAAACCAGTATCTTCATTTAAAGTGAAGGAAGGCTGCCGTAGCGCTCCAGTGTTGCTCCTGGCTTGTGCTGTCCCTGCTGAGCGCCGCCGAAGCATCCAAAAACATCAAAACCACTCTTTTTGACACAATTACTTCAAACACATGCACGTAGTATATTTAGAATCAGTAACAACCAACTCTGCTACTGCTATAAATACTCACGCTTGAGCCAAATTGGTGCTCAACTAAAAATACATCCCCCCTCCTTTTGTCCTGGTCTACTTGTAATATAAAAGGACTACAAAGCATCCACGGAAAACATAAGTCCTGATTTTGTTAATACGAATGTACATAAACTATATCTGTATGCACGTAGGGTTGGAGAAATGCCACTTTAAAAACAGGTGTGTAGTTTTCTGTTTTCGATATGGTCTCAGTGTGGACGCCAGACCAGAGTCTGCTGATGGTGGACGACACCAGGTGGCGGGCTGACACCCGTGGCTCCAGCAGCAGCGTGGAGGCCAGCGTGTCCTCCCTCACCAACGGGACCCACAGCTCTCTCAACACAGAGATGGAGGAAGACGAACTGGCTTATTCCATGGAGCGCAGTAGGCAGGGCAACACCTACACGCTCTTTAACGGTCACGTGTGTGGTAAGGTTGCACATGACAGTTTAGTCAGGCCGTAAATACGCTATTTGCAAAAGATTTATTTGTGTTTTCACTGTTCAGAACATCTTGACCCAATCCTTCACAAGAATCAACGATCCACAGACTCCGATAATGAGGAATTCTGCGATTCAATGGAGCATCTGGCTGTAGAAGAGGTATGGTGCTGTGTGCAAACCACATAAATATAAAGACCTGTGTGTGTGTGTGTGTGTGTGTGTCTGGGGGGGGGACTTAAGGTTTTAACTGTTTGTTAACTGCTGTTCATTAATTATAGTTACTGTCGTCCTCCTAAGGGGAGGTCTTCATCAAAAATTCTGCCACCTGGATCACGAGCTGACTCAGTCAGACAGATGGATCTTTGGTTTGACAGCAGCAGTGGCAGAAATAGAGGAGAGAGTCAAGTGATCGTGGCAGATTCCTTCTTTAAAGATGGGATGAATGCGCGTCAACTTCACAGCTCCCTGTCAAGCCGAGGACGAGGTGAGCCGCAGCGGTCCTCTCTTATTGATGCCAAAGTTGTATCTCGCAGATGCCGACATCAAGATTTCTTGTCAGCTTCTCAGGCATCGAGGGCGACCTGTAGTTCTGGGCTGTGCGCCGGCGTAGATGCCCCCTGCAGTGTGTCGCAGAGCAGCCGTGCTGCTGGGGCAAATGTCAATGAGCAAATAGCTGCAGCTCTGATGAGGCTGCAGTGGGACATGACCAATGTGGTACACAGGTTGCACGCTCTAGAGGCACGTACATCATCACGGGTGAGTAGCGGCCATGTTATAGCTGCCTTATCCATGTAGAGATGCACCATCCTCCAACTTTAAAATCTACATTAGGCTGCTGAGTAAAAAACCTGCTTTATTTTTTCCCAGTCAAGATCTTCTTTGAGGCAGGAGAACTCATTACCCTTAGAAAAAAAGGTCACTTTTCAAGCCTCACAGAATTAGATTTATTTCTTTTTTAGGATTCAGATTATCCAAAACCTGATCTCTTTTGTCTATTTCCACAGCTCCCAAGACCATCCTGGTGGCCTTTTGACTTCTGCCCGCTTACAGTCGTGTTATATGCACTCTGGCCGCTGATAACCCACTGGGGTGTCCACGTTTACTTAAAACACAAGCGTAGGTGAGAAAGTGTATCAAAAGTGACCCTGTCTGTAATTTAATTTTAGTTTTCAACCTTTAAAACCTTTTTGTTCTTTTTTGCTCACAGGAAAATATGAACGTTTTGACAGCGGCTTCAATGAAGGATGATATTGTTGCTCTTTGTTGCTTCATGAGTTTTTGAAAGATGTGTGTAACAAATCATATGTGAGATGTAGAAATATTAGTCAGAAAAAATAATATTACTAGAAATATTAGTCAGAAAAATGGAATTTCTGGAGTAAACATAGCATTTTAACTTAATGGAACTATTTATGTATTTAGAATGTAAGTGTAATAATATTATTTATTATAATTATACATTATTTATATATTTGAAACAACTACTATCGTATTCTTGTGTATGGTTTAATTTATCTTTATTTTCTTGTATAAAGATGACATCTATCTGTTTTGTAACAAGTGGTTCAAGGGACAAGATAACAAGTGTTAATTTACTTATAGAATTATTTTAGTCAATTTACTGCATGGGGTGGAAAAAGACCAACAATCAAACACAAGGGAAGAACAATCTCAATCTGTTATGCTTGCAAATATGCAAATGTCAATGCTATTGACTATATAAATGATGTTGATTTATAATAAACATAATACAGTACTGAGAAAACATAATATTCTGTATTTATTGGCCATACACTATGAAATGTCATGAATTTTAAAATGATATGGAAAAATGAATCTGCACGTGTTCTATTCCTACAAATAGGTGAATAGTTTGATTAAAAGGTGGTTAAGGCGGAACCTTCGTATGCAGAACCTTCAGATTTTGATACGAATACAAATGTGTGTTACACAATACGTCCAACGACACATCCGGTTTCTTCCACCTGTCATGCTAACGTAAACGTTAGCAGTGAGCGCACTAATGCGTTATGATTGCTAAATAGAAAGTAAACGACACTCATTGCGGACCTCAAACTGATCCGAGCAGTCGTCAAGCTGTTTTGTCTTCAAGTTTCTTTTCATCCAGAGATAATATAAAATGTTTTCTTTGTCCGTTCAACCTCAGGTAAAAGAAAGCGGAAAAACAAGCTAACACTAGCATAGTTGTTATTGCCGGTGATAGCGGGCAACGTTAACCTTAGTTTAGTAGATGTCTGTGACTTTTCATCGTGTTTGATTATTCGACTACTTCTACGTTTATTGCACATGGTGGATATATTAGTTTAATTTATATTGTCAATGCTTTTGTTTGGAGCAGATTCAGATAGCTGTTGTTGCTCTTTAACCCACCTTTTTTAGTTACAGTATAAATCTGAATTTGAGGAATATATTGACCTAAAATGGTCTTGTTCCAAAGGTTGCATTTATAATTGTGAGTTGGTATTGAAATTGCCGATGTCACCTGAGCCAGTGGGATTATTTGTTCTTGCAGATGACTGTACCCCTGAGCCACCTCATCAATGTTCTCCACTCTGTGAAGAGCTCAGTGGGCTGCGGCACGACCACCTTCTCTTCAAGAAAACAGAAAAACCTTGCCCCAGAATCAGAACTGAGCCGCACAGAGGTACTTTGTCTTTGTAGAATTGCACTTCCTCAGTAGTTGAATGTTACGTGATTATAACAACATATTACGTGCAGCCCAAACTCAGCCTGCGTGAGCTTGGATTGTCAGAACTGGGAGAGCGGCAGCTGGATGAGTTGGTGAACCATTTGCTGCCATGCTGGAGTCCTCAGCACACTCCATTTCCTTTGGGTGGACAGACAGTGTGGAGGACCTCTCATATGTCAACACACTCATTTTTCTGTAATAAGCATGGTGAGCCAGAACTGTTATTATAGAAGTTAACAAGACTTAAATAGAGTTTTCTGTGAGTGCATCGTGTGAACCCTGTATATTCACAGCTATGCCACGTCCCCTGTTCCCAGGCTTCCTCTGTGGGTCAATGCCCATGTCAGCCCAGTTTTTCTCTGGGCAGCATCATTCACCTCTTGAGGCATTCAAGACAGACCTGCACTCACCAGGTAAAGCTATTATTTTAGCTGATAAAGTAGCATCTAATCAAGTTTAATAACTTGAAATCATACCTTAATAAAGAGTTTAAATTCACTTTAATTGTCAGTGTTGTCATACATTTCAAAATAAGATTTCAACACGTGCTCACGCACCGTGTGCTCGCTGTACGTTTCCAGTGTGGGTCCAGAGCAGAGGCTTTAAAACCTTGAGGAGTAAACCCAGGCGGGTGCAGTCAGCCTTTGAAGGTTCCCCAGAGTCTGAAAGGTTCACGCCGTCTTTCATGAAGGTGAGTTATTTGCAAAGGAAGATTTCCATCAGATATTTAATCTAGCATACAGTATTAGTGCATTAAATAAGTAAGAAGAATAAAGATACTGCATTGATTTGATGAATTTGACTGCCCCCCCGTGCCACAGGGCTTCCTGACACGTGACAAGGGGCTTTACAGTGAAAGTCTGGACAGCCTGCTGAAGAGTAAGAACATACCAAATGGGGAGCAGGATGCTTTCAAAAGGGGCTTTACCGAGGGTTTCCTCAGAGCTCAAGGCTTTAGGCAGCGCACGCAAGGCAAGGTTTAGCACTGAGCACTACACGATCTTTTATCCCCTGACTTCCACTGACATCATCCCTCTACAAATGTGCAGAATCTCTGAGGAGGACTCGTCTCATCCTGCTGGTGCTGTTTCTTGTTGGGCTCTACGGCCTCTCCAAGACCCCATTCATATCGGGTAATGGCTCTTTCGTCTAAAACGTCACTGCGTGATGGCATACTGGCATGTTCCCAACAATATACGTTGCTGCATTTATGGATCTGCATCATCCTGCACACTTACTGCCAGTTATCTGTCGGAGAGAAGAAAAGAAATGCCTAACTCTCTATTAAGCCACTAATGTGTGTGATCAGTGATGTCAAACGGGCAGCATGCATGAGCGTGCATTAATCATGCCGTGTAGTGTTATTTCGAGCTTTAATCTAACCGTTTTGAATAGTGCGGTTCCGAACCACATCAGGCCTGGACTCGGCGGTGGATCCCGTGCAAATGAAAAACGTCACCTTCGAACACGTCAAAGGCGTAGAGGAGGCTAAGAATGAGCTGCAGGAGGTGGTGGAGTTCCTGAAGAACCCACAGAAGTTCACAGTCCTGGGAGGAAAGCTGCCAAAAGGTGAAAGTGCCACGCTTTCTGAGACTGCATGGATATCGCTCAGTGTCGCCATTCTTCTTCATCCTCTCCGCTGTTCTCTGTCTTTAGGTGTCCTCTTGGTTGGCCCCCCAGGGACCGGAAAGACCCTTCTTGCCAGAGCTGTGGCAGGAGAGGCGGACGTGCCCTTTTACTACGCCTCTGGGTCAGAGTTTGATGAAATGTTTGTTGGAGTTGGGGCTAGCCGCATCAGGAACCTTTTCAGTGAGATTTCTTCCAAACTTATTAAAATTTTATCTCTCTCTTTCTTTTAATCAACGACAAATCCGCCCTCTAGTGGTCAAAATGTGGAACCGCACGCTTCCCATATACTTCCCACTTCTCCAACATTTATTCCTTTCTTGATACATTCTTTTGAAATCCTCCTTTACCCCCTTAATTATTGTGTTTTAGTAGATTTGTTATAAACAGTATTGGTTTTACTGACTTATTGTCTTTTTTCTAGGAGAGGCCAAAGGCAACGCCCCTTGTGTGATATTCATTGATGAGCTGGACAGCGTGGGCGGGAAAAGGATCGAGTCTCCCATGCACCCTTACTCCCGACAGACAATCAACCAACTGCTTGCAGAGATGGATGGGTAATTAACTCAAAGCCAGGGAAGAATCACTACATTAAGACAATTGGCTAAACTGCTAAATGTCTGACAAATCACCTTTTTTTCCCACCACATTAATAAAAAGCTGGAGCTTTGGGCTACAGAATAAATGCAGAATCGAATCAGACAGCTGGAACTTGGTGTGTTGGAATGAGAAAATGACTTGCGTTTGCCTTTTTGGTTTAGGTTCAAACCAAACGAGGGTGTGATCATTATTGGAGCAACCAATTTTCCAGAGGCTTTGGATAAGTATGTTACCATTACATTTCAAAAGTATATATTTTTTTAACAGTCAACAGGATTAAACAGCAGAGGCCAGTTCTCAGTATAAACCCTTTCTGGTCTTTTCTAGTGCTCTGATCCGCCCAGGAAGGTTTGACATGCAGGTAACTGTCCCAAAACCTGATGTGAAGGGACGCACAGAGATCCTTAACTGGTATTTAAAGAAGATTAAAGTGGATCCAGGTGTGTTTTACTAAGAATCTCGTTGCTGCTTGACTCTGGGCAACATGACATCATCGCCTGAGACTAACTGTTTTGTCTTTTCTCGGCAGCTATTGAAGCCAACGTGATCGCCCGAGGCACCGTTGGCTTCTCTGGTGCTGACCTGGAAAATCTGGTCAACCAGGCCGCCCTGAAGGCTGCAGTCGACGGGAAAGACATGGTCTCCATGAAAGAGCTGGAGTTCGCCAAAGACAAAATCCTGATGGGTGAGTGTTGGCGACGCTTTCCTGTTATCACATTTCTGATATTTGGATATTTCTGATATCTGCCGCACTCCTCTGCCCGAAGGCCCTGAGAGAAGGAGCGCAGAAATAGACATCAGGAACAAGCGCATCACGGCGTACCACGAGTCGGGCCATGCCATCGTGGCGTACTACACCAAAGACGCCATGCCCATCAACAAGGCCACCATCATGCCCCGAGGCCCCAGTTTGGGACATGTGAGGACACAAAAACCTGAAAACTCACCTTTCACTGCAGAACTTGGAGCGCTTTTTCTTAAAAAATACCTGTTTGTGTCCTCTCAGGTGTCCATGCTGCCAGAGAACGACCGCTGGAGCGAGACCCGCTCTCAGCTGCTGGCTCAGATGGACGTCAGCATGGGAGGCCGTGTGGCGGAGGAGATCATATTTGGCCCTGAGAACATCACGACTGGTATAGTGCAACGTATCCCTTATTTTATTGTGGATCGCTCGGTCGACTGACTATTTTCTCGCCCTCCAGGCGCGTCGAGCGACTTCGACAGCGCCACAAAGATCGCTAAATTGATGGTAACCCAATTTGGAATGTGCGAAAAGGTTGGTAATCTGAATAAAAGGCTGACTCTAGCACCTGTAACCTGATCTCATAAGTGTTGCTCCTCCTGTCTTCCAGTTGGGTGTGATGACCTATACCGACCTGACGGCTCAGAGCCCGGAGACGCAGGCAGCTGTGGAGCAGGAGGTCAGAGTTCTGCTGAAGGTGGGTCAGGTTATTGGGGGTTTTCCACTCTGTAGTGAACATCAATAGCGTTTGGACAAGAATCTCCTCCATGTTCTATTTTTAGCTCCTTCATCTTGTCTTATTTGAGGGTTTTGTTTGTTTTTTTCTGCGTCCAGGACTCGTACGAACGTGCCAAATCGCTGCTGAAGTCTCACGCCAAAGAGCACAAAAAACTGGCCGAAGCTCTGCTCTTGTATGAAACTCTGGATGCCAAAGACATCCAGCTGGTCCTGGAGGGAAAGACGCTGGAGATGAGATGAGCCCACACGGCGGTGGCGAGGGGAAGGGTCCGCGTTGATGTGCTCAGGGGTGATAGAACGAGGGATGAAATCAGTGGTCGTGGTGTCTCTTTCGTGTTTTACTCCCCAATTCATCCTCTTTGTGTTACATATGAGATGTAATTCCTTTGGTTTTTAATTTAAGTACACGTTCCATGTTTATGTTGCTCAGGTCACTTTATCAGAATAGCTTGAATGTTATATTTGCAGCTCAAACCTGACCCATCATCTATTATTTGTTTGTTTAAGGGTAAAATTTTGGCAAGCTTATTTTCCACAAACATGACATCATCGCAACATTATTCCATTTTCTCCGTGTATATTCACATCTTCCAGGCTACACTTGTGTGTCGCCATGACAGGTCTGTTCTCTGCACCTGACGCAATTCTAGAATGTCCCCGAATTCCCCCCCAAAATTCCCTCCCCACCCCCAAACGCCATTTCTATCTGCGTTACTTATATTTGAAGGTGGCCTTTATGGGAATGTACTGTAAATGTAAAAGTTCTCTCTAAGATAGAACTTATGTAAAGGGTCTCAACATTTTGGGGAGTGTACAAATGTCCATGTAAAATATTTTATTTCCTGTGTACAGAGATCAGAGACGCGCAGCCTCAACGAGCATGTGACAAATCCACCGTATATGTATGTTGTGTGGTTTATTTAAAATCTTGTGTTGTAGTCAGGTTGTCCTTGCAGATATAAAATCAGTGCAGGAAAAATACAGTACAATTTTTAAAATGTCACGGGCAGACACAATAAACTCAAAGACTTATTTCCGGTGTGGTTTTTGACTGAAATCTACAACGCCGACGCGGCGTCAACCATCGTCACTGCTAGCTTTGGCAGAACAAGCCGCCAGTAGCGTCAAAATAACTGGGATGAAGACTAAACCGTGGATCAGCCCCAATGTCATCACCAAGAAGATGACCTTGAAGAACGTCCTGAAGATGTAGCTCCCAGACAGGCTCAGCAGCACCACCCCTAAGATGGTGGACAGCGCCCCCTGCAGTATGGGGTAGCCCAAGCGGGCCAAGGCGTCAGTGGCTTTCTTGTTGACGTCGGTCTTGCTGCTGGACACAAAGGCGTAGGAAACGTGCGCTGAAAAGTCTACGGAAAAGCCGGTGCACATGACCAGGTTGATCATGGAGATGGAGTCCAGGTTCACGCCCCAGAGCGCCATGAAGCCCGTCACGCCAACTATCACCGAACAGACCGAGAAGGCCACCCACACGGGGCACAGAGGACTGGGCATGAGGGCGAGCGAGACCACCAACATGGCCACCGCAGCTACCAGGACCGTCTGGACCGTCTTGGCCCTGACGACAGTGTACTGGTCAAAGTAGATGAAGGCTGGGTGGAAGACCAGGAGCGGAACCGGACACTCCGCAGCCGTCTGTCTGAGTTTCACCATCACCTCCTCCTTTGGAATCTTCTGGAGCGTTTGAATGAAGAACCGCGAGGCCTGAATCTGACCGCCCGCAGAGAGGTTGAGGTCCAGTTTGAAGATGGAGTCGACTTCCAGGAAGCGCGACAGGTGTGTGTGGAAAGCAGCACGAGAAGTGAGATTGAGGTCATTTGTCTTTGCGTATCGTTGGAAAGAAAGAAACCAGGCCAGAGTTCCGCTGACGAAGGTCAAACTTTCAAATTCGGACATGCAGGAACGCAGACGCTCCCGCTCGGACTGGTCCCAGTAACGCAGCGGCTGCTTTACCGCCACCATCACGTTAAGGCCGTAATCGCTGAAGTGCTGTCTTTGATCTTCAAAGTAATCGATGATATAGGAGTCATCCAGAGCCAGGTGCTTGGTGTCAAGTCCTTCCTTTAGGATGAGGCATCCGTAGATGCTAACGGCTAGATAGCCTGCATAAACGAGGAGGACGCACACTTTGACACATTTGTGGGTCAGAAATGGCCCGTAGAACTTCTCGAAGACGTGCGACATGGCCTCGGGCTCCTCCTCCTCCATGATGTCATTGTGTTGCCCCCCGAGGGAGCAGATGCTGGAGATCTTGCTTGTCTTTGGGGGCAAATCTTCTGGGACTTTCCCACAGGTGAACCAGTGCTGGTCCTTAGCTTCCCTGCGTCCGTTCAAAGCCATGCACGCCCCCAGGAAGGTGATGCTGTACAGATAACAGAAGCAAACGGAAACCCCGGCATAGAGGCAGAAGGACCGGACTGAACCGAAGGGCGAGCTGTAGCCCACAAAGAGAGCCAGGGCATTGGTCAGGGTCGTGATGGAGATGGAGACGCCAGCGTCGCCATAGGTGCCGGCCAGGCGGTCGGGAACGCTGTCCAGGACACGGGTCCTCCTCCAGCAGGCGATCAGGATGAACATGTCGTCCAGGCCAACACCTTCACAAAGAGAGAGGTTTGGAGGATTTCCGAAGAGGTCCTGGACCTGCAAGGAGGAACGTTCTTACCTAAAATCATAAATGGGCAGGAGGCGGCTGTCATAACGAAAGGTTGATCCAGCAACAGCAGCGTGCCGAAGCCGCTCAGGACGGCCAGAGCTGTGGAGAGGACGCCACAGAGAGCCACCCACACCTTCGTCCTCACGTTATCCAACCTGGGGGGGAAGGTGGCACATCAGCAAACATCTCGGCACACGTAAAGAAAACCAGGTGGGGCAGATGCTTGCGTAACCTCCAGCAGGATATTATGGAAAAGGTGATGGCAATGGCGTAGGCAGTGGAGAACAGGCGGATCACAGATCCCGGAGTTTTCTGAAATTCCCACTGCATGGACCTGGATGTGGAGTATGACACCTGGACAGACGGACAGATAGAAAAGGAGAAAGGAAAATCATCAAACTTAAAACTCGAGGTGCTTCATACCTGAAGGGAGGCGGTCGACGCGTTCGAGACCAGGTGAAGGAAACCCTGCAGCCACAGGTCGGTTTTGGCTCCCTCGTCCTGACGTAGGTAATAAAAAAGCTGAATGGCTCTGGAGCTCAGCACAGCTGAGCGGTTCCTGCACAGCTCCACACCTCCCAGACTTCCATGTAAAGGAAAGCTCCCGTTCTCAGAGTGAAACCACGGGAACGTCAGATTGACCCTGTTGCCAACGGTGACGTCCAGGATGTCGTTGGGGGCGCAGGATCCCAGCGCTCCTGCGCAGAGGTCCTCGTATGCAAACGACTGGTTGCCGTGGTGAACCACCATACTCCGGACTTCAGAGTCCAGCTCAGCGATGTTCTGGAGAGCCTCCGCAGTCAGAACACCCCCCTCACTTGTAGCTATGAGGGTCCCATAAGTCCCACTTGTGCTGAGCCGCAGACGGGAAAACACGGACTCATTCCCTGGAAACGTCTCACGGATGTATCTTCTCTCCTCCTTGGCTTGGCCGTCCACTGGCGTGAACTGCTCCTCAATGTCATTGGCCACTCTGTCCTCAAGGAAATAGAAGCCGGACCCCAGACCTGTAGAGAGGAGAAGCGGGGCGACCAGGAACCACCAGGGATGAGACCCCACCAAATGACCCATCGCCTCAAAGCAAAGACGTAGGCGCTTCTCCAGGCAGTCTGAGCCTAATCTGACCATGATAGCTCCAGTTTAATCTCATAAAGTCCTCACTTCAGCCAGAAGTTCCTCAGAAATGAGCTGTGAGTCGCCACCGGCGGCTCCATTTATTCAGTTTGAGGACTTTAGCATAATAACAGGGTTCGGCCTGCGTGTAATGAACCGTAGAAAGTTCTGGTGAAAAGGAGGAAAGGTGGAGCACGGCCCGGTGCTCAGCACCCTCTGGTAATTCCTCTTCACGGTTCAGTTAATGTTAAAATTTAGCGTCTTCCCTGGGGTGGAGGAGAAGCAGAGACGCAGAACAAAGATGCATTATAATGTGATGTTTGGCCCATTCACATGTTCTACCTGCCCCCTCACAATAGCTCTATGTACACTTTTCTCTGAGCTCCAATAACGTTACAGAAGAGAAAGAATCTTTGTCTTACAGGGAAAGAATAAAGAATGTGTACGTGAAGAATAAAATATCCAACTAAACCTACCTAAGAGTTTTAAAATAAATGAATGGCTATTAACCTTTGGACAGCAATCAATGCATCCTTTTGCATCCGCAATCTTTTTTCTATACGCTAGAAAGTGTATATATTCAAATTAAATACATAACAGGTTAAAGTAGCAGCCAAATGGTATTAATATTACGATGTTATTTTATTGTGTCCCATCCCGACTTGAGCTCCGCTATTTAAATATTCACGCCTGACGTCACGAGCCACGTGATCGGAAGTGGTCTGAGAAACCAACTGTCATCGACTCGCTAGCCGTCTGTAGCCGAAAAAACTAGGAAGACTTGTCGATAAAAGCGTCTTCGGGTTCGAGTCAGACATCCCACGGGAGGAATATGGACGAAGACGTGCTGACGACTCTCAAGTTGTTGATAATTGGTGAAAGCGGAGTCGGGAAGTCCAGGTTTGTCCTCGGTTTTAGCCAGCTACGCAGCTAGCCTGTTAATGTAAACATGTTTTGCTGTTTCGACAGCTGTGGAAACAGACGCTAAATTAATGTCAAAAAGCTGACAACATGTTTAAAGGGATTAAAATTATTGACCTAAACTTTATTGGAGTTATGGAATGGTTTCAATGCTTGTTTGTCACCACTAGACTTGTTGTTGCGGTTATGGCTGAAGGCTTAAAACAGCCTTTTGTTCTGTATCTCCTCCTTTTTTCTATATCATATTTCCTTCCTTCTCCAGTCTCCTGCTGAGGTTCACAGACGACACTTTCGATCCAGAGCTGGCAGCCACAATAGGTCTCACAAAAGCATTTTTATTTATCCAACTATAATACAGGCTGAAAATAAAACTTTAAGATGAAATAACTGTTCTGCCATCTTTTATTCTATTCCAGGTGTGGATTTCAAAGTAAAGACACTTGCAATCGATGGTAACAGAGCCAAGCTCGCCATTTGGGTAAGACTAAAGCCATTTCCACGCCATTTTCACGTCTTTTTCACGCTTTGATGAAAAACACGAGGAGCTGTTCGCTTTTCTCCACAAGGTGGCGACATCGCGCAGTTGCAAACTGTTGCGTGTTTTTAATAATTTAATATATTTAAAGAAATGCAGACACACCAGCATTCTTATTTGAATTTATTGCTCTCATCCTTGCTTTTTATTTTTTAATGACTTTCCTCATGATCCTTATTTGTAGTATCGGTATCTGGAGAGTATCTTCCCCTCAGGCTGAACTCTTGATTGTCTAAATGTAATCCTTTTATATATTGATATCAACAGTGGTTGGAGATCTGGTAATGGTCAGTTTTATCTTTTAATGTCGTCTGACTGTGAGCTATCAGAAATATGAACAAATCTGACGCTGGCGGGGCGTTCGCCTGGGTGGACGTGCGGCGCAGATATGGCTCGCTCTGCCGCTTGTCAGGTCTCATTGCAAATCACGGAGTGACATTTCTCAATAAAAGATTCCTGGGTCCAGTTATGGGATCCAGTTTGACTCCAGCATTTAATAACTCCTACGCTGGGCCAAGCTCTGAAACTCTGGAAAAAACTTATCATCACTGCTAATCTTCTGCATAATCCCGATGACAAACAAAGTCCATAAGCACGACCCGGCCAGGCCTGTTGCGAGGCCCATACGGGCAACCGTGCGTATCGTTCTCCGTGCGTATCGTTCTTGATCCCAATGCATTTGCCTGCGCAGGACACGGCGGGGCAGGAAAGATTTCGCACCCTGACGCCCAGCTACTACCGTGGCGCCCAGGGCGTCATTCTGGGTAAATATTGACGCCGTGCAGCGAAAACACCGCCACCACGCATTTGGCTCCACACGCAGAGCCCGATTTCTGTTCACCACGCTCGTACACGCGCGCGCGAACGCTTCTGTTTGTGCCGACAGTGTACGACGTCTCCAGGCGCGACACTTTTGTGAAGCTGGAGAACTGGCTGAACGAGCTGGAGACCTACACCACTCGGATGGACCTCGTGAAAATGCTCGTGGGGAACAAAATCGACAAGGTTCGAGCCCCCGGAACGACGCTCGCTCTGTGTTATTGGAGGTTCTGAACCCCGGGACGTCTGCTTCTGCTTTCAGGATGACCGTGAAGTGGACAGAAACGAGGGGCTGAAGTTTGCCAGGAAACACTCGATGCTTTTTATTGGTACGTATAGTCGAATCAGACATGCTCATTTAGAGTCACGCAGCCATCAAATGGAACGCGGAGCTGCTACCACGTTTCCTTCAGATGTCGGAGCTCTAATTGTGGGGCTGGAAGCAGCCGAGACGTCCCTCGGCGCACCGGGCGCTCGGTTCGGGTTTGTTGCCTTGTTTACGTTGACTGTTTTTGGCTTTGGAGCCGCGATGGAAGACGCAGCTGCGTTATGATTAAAATCTGGCGGCGCTCCGTTTTACCGGATCCTCGTCCGCACGTGTTCCCGATTCACATCTGCCCGTCTGGGAAATTAGGTTAACGTTCCTGTGGAGTTTCCATTTTAAAACCGTTTTAATTAAGCGGCTCTGAGAGGGGACGGGGGATCCAAGAAAAAGATGTGGGTTTAATCAGACGTGAGGACGTCTCTGCTCTGTGGGACGTCCCCTCGTGTCTTTGAGGAACTGTGAACACCTCAACCTTCCCTTTAACTCCACCAATCCGCCTGATTTCGTTCAGAGGCCAGCGCAAAGACCAAAGACGGCGTCCAATGTGCCTTTGAGGAGCTGGTGGAGAAGATCCTCCAGACCCCGGGACTGTGGGAGAGCGACAACACGGGCCAGAGGCTCCAGCTGGGCGAGCAGCAGCAGGGCGGCGGCCGTGCCTGCGGCGGTTACTGCTCCATACCCTGAGACTCCCAGCAACCTGACAGAAGTAACCCCGGGCCAGGAATGGAAAGGACCACGGCGAAAGAGGGAGCGGCGGGACCGGACCGGAGCTCTGAGGAGAAGAGCCCGTCGGGATGGTTCTGCTGCTCCGCCCAGACTTTGCTTTGTTTGCACACCTCCTTCACAACTCACCTGCCACTCGCCACCGCTCTGCTCGGACAAGAGGAACGCCCAGAAGTGTTTTAGAGAGGGAGGCGGCGATAGCGTGGGGCCTGTCACATGACTCTGGTCAGATATGACTCCAAATCATGTATTATAATCAGCACAAGCGGCTGCAAAGTTCCAATCCAAAACCTCAAACCGAGCATGTTTACCGGCTCCATTTCTCATCATGTGGAACGTTGGCCGGCGCCATCATGTGAACACCACATCTACGCCATCCCACCAGGCCTCCCTGCTCCTGACGCTTCAAACCTTTCCTTTATTTTCCACTTTAAAAAGACTAAATTTAGGGCTCCATCTTTCTTCTCTGTCAGATCTGGACCATGACGGCAATATTTACGCTATTTAGGGGTTAGAAAAACGACAAAAAAACGGCGCTTTTACTGGTTTTCGTGACGGTCGTGTGATCGTATGACCTTGATTTGTGGTTTTGTCTCACCGATGTCGCGAAAGTATTAATCTTGTGTCACGTCTGACTGTCGGACCTATTTTCTGTATGTAAACCTGTTCTGACCTCTCCGGGTGCCCGTGCTTCTCCCTCGTGTCGTCTGTTTGAGTCATATAAACCAACGCCAGCCCGGCGCCGCATGGCGTTTGCCACGCTCGCCGCCTCTGTCATCTCATACTGAAATAAAGGACGTGCACGTCCGACAGCGTTGTTCCATTTAGTGTCCGTCCCGTGTGTGAGTTCACTTAATCAGAAGCAGGTTCACAGTGGAAAAGGGAGAGGGGCCGTCTTTTCCGTGACGCTGACGTCTGCTGAAAGCATCATTTGCTCAAAATGTCAAAAGGCTGAACGGGAACTCAAAGTGGAAAAAAGAAAAAGTCCTGGTAACCATGTGGGTTTTATTAAAAACTGTCCCAGAGTAACCTGATAACAAGTGTCTGAATGTTCCCGAGAGCGAACGAGATGCTCGTCGGGATGTTTCTGGACCTAAAAAGGCTGTTTAACGGCCTGGTGGCGACAATATTCACATTAAAAAAAAAAAAAGATATTTGTTTTTATTTAGTTCTACAGGCAGATGTCACATCATTATGCCATCAGTTCCATTTTTTTAATTAAATTATATTAAGGTCAAGAAACCTCCTTGGACTTGTTGAAACCATTTTCCGGCCAGTAGAGGGCAGCAGAACGCGCTGTTAGCACTGATCTAATCTTAGCTGGGACCTTCCGGCACCCTCAGCCCCAAATTTCAAACGCAGCTCCGCATCTTTCCGCTCGGGTCAAAGCAAACGATCGATCTCCTGGTTTCACATTTGGTTTTATTCATATAGCTGCTGTGGGACTTTTCCCCCGGGGGATAATCCGCGTCTCAGGGGAGGTCGAGTAACTTCCTGCAACAACGGGCAATAATACGTCGAAACAGAAACCGTCTACGGGCCAGAGGTCCCGCGTGCTAATGCCATGCAAAAGTTCGCTACTGTTGCGTCACAGTCTGAAGGTTGTGGGTTTGAGTCCCCCCCCCCCCCCGTGGTGCTTCGTCCTTGGATCTCTGCCCTTGGAGGCTCTTGGTTAATAAAGGTTAAACAAACAAACAAAAAAATAAAATTATAATTGTACAATTCCAAGACTGTCGGGCATCTGGAAGTCCTGTAGGCTAAGGAAGGATGAGCTCGGCCCGGATGCCGGGCGCCGAGACCCCCCCGGCCAGGGCCACGTTAACAGTCTGGACCTCGGAGATGTGAGAGGACTTCTGGATGATTCTGCTGGCCAGAGCGGGCCTCACGGTGCAGCTCTGCCTCAGAGCACAGGTAGGTCCTGTCACACACATCCTGTCGATCAAAGCCCTCCTGCTGAGCGCCAGCGGCTCCCTGGCGTGCCTCTGGCCGGCGGCGGCGGCGGCGCCGGGCCGGACCACGCCGCTCTGCTCCGGCGTGCAGCTCTGCCCCTGGGCCAGGTTGGTCAGAGCGACGGCGGCGTGGATCTCCCTCCAGCCCTGGTGGACCCGTCTCGGCTGCTGCCGCTCCCTGTGGACAACACAGACGACCCATCATGCACCGGGGCGGCGTTTTTAAAATCTAAAGCAGACGTCGCCCCTCGGCGCAGGCTCAAAACTAAGCAGATGGAGCTAATGTTTCCACGGCGGCCTCCAAGTGGAGGCGGAGGGGGAGGAGAAGCTGCAAAGTGCAAACAGCTGATGTGAGTGAAGGCTGCGAATTACCTGTCACATCGAATTGAAGTATAGTCTGTTGTGTCTGCAAGAGAAAAGACAAAGACTCACCACGGCGTGCCAGGAATCTGTTTACGTGACGGCAGCGCAGCCGCAAACGCAATATTCATATTAATAAACCGATGCTGGGATTTATGAGCATGTGGGAGCGATTTGGATTAATTCCTAGCGTGTGTGCGTGAGGGTTTACAGGGGTCTGCGGGTCGTGGGCGCTTCCAGGGTGTCTGGGCCTCCCGATAGAAATGTTAGCCTTTGTCTGGATGCGTTTTGCAGGACCAGAAATGTTCGGCTCGGTGGGAGTTCAATGGCCTGACCCCCCCCCCCCCCCTTGGAGTGGGAGTTGGATCTGATATCTGCAACATGTATTCGGGACCGACTGCCGTTGGTGTTTAGTCCTCGATGTGTCGTTTAAGAGTCTCCGAATTTAATTCTTGAAGGGAGAAGGATTGATCGTGATGTCACGATGTCAATGGACTTAGCAGCCGACGCTAGCCCCCCTCCCCCCACCACCACCCGGGGGAGATATTACAGCGCGTTTGACTTCTGTTGGCGGCCCGTGCACGAGAGCGCATGATTTGTCCAACATATTTTCCATTCTCTGTTTGAGAATATTGCCCTGTTTTCGCCGCTCCATCTTTCTTCAAGGGAAATTGGAGGCACGACTCGAAATCTTTCAATGCTAAGGGGCCGTCTCCAGCGTCTGCTCGCGGGCGGCGCCAAGAGCAACTACTTACCGACAATAAATCTTTGGGTTTTGCGCTTTGCTCGCTACCGAATGTCCCCGAGCATTTCTGTCTTTAGCTTTAGCCCGGTTAGCTAATGAAAGGCCTCGGGTGTTGTATTGATGGACAGGCCGTTTTTATTTTTTCACTTCTGGGTGGAAGCAACAACGCAGTCGGCTTTTAGGTCACACCACAAATCTGTTAGATTTTCATGATTGTTGAATGCTAAAGTTAATACCAACAAATCAGCTTGTAGCTTCCGTTTAGCATAAGCAATAGAGATTTATTATATTGGCACAAGCATGTTTAGAAGTAGCTTTTTATGGCCTTTTTTTGTTTTGATGGAAGTTTCCAAGCAAATAATTGTTGTCAAAAAATGGCCTGTATCATGTTAATTACTGTTTAAAGGTACATTTTTATAGTCCCAAAAATTCTAAAAAAAACCCATGAATTGAGATTATGGAAATTTTGAGATTATTCTTTAGTTCTACCCTCCTCATAAATTCTAAAAATATTTTGTTTTCCTAAAGTGTGGAAGTTTGTGGGCGGGGCTTTAAACATTCAAATACTTTAAATAATGAATCAGGATGCGTTGGAAATGGTACTCGGTACAGCTTTTTCCTTACGTTTTTCATACATTTGGTGACTAACAATAAAGGTAAATATCTTAAAACCCTAGAAGTACTGTAAAAAAAATTGAGCTTTTTATAATAGATGTAGTTTTATGCAACTTGTCTGATGAAATAATGTCTGCGTGAGCTAACACGTCTTGGAGGTTTTCCCGCACAAATGATCCAGAGATTGCCGCTTACTGGAAAATGGTCGACTCGGAATTATTTCCTCAGTGTGGATTTGTTTGAAAAGGAGCAGCATTCCTGTGTGTTTTCAAATGTAAAGTGTAGCTACATTTTGTTGCCTTGGTTACGTTATTTACGGCTGTCTTGGCTCTTTAAGGTGAAACTGAGGTGTTGTAGAATTTAGATCAGCTAAGCCGACTGTAAATAATAACAGCACAAACGTAAAAGTCCTGTTTTTACAGCCTGACATGTTGAATGTGTTTCAAGTAGCGTTGTTTATAAGTGCGTTAGCTGAAATTTGGTGAAAGTTTTAGTCATCTCCTGGGTTGAGTATAAACGCGTTAATGATATTACGGCCTGTCCAGATTCTGGCACCATCACGTTCCACTTCTCTGCCACACGGGAACTGTGAACAGAGTTGCAAATACGCTTAAAATGACCGCTAGCCCACACTAATGTTTCCAGCCAGTTCAAATATTTAAAAAATATCTCATTTTCAGAATAACTTTGATTATTAGATTAGCATGACCTGAACAAGAATCAGAAGAAGAAAAAGATAATTCAGCCAAAAATAACCTCATCCAAAACCAGGAAAAACAAGATAACATCAATTTCAATTATTTGATTTTTCAGTTAAGAGGGAGTCTATAAAGTAGCACTTTTGTCAAACTCTCTACGTGCACATTAGCTTACATTAGCTTCATATCTAAATGCAGAAATGGAATCAATCCTGTGGTCTAACTCTTGAATAAAATCCCAAAAAAAGGAATCCTTAGTGGAGGCGATAGAGATTTTAAGAATTAAAGCTTTAGATTCTGGGCTACTGTAGAGACTAGCATACATGCTAGCATACAGCATGGAGGGGGACCCATCTTGATATTTACATAAACATTGAAATAAATATGCAATCAAAAACATGTTAGTACTAAGACAGTAAAGAGAAGAAGGAAGAATATATATGTTTTATTTTAAATAAATAGTCGTTTGTGTTGTTGACTTGCGCTATATTTGTTCCACTTTGCTGTCACCTTCTTTGTTTTATCACCCTTTTGGCGCTTCACACCTCACTGACATTAGGAATTGTACTTGTGCCGAGTTAAAGCACATTTCTCTGGCAGGATAAAAAAAGCCGATCTTTTAATGGCTGTAGACAGAAACCAGGTTTGACGGCTGCCAGGAGAGCGGCTGCGAAATGATGTAACGGAAGTTAGCGCGCGTTTGGATTTCACCGCGAGACGTGTGACGAACGCCATCGCCTGAAATTGCTACAGACTCCTCGGAGCTGTCGGGATGTGATGTAGATTTAGATCGATGCTGAGCGGCTGAGTGTCACTTGGGGGAAAAACTGGCTGCCAAAAGTTAAGGCAGCTCTCCCAATCGATGCTGGGGAAAAGTCAAATGGATGTTAGCGCTCCGGGTCTGGGTTGTATCACGGCCCGGCGAGATGACCACCGGGAGGATTTTTGGGCTCTGCGTTGTGTCGAGGCTGAGTGGCGGCTCTGACGGCCTCTTCGACTGAGGTTTCCACCTCTCACCTCGGGAAGAATAAAGTCTCAGACATTCTGTAATTGTCCTTGAGACCAAGCTGGACATTTCCAGGGGTGAGAAACCATAGCGGAATGAATGGCACATGGAAGTGTGTGGAAAAGCGCGGAGCGGCGGCCAGCGTGAACGGCATCCAGTTTTAAAATGAGGGATTTCAGCATCTGCGAGAGTCTTTATTAGATTGTAAAGGCTTTGGCTCGTTTCTTGAGTGGATTTGAGGGACGCGGCCTACAGGGTGTTGGGCCTTATTCCGATTTAGCTTTAACTTTATTACTGAGTCTCTCGGAGCTCCTGACTTTTAAGGAGAAGGATAAAAATGTGTTCTGGATCTCTGAGGAGCCAAGAGGATTCTGTCAGCCATGCTTTTCTTTAACTGAGCTTTAAGAGCCTTGGAAAAGTGTCACTTTTCCTCATCCAGGACAAACCAAGCCACAAAAAGACATTTCTTACCCATCTGGTAGACAAAATTGGCCTCAGTTTCGTAGGACGACGCTGGGGACACGACGTCTCGGTCCTCGCCGGAGCTGAAAGATTCCGAGTGGCTCCTCCTCTTCCGGGCCGAGGCTGAGGGCGAGGCCTCGGCCGCTATCATGTGTCGCAACGTGTCATTCAGGTATCGGTTCAGCAGGCTGCTCTTGTACTTGGAGGGCGGCGACGCGGCGTCGTCGCTGTTGCCCGAGTCGGCCATGGCAAGAACGCTGTCCTTCTTCTGCAGGACGCTTTTGTGAGATGACCTGGCAAAATCTGACTGGCCGATGGCCTCCTGGACGGGACACTCTTCCTCTGCCACACAGGAAATTGCACCGTGATTTAGGGCAGATTCAGTCAACTAAAAAACGTGTTTGTGGCACCGACGACGGTAACAAAATGTTCCCATCAGCCTGTGCGTCACAAAAAGTGACAACAGAGGGGTAATATCAGTGTTATCTGCTTGGCCGGAGGTCATGGGGGGGGTTTGAGGGCCACCCGACCGAGCTTCACTGCCTGAGAGGTTAGATCGCCAGTAAGACCCTACCGTCTGAGTCTGTGTCGTCACTGCACACGCTCAGCCGCTCGGCGTTCCCCTGGATGTATTTGTTGTACAGTTTGATCCTCAGGGCCCAGCTCAGGTCCGGCTGTCTCACCGTGTTCTTCAGCCGCCGCCGGGCGTTGGCGAACCAGTTAGAAACCTGCACAGAGGCACCGAATTCTCAAACAACTTGAGCCGTCATCAAGCGGGTCAAGCACAGAGGTCCACCCAAGCGCGTCCAGGTCGTCACTTACCTGGACGAGCGTCATGTGCGAGCCCAGAGCCAGGAGGACCTTCTCCGTCTTGGTGGGGTAGGGGTTGTCCCGGTGTTTGTACAGCCAGTGTTTGAGTGGCCGGGCCATGTCCTGCAGCACCTGTCTCTTGTGGCGGACTTTGACGCCACCCAGACGAGGCCTGGATGGAGCAAAGGGTGACCGATAGATTGATGAGGACCCCCCCTCCTTCCTCCTAAACTACCACACTTGACAGATGATCCCTGATTATTTCTTTCAGATTTCAGAAAGTAAGTATATTCTTTTAAGTTGCACCTGCATCCAGAGCTCAGAGTATTTAAAAAAAAAGGCATACCCGTATCTCCTGAATTTAAAAGGAGCGCTGATTTCTGTCGCGTCCCGGCAGCGCAGCAGCTCCGCGTCCTCCCTGTCCGCTAAACCGCTCCGAGGTAAATCTCCACAGTCCGGCTCGGCTCGCCCGCCGTTCCCCAAACAAATCTGCGTGTCAGAACTCATGGCAGCAGCTCCGTCGATAGTCAAACACAGGTGCATCAGTAGCCCTCCAGATGGGAATCAAAGCAGCTGGTTCCCATTCCAGATGTTGCAGAAGTAATGTGCCGCGCTCCTCCTCCTCCTCCTCTTCTGCTGATGAAGATGTAAAAGCCTTAGGAGCGAGATGTTTGAGGAGTCAGAGGATGTTTTCTGGTTTAAGCCGCTCTCTGCGAGGAGAGTTCAAATAACCTGCTCCTTCGCTGCTCATTGGCTCCTGAATCGGCCAATCGCACGTCTGGATGGACTCAGAGCAAGAACACCACACCAGCGAGAGGGGTCATTACATCCACCGTGTTTTTGTCTGGTGTTGATACAGCCAGTCCTGGTGTTTTTGTAGAAGCTATACGAATCCTTTATGTTTTATTAGAGTAATTTATGAGGCTAATTGCACGGGTGGCATGAGCCAGCAGAACCCTCAGACGGTGGAAAGAGTCGTAAAGATGACAAAACTCCGCTCTTTACAGATGTTTTCCTCAACTACAAGCAGAAATCCTGCAGGGATAAGTGTTACAACGCTGCACAAGTTATGGAAATCATGTTACGGTCTATGTTTTGCTCTGTGACGATCCGGCGTTGAGCCACCGAGTCTTTAAGTCCAAACCAACAATAATTGTGTTTATGCAGATGTTGCAGCCTGTCCATACCACCGATCGGCTATAAATACAAAACAGCCTTTCGTCTGTTTAACCTCACTGCATCTAAAACTAAAATAGACCCAATCTGAACCGATTAAACGTGCTGCCGAGGGTAAACGAAACCATCTGCGGGGACCACTGAAGGTGCACGCTAAAAGCAACATGCAGAAATGAGATAATTGCCATTCTGTTGCAAACAATGTCATCTTTCTGTGCACCACGTCCACCCTCGTCTATTCTCGGTCCGCTTAGCTTCTACGTACGACGGCCTCTGGGGCAGTTTGGAGCTGAAGGTTGCAGACGATCCCGAGTCATGTGACCTGCAGTGGGCAGCTAATGCTGACGTTAGCTTTAGCCTTAATGGCTCATCATGCTGACCTGTGGGTTTCTTGACACTGGTAACGCGACGCAACATCATGTCAACAGAGGTCCTGCTCTGCAAATATGCAATATTCGGTTTTAGGCTGTCGACCACAATCTTTCTTACGTAAGGTCGATCCGCCGTGATGAGTCCACCACCTGCTGGTCATTTAATAACCTTTCAGCAGTTTTTTTTTTCCTGCTCTTCCGTGGATCTTTTTGAAGGTCACGGCTTTGATCCGGGTTGCACTTGTTCAGGTGCTAAACGTATTAAAGGACTTCATAATTCTCGCCCCCGCTCGTAACGGGGCGGCACTGGCAGGGCAGCGGAGTCCGAAGCCACAGAGCTGAAAAGCACATGGAGCAGAAGCGTCTCCGTTAGGTGCAGTAAATTCCTGCTTTACATTCCTCAACAACAGTCGGAGATTGCTACATGCTACCACAGGCCATTTGCTGCCGCGGCTCCGGTGTTGATATTAGCTACAACACACCTACGCATGCTAGCCAGGAGACCAGTAAAGCCGCCGCAGAAGGACATATATCTCTCTACTGTTTGGATAGTTTCAGGACACATCTGTGTGAGGCTCTCACAAGTGAAAAATTCATTCTTTCATTTGTTTCTACTGAATAATTTGACAAAACCGTTGTTATAATCACCTTTCTTCTTCAGTTTTAGGTTTTTTTTGAGTGTATGCTAGAAGGTTAGACACATATTGTGAAGTTCTGTATGAGCATTATCATGTCTGGAGAGACAAAATATGAAAGTGGAGGTTTAAAAAGTTTTATTGGACCTGACCTGTCCCAATTAGTCTAAATGGCTAATGGTGTGACTAGAATAGTCTTCGCTTTAGAGTATTTTACATTACAACCATAGACCCCCCCCCATTTCTGCTGCTCGAACACAAGTATGAATATTATTTGAGATCAGCTTTGTTTATTTTTGCTCAGTCTGAGAAGTCACTTACACGATTGAGACAAATTAACCAAGAAAACTTGACATCATCTCCCCGCGCGGCGTTTGAAGTGGGCGCCGCCGCCGAACGCGAGGCGGTGGGTTTTCATTGGATCGCTGCGGGGTCTTAAATGACACCGTGGTGATCTCAGAGGGGCGCCTGCAGACTGTCAGCGGCGTGATGAAATTATACGGCCACATTTTGGCTGGGGTTTGGCTGGGGGCCTGGAAGAAGTGCTACGGCGCTCTGGCAGCGTGGTTTGAGTGTTTTGGTAATCAAGAAGTATGTAAACAGGCCGATGAGCGCATCCTCACTCATCCGTGCCGCCGTCCGCCCGACATACGAGGGGGTGTTTGACACAGAAGGCGATCCTGCCAAAGTTAAATATGAAGCAAATGGCGTGCTCCTCATCCTCGCAGCTTTACCCAGCAGCCTCGTTGGCTCTTCACGCTTTTATGCCCTCGTAACTCTCTCTGCAAAGTCTCCAGAAAGCCATTAGTGCCCCCCTCTCGCCCAACATTCTTCCTCCCAAAACATGACATGATGGACACATTAACACCCCGTCACACCAAATTGAGCACAGCATCCGCATAGGCGGAAGGAAACTGCGGGAAAGTCGAGGAATGTGGCCGTGGACAGGAGGGGAGAGAGGAAGAGGAGCGGAGTCTGCGATCAAATACGAGTATTCCTTAATGGAGCGTCACTAATGTCGATTGTTTTTTAATTGTCTCAACACATTTGCGCTACACAAACTTCCTGTCACGGTTAAATGGGGCGTGACGGGGGAGTCGGCGTGTAGGAGGATTAAAAAATGCACAAATTCAAACCTTTACTTATCAACAAATAGGTTTCTATGAGGAAAGAGTCGGGGATTGAGAGTTAAAACAGGTTTTTCTACTTCTGTAGGGGTGGGCCGCCTGTTTTTCTTTTTAATTTACAGACCAAAGTTCTAAATTGGATCGTTTTAAACAACATTTTCTTGTCTGGGCAGTTTTCTACCCACGGTTTGTGGTGGTGTTAGCAAGCTTATTCATCTGCCTGACCTTTTGGTAGTCCCCTTTTCACCAGAATGGGATATTCCACCCTTTGGAGGCACGATTCCACCAACTTGGGCGTAAATGATGACTTTAGTTGAGTGAGAAATCACACTGCTGGAGGTGTAGCTGCTCCCAGGACAACTGAACCGGTAGCTTAGCTACTAAATGTTGGCTGAAATCGACAGTTATCTTGATGGCGGGTCTGTTTTTGTGCAGCCTGATGTCTGCCTGACTTGGCCTAATAATGTTTCTCTGGTGTACATTACGGTTAATTGAAATGCAGCAGCTGTCAGAACGATTCCATGCTGATGTTTGTAACTTGGCAGGGGAGGATTACACTCGGCCGCACTCTGGCGTGCCCCCACTCCCCCAGATCTCCGTCTTGAGAGTTGTTATTTCTGCCAAACGCCAACAGGAAAACTGAAAGTCTGACAGAAAGCAAAGCTGCAGCTCTTGGGTTCAGATCCAGCCGCCCAGCTGTCCGCAGCTACTGCGGGCGTTTGTGGGGGGCGGACAGACCCACTCTGCCGGGATCCACTGGACCTCGGCTTGGTCGACCCTCTGGAGGTCGGCCTTCAGCTCTCTGAACGCCGCCGTGACGTCTCCATTGACGATCACCTTGTCGAACAGGTGCCCACACAGGTTCTCCATGGTTTCAGCCAGATCGATCATGTTCTCGAAGTCCTCCTCCTGCCAGGAGAACATACCAGGAGGGTTAAAATGAGTTTTCATAGAGTTCCTCTTTTATTTCACTGCTGTAGGGAATTAAACCAAGAACCTGTTTGAAACCCAACAAAAGAGCAGCTTAAAGAAGAGAGTGAGGAGCAACAAGGGTGCTGTAAGCCTGTTGTGGTGCTGAACACACTGCAGCTGGACTGGGACGCAGATGTGTGACCTCACTGGTTTTAATAAGGGCAACATGGGCAGGTAGGTCAAACAGTGATGGACAGGCCAGATGGGCGTGATAAAAGCGACCCGCTGTTTCTCACACACCGCCCCTTTTCTTCTTTTTATTACCTCAAATGTCAACTTTTGGACAACAGGTCCCACCCGTGGGTTCTATTGGGAACATCAGCCGCCCCACCGGCAGCCCTGGAACTCCCCTTGTCTTGTAAAAAAGTCCCAGGTCAACCGCGTGGAAGACAGGACACGACATGGAACAAGCACCTCACACCTTCACACGTGTCGCTAACATGCTCTGAGTGTCTCACTGAGAAGGTCCTGACTGCGCTCTTGTCCTCCTCGTCGCAGATGAACTTTGCCCTCCGTCTGGTCAGCCGCAGCTCCTCGATGCGCGGCGGCTTCACGAACACCACGTACGGCATGAACTCCAGCGAGTACACGCGCTTTATTTTCTGCGGAAGGGGAGTAGGCTGAGTGACTTTCACAAAGGCAAAAAATAGAGTTGAGAAGAATTTTAGCCAACTTGGATCAATCAAGCTTTTGGGGAGTTTGAGTCCGTTCTTAAAATACACGTCAAATTAAATTACAAACGCTGCCAGCGAATGAGGTTTTTGTCGAAAAGAAGTTAAGCGGGGACTGAACTATTCTTGGTTTGAGAATTTTTTTTGCTTGTCTGTGTAAATGCTTCGCAACTAAATGGCTTGAGTTGAAATTCTTACTTCTGTTCGCCGTTCCGTTCTTTTTTTTACGTGGATTGAGACCTTTGCATAGAAATTAGCCAACAGGTATTACAGGAAAAAGATCGTTGTGTATGTCCAAGACCACTAGATGGCGACTGGTCTTTATTGCTTGTTTGTGTCGGGCTGGCACGTCTTCGGACGCTAACGCTTCGGTTTAAAGTTCAGAAGAGCAGGCGAAGGATAACCTCACAGAGAGTCTTGTGGACGATCAATTAATTTGACGAAAGATATTTATTCGATTTGTTCGCTTACACTCGGGTGCACGTCCAGGAGGCACACCTTGCCCTCGGCCATCACCGTGCACACGGAGTCCACGCTCGTTCCGTAGTAGTGCCCGTCGTATCGCCCATATTCTATAAACCTTTTAAAAACAGATGGTATGAAATGATAAATCGGCAGAACTGGTGGATACTGGTGCGCGCCGTACCTATTACTGAGGATGTACTCTTCAAACGCGTGCACTGAGAAAAAATGGTAATCCACCCCTTCGCTCTCCTGCTTCCTCTTCTCTCTGGTGGTGTCTGAAAGGACAGAGGGGGCTTTAAAAGAGATCAGAAACCGCCGAGCTCGCAGGAAGTAAATGCACATGTGTCTTACACGGTACGGTGACGCCATAGCGGTCGGGATCGGATATTAGAAGCCTCCTCTTCAGCTCATTAACGCCAACGCCGTTGGGCCCTTGGGATAAAGTACAATAGGCCATGTTCAGCGTGCGGGCAACTCGTTCCAAACCGTGTCAGTATGTGCGTTCATGTTTTGCTCATGATCAAATAGCTCCAGCGAGGTTAGCGAGCTGGTGACACATCTGTCTCCATCATCAGAGCAGAAGGGAGGAAGCATGAGAGAATCGGACAGACGGAGCTCTGATTTCATACTGATTTGGAAATGATTCTCCACACGGCCCCGCTCTTTTTCTCCATCCCTGTAGCTCTCTGTAGGACAGTAAATGCTCCCGTGCCCTCTGGTAATTCCATAGATTCAAGTCTAAACGTGTCATTAATGTCGGAAGAGGAAACACCCCCTCACAAGGCCTTTGCATTGACCTCCATTAACAACGTATGTCTAAGCCTTAAACTTCACCTTAGCCATTAGCGTCGAGGGGCCCAAAAAATCACTGTGATCACGTGAGGTCAACAGTTCTCGGCTTCTAACTATTTTTCCACTTCTCAAAAAAAAGGAGCGTTTCCACCGAGCGCGACGCCTGGATCCAGTTTGGAACGTTTACTGGTCGTTGCAGGCGGTTTCAGCTTGTGAGAGACTAAATTTAATGCCCAGCTCAACCGCTACACGCTGTCGCGTTGCTACGCTGTCACAGTAATTATGTTGGCAGCGCAGCTATCTGCCTCCCTCTCACATGCGGAAACGGAACACGCGCAGTTCCAAACCATAATGAACCAGAACTCTGCGATTTAGCGGAAACGTGGCCGAAATGCTCGGTCAGGAATTGTTGTGTAGCTGACAACAGAACCAGCCGATCGGGAACTCTTCCATCATCGGACCGTAACGGTGGAACAGTCGATGACGGGAGGGTCCCTAGCAGCACCTGGTCCAGCTGGAGGATTCTTCCCGTTCAAAGAGGTTCTATCTGCCACGCATGCTCCCTCTGGGGGTCGGGTTCTGAGTTTCTATCAATCTTGGTGTAACAGATGCTTTATGAATAAAGCTGAACTGACTAGAATAGTAAAAACAGCCATTCGTTGGGACTCCACCTACTTCGCTTTTAAAGTTATCGATAGCTGCTCTGGAAGTTGCCGTGAATGTTTTTATTTAACTTCATGTTGTCGACGAAAGGAGAGGCCCTGATTGGGCCAAGAAACCTCTGATTGGTGGGCGGCTTGACGGCAAGACCGGAGGGCAGAGCTGGATTGTTTCCCCAATATGATGAAAATGAGTAAAAAATAGATTGTTTGACCCCACACAGAGAGTAAAAGACGTCAGGACCCTGCATGAACACGCACGCACACACACACACACACACACGCACACACACCGTAGCATCTGGGATTCTCTCCTAGAGCTGCTCTCTGCGGTTCGGCGTTGCATCAGATGCTAAATGAGCTCCGTCTGAACCCTGACAGTCGGATTCCTGACATACCTGCCTTTTCCATCACAGTGTTGCATGAGCTCAATACATTACCAAATATCAGGTTTATAGAGTCTGCGCTCGTACGCCGCTGATGTCTTTCGCAGGACAACTGGAGCAGAGTCTCATCAGACTGGGCGGATTTTCTCCCCTGACCTGTTTTGATTTTTTTCAAGAACTGCAGGATCTGTAGGGCTCAGAGGGGCCTGGCGGGCCCACAACCTTTCCTAAAGGCACAGAGGTCTATTATTTCATTTAAAGTACACACACAGTACAAACAAAATGCTGTATATATTTCCAGCGAGGCCAAATTTGACACAGCTGGTTCCAGTTTAGCGATGGAGGATTTTCCATATATAAACCTCATTGCCAATAAGCTATAGATTCCTAATGATGATCTCTGCTCGATGGAGAGCTTGAAAAAAAAAGTAGCAAACCGGAGTCAAGGTAAGCTCTGACTCAATTAAAGACATCTAAATCTAAATCCAGGCTGTCTTAGCTGTTCTAGTTTGATGATAAAATACTTGGCTGACATTGAGAAGGATCATGCTCTCGATCCGCTCGATCCGATTCTCTTCCTTCATCTATTATTCATCCCTCCTGCCTGGGTCCCTCCTGTTCCATCTTTAATCCGAGGGGCGATCCAGGGTAACGTGGTGTTAAGAAGGCCCTCGCCGGCGTTCCCGCGGGTGTGACGGACAGTCTTCAAGACACTTTACACAGATGTTTCCACCCACACTGTTTCTTTTGCTCATACCCACCGACCAGAACGACCAGACGGTGCCCGTCCTCGGGGTCCCTCCGATAGGGGATCACCTCTCTGTAGGTTGGGGGAGGATTTGAGCCATTTACCCCCGTGCTCCACCTCTTGGCTCGCGCCGCCTCCCTGACCCAGCTGCTCTTCCTCCCGAGTCGGAAGCTCCGTCGTAAACCGGCTGGGTGTGAGACAGAAGGATCGGTCAGGTGTGTGGCTGAAAACTCCAAATCAATGTAAACAAGTTGTTGCAGTCACCCCCGTGTCCTGTTTGTGTTCATGCTAGCCGCCGTTCAGCGCGGGGAAAAAACAAATAGTCCCAAAAGGTGCCATTGTCGTTCCCAACTAAGCCTTGTTTCTAAATGAGTGTGCAGTTGTTTAGTTATTATGGTATTACCATTTTTGATCCATCAATTTCTTTGTCTTTTGGCAGAATTTTCATGTATTAGCTGAGCGTCACATCAATCTTTGTTTAACACTAATCGTTGGAGCTCTTTAGATGCTAATTCTTTGAAATTTCGTGACATTATGCGAGCGTTCTTTAGGAATATTATTATTAAACTTTTTCATTTTTGTTTTAACCACAGCCAGGTTCCATTTAAAGGTGCTTCCCTTAGCACCGGTGGCCATAAAAAGAATTAGCCACAGTAAGAGAGCGAAGCAAAACAGAAAAGCAAAACCCAATTTGCGAAACCACGAGCGCTGCCAGCTGCCACCCAGACTCCGAACAGCAGTCGGGAGACGACAACACCGTCCGTCACGCTTTGCTCGTGGGCCGCCCGGCAGCCAGCGCCTGCCATACATCTGCGGTCTGGCCCGGCTCTGCGGGCTGGACTCGTTCTCGTGATGTAAACCGAAGGTGGCAGGATTTATTTGACGTTAGCTGTAATTTCACTCTGTAAGCACATCTGTACGTTTCCTTTGCAGGAAAATGTAACTATTAGTTGACTCCTAATATTTTTTTCTTCTGTTTCAGTCTCAGTAAGAAACATCCCAACGTTTTGTCAATTAAGGTAAAAATATGCACTTTTATTGGCTGCGTGTCTCCGTCACGGTGACCGATCAGCGCATTAGTACTTGAATCCCTCGGCAGCCATGTTTTTCCTTTTTCACTACGGATCCTCCGGTGTTTCCATTTCCTCTCCCTCTCCTCTGATTGCTGTGCATTAGGTCGTCCGGCATCTATGAGGATTCATAATCCAGGCAGAAAGGAAACACAGGTCTTGAGCCACGTCCTCAGGTGGAGGCCGTCCCCAGATAAGAAGGAACCGAGGGATTATTAAATGCATATGGCCGAGCTAATCACTTTGCCTTATATGCACAAGAAAAGGATGATTTTTTTAAGTCAGCATGTATGCTTATAACATCCTGTGTCGCTCTATTTCACAAACATGTCAAGTGCATGAGATCCAGTCAGTGAGATCAGGACAAACGGAGTAATTGGGGAAGCTAAAAACCACATTAGCTGCTCCGGTCCACAGCTACAAATCTCCAAACCACAAAGCCGCGTGGTCTTCCGAACCGGTTTGTACAGAACGGATCATTTCTTCCCTCCATACTTTAATGTTAAATACATTTTCCAAAGTGGAAATGATTCTAATGTCAAGTTCATTCACTTTTAATTTAGCTTGTGTGTGATTTAACAAGCTAGTTAAGAACTAATCGGCGTAAAATCAATAATTCTGAATTGTGGCTTTTGCTAAAGGACGCTTTGGCCGGAAGGTAGGGGTTAAAAAAGCTGTTTGATTGTGCTTATTCCACTCTGTTGCATTGCTGCATCCCTTTTCCTGTATCAGTGGGATTTGAGTGGAAAGAGTCTCACCGATGTGGATCCCAGTGATAGCTCCATAGTCCACGTCCTCCACAACTGGACAAACTGGATGGAAAAAAGAGAAAACGTGATGAAACTTTTGACAATGTAAATGTGTGTTTGAGTGTTCTTGATCAGGCTTGATCAGGTTTTAAAGTTGAGGTTAGAAGTGGGTTTGGATCAGGGTCAGGGTCCGGGTCCGGGTCCGGGTCAGGGTCCGGGTCCGGATCAGGGTCAGGGTCAGGGTCAGGGTCAGGGTCAGGGTCAGGGTCAGGGTCTAGGTCAGGGCCAGGGTCAGGGTCAGGGTTAGGTTTAAGTGTTTGGTCACGATAGTCAGGGTTAGGGGCTTGAGAGTGTGTTGGGTCTCTAAATGTCCTCACAAAGACAGTGCAACGATGTGTGTGTACCTTCCTTCTCATCTGTGGCGCATGTGGAGAAAACAAAAGAGACATGAGTGCAACGGCGGACGCTGGCCGCCGCCCTAAAAGCAGTGAAAAGCTTCTGTTAGGACGCGTCACCTGGCGGTTCGACTCTGCGAGGCTTGAAGAGGGCTTTGGGTCGCTGCAGCGCAACTCTCCTGTTCCAGACAGAAACAAAAGCCTCGGTGATTCCTCGCAAACGTTCCGAGGCGCCGCGTTGAGGTCGGAGTCGCCCACCTCTGGTGAAGCTGCGGCGAGGGGACGAGCCCTGCGCGACTGTGGCCGTCTCTCTGGTGACAGGCCTGCCACCAGGCCTCGTCCTCCGCGCTGACAATCTGGAGGACGTCGCCCCACCTGAAGGCCACGGCCGCTTCCTTGCAGGGGACGGCGGGATCCTGGCCGGGGTCGTAGTCGAAGAGCGCCCGGACGAACAGCTGAGGAGAGGAAACAGCCGGTAACAAAGGAAAAAGTGCCGTGTGTTTGGTCTGTTGCTCCACTCTTCGCCTTCTCCGTATCCCAGCAACGGACATCTGGTCCTTCTTCACATGTGATGGGGTCATTTTTTTAGCATTGACCACGATCATAGACGACGATTTGCCTTAATCCCCTTCGAATACTCCCTCAGTCAGACGGCTTCCAGCGTTGAAATCCAATGCAAGTGGCGTGCACGGTTCACGTGGAGGCTTGCGGCGGATGAGGCTTTTCCTGTGTAAAGCCCGAGTTCGGCCCGGGAGTAAACTTGGAGACAACAAACCGAGCGTTGCCAATTAAAACAGCAAGAAAAATCTGGAAGAGGTTTGCGAAGATGGTGCGCGTCCTGTCCTTGACTGTCTGGACGCGCTGCTGTAACCGCGGCAACGGCGAATACAACACACACGACACCGATGCGACCTGTTTTCACTCAACCGGGCTGCTCGGCGTCGCTACCTTTGGCTCATTTGGCGGCATTTCCTCCTTGGAGAAGGCGGGGACGATGGTGAACCTGACTTCATTCTGAGAACGAGCCTGCGCAGGAACAAACACAAATTCGTTATTCGGATGACGCTAGCTTCAAGATATCCCTTTTAATTGCAACTCTCGTTGGGGTCGGGGAGCGTTATCAGCTGAGGTGAGACGAACCAGAAGAGACGGGATTTCCTTTGGTTTCCTGTGCTCCAGCGAGACTCCGTTCACCTCCCTCAGCTCGTCCCCTTCGTGGATCAGACCTTTCAAATGTCAGAAAGCCCCCATCATGCTTCTGTAAATATGATCAAGTCATTCTATCAGTCTCATTTCTGGGCTCACCGCTTTTATCTGCCGGCCCTCCTCTCATGATCCTCGCCACCACGATGGCCCCGGTGGATTTATCCCTCTTTATTGTCGCCCCCTGAAGGATTCAAATGGACATAAAGAGGTCAAACACGGACAGCGAACGCATCGTGTTCCTCCAGAGCTGCTTTACTCCAGCAGAGGTTGTTCAGAGGAGACCTTCTGACCAGCTGCTTTCAAGCAACACACACACACACACACACTGGAGAAGGTTATCTAAATCTACATGATGTTCAACAGATGCTTTTACGTGGAGAGAATCGAATCTTATCGGCTCCTCCGTGGGTGAAACCCGCCGTCTGGAAATCTGTAAGGTCCTGGATTGATCATCCGGTTTTGGGCTGGATACAAAAGTGTGTTCCATATTACGGACAAACACACAAACACGCCGCGGTGTGGAGTTTGTCTTTTAACAGACTGTTTCTCTGACTTGTAAGAGTTCCTAAGAAACCAGGGCCGAAACATTCAATGGAATTTTGTGCGAGGGAATTTTGAACATCTCTGCTACGGACCAGAATGGAAAGGTGGAACCTGGACAAGCGTTCGTTAATCTGTATGTTTATGGAGAATCTGATCTACGGTATATGTATAAAATGAATCTTTCCTCGGACAAATTTAGAGGATTTTGTGTCATTAGCGAAGGTATGTGCACTTTTGTACTTTCGGTCAAGTGTCACTCAATCCAGGAACTTTCCAGATGCAACGACGGCTCGGAACAAAGTGGAGTTCTGCAGATTATCCCGGCGGGTTAAGGAAACCGGCAGAGATCAAAGGTGAACGGCGTTAAAACCGGAGGGGAGGTTAGGGAACTGTTCGAGCGGACGGCGAATTCAACACGTGCAGGCGCACAAAAAGACAGAGAGAGAAGTTGAAGACAAATATCCGGAGCGGGAGATGATCCAGGCCGGGACGGGGCCACACCCTTACAACAAAAACAGTCCGGATCACCAGATTGGCTCCGTCTCGACTGTCACAGCTTAGCTCCTCTGATCGACGTGCGATAATTCGGAAAACTGGAGAAATTTGGGAGCGTCCATGAAAATCCTCTTCGAGTCTCTCTTCCCGAGAGGAGCCCCCTCCCCCATTGGGATGATTGGCTCTCTCGCCAGGGCTTAGATAAGAAGATTGATCGCATTCTTTGAAAGCGGTATCAATGTTCTTAAGTTCTGGCAACCGCGGCCGCCTGCCTTTCCAAGAACTGATGCAGCAAACCAACAGAGACATAAATCCCCTTTCACATGTTTACGGACCAGCGGCTCTTTGGTTTTGACCAGGCTGACGATTTTGAAGGAGTCGTCCTCCTCCTCCAGGACGCGGTCGGGCACAGGCGGTAAGGCGGGCTCAAAGTCCCGCTGAGCCACGGCGTCGTGCACGGACAGGAAACCCTGGAATGGAGACCGGAAGTCAGGTTCAGGTCACCACACACACGACTCTGTATCAAGCCTGCATCTCACACCATGACCCAGTGAACTCTGCTCGTGCGCGCTGGACCTCACACACGCAAATGTCATCACATTTCCAGTGTTGGACGGTAACCTGACATGACCGTCGTGCCCAGAAGGTTCGTGTTTTTTGGATAAACAAGCCCACGCACAAGCGGCTCCTTCATGAAGCGATGGGGGGAGCGTCTGCTCATCCACTCATCCACCCGTCAGCCAGCCCAGACGTCCCTCGGCGGCCGCTCGGCTAGCAGCCCGCCAGCGTCTGAGCGACGTGTCGGAGGTTCGTTTTCAAAGCACAAGCGCTAATTTGCAGGTTGTTACTGCAGCCAGGCCGTGTTGAGTATGTGTGAGCTGCTGCTCTGGAGCCAAGAACAAACGGGTCATTACAACGGTTCAAACAGGGCTGGTAGCTTTCTGCTGGCGTTTCAGCTCTCTCTCTCTGTGTGTGTGTGCGTGTGTGTGTGTGTGTGTGTATGAAACATGCATTTAAATCTGGGCCTCCACACACGAGAGCGCTAATAAACACAAACTGGGGGTCGATCGGTGCGGTCCGCAGATGTCAGCAGCTTTAAGCAGACTGACGCGCCGAAGTCAACGTCAATAACATCTACACGTGGGTCGGTCTGTCGGTCCGTGCGACCAGACAGAGGAAACACGACTGTCCCGGGAAACACAACTGTCCCAGGATCAGCGTGTTAAATTGTGGTTACACGAGGGAAAGAAATGCTCCGTTTGGTGACTACACGCGTGCATATGTTAGCTGTTAATCTGCGTAAGTATGTGTTTGTGTGTGTTTTTGACCAAAAATCGAACCCACGGTCAGCGTGTAATATGTTTACAGGCGTGTCACGATCAGTTTTGTATGAGATAAGCGGCAGCATCATCACGTCTCCGCAGGACAGATGTGCAAGGTGAGGTGTTCGAAATCTTCACGATGATCAAAGAATAATCAAGGAAAACGGCGCCCGGAAGCTGGACGAATAAAGTTTCCATTACAAATGTTGGCGCTAGGCTAGGTGGCTACCAAAATCATTGTCAAGGGCAGAAAATTCCAAATGTCTACATTCATTTTCTGTATTTGGGACTCTTATGATGTTAGAACTTGAACCGAATTGTTTAAAAAAAAGTATCCATTGAGTTTATTGTTCAAAAATGTGCAAAGTTGAAGTATCATTCACCTTAAAGTGAGGTTTAGAAATCAGGGCAGCTAGTTCTCTGGCTTCCTCCCTCCAGTATCGGTGCGTCAGCTCCTCGGCTAACTGGGAGAGAGAGAAAACGGGACCCATTTAGAGGTATAATGTTGAAATAAATATCTGAAAATTCACCGTTTGTCTTTGTTAGCACACAGAGGACGGAGCTCGATGCTAACTAATTAGCCCGTGTTCTCTTTGTTTAATTGTCGTTAACAATGGGGTCTTGAATGTGCGAGGCTACTATGCGATTGTGGAACGGAGCAGCGCTGACACTCGTCACGTCGAGCGAACCGCGGTAATGACTGCTTCAAGATGTCGAAGCAGCGCGGTGGAGGTTCATTAGTTTCCACTGTGAGCAAACAGAAGCCTCTCTGAGGGGAAACAGGCCCCTGGTTTGGCCCTACCAGCGGGCCCTGGTGATTTAACCCAGGCGGGGGGAGGCGGGGAGAGGCTGTCGAAGCGAATCTGAGGCGAAGGGAGTGAGGGGAAGGAGAGCAGTACGTGGGAGAGAATATAGAATATGGGGGGGAGATAGACGGTATGGAAACATGGAGGGGATACAGCAGAAACAGGAAACTGGGAAACCACACAGAAAATGCAAAGATAAAGTCAGGAGGAGGCACGAGGACCGGAGCGCCGCGGTGCCACAGGCGCAGAGGAACAGCGCTGGAAACAAACAAATGCTGAAACTCTGGCTGGTGCGCGGACAATGATTTTAGCAGCGGTTCTGGCCACACGGGCCGTCCTCGATGACCTCACTGCTTTGAAACATCTGAGCTTCGAAAGGGTTCTGAGAGTCGGAAAGAATGCGCATCGCTCTGGCGCGAGGAAGTCCTCTCCTTATCAGAGGAAGCGGCCGGAGCGGTGCAACGGATCCTCCGCCCTCCGACGGGGTCACTCACGTCCGAGGCCAGGCCCGCCGCGTGCTCCCGGGCCGGGAGGAGGCCCCGCTTCTCGAAACGCCTCAGGCACTCGTGGATCTGTCAGCACAGCATCAGAACAGAGGTTTTCTGCAACTTCTAATAAACGCACGATCGTAAAACATCATTTATGGAACAGCCTGGGACGAGCCAGAACATTTGAACACGAGTAGTAGCTGCCGTCGGAGTAGTTTCCAGTTAAACCCGAGCGGATGATGGCGCAATTATTTCCTACGCTGATATTAGTGGGAGAGAAAAAAGAGCAGATGTGGAGCTCAGAGTCGTCACCTTGAAGAGCAGATGGAGCTTCTTCTCCATCAGCACGCTGTGGAGGAACCTGTAGTCCTCCTCTCTGTCCATTTGACTCTCCTTCCTCGACATGATGGAGGACAGCAGCTACACACACACAGACACACCTAATAACACTCCATCAACACCTGTTACACAGTCCCTCTTCAAAGGTTATGAGGAACAGGTCAAGAACTCTAAGCGAGGGTTCGAAGGTTAAATAGAGGGCGTGATGACAAAGATACTGCATGGAAAAGCCTTTAAAGTTTTCACTGTTATGGCACCAGCGCTTCATTTTCCACTGATGTGAGTGTTTTAATATCAGGGGATGATATAAGAGGTGCAGAAGGGAAAAAAACAACGGGCCAACCTGCTACGCTTTGGACGCAACTCCGTCTTCTGTTCTCCTCACTCTGGAAATAATTAAAAAATTACATTGAAGCCTTTGGTATATCCAGAAATCATGTTTGGTTATCTGTTCCAACATGTATTTGTTTACATCATCCCAGATGGTGGATGGAGGATTAAATGACGCGAAACACAAAAACGCGCGGCCCAATACTGCCCCCTGACGTTCAAGTGAGATGACTGCATGCCAATTAATTGTGTTTTTTCCCCCATAATATGAATATTTTACCATGTTATAGGCCTCAGTACCTGTGAAACGATGCAATTTAACACACTTTGTTGTGACAAACGTTTTTTAGTTTTGAATTGAAACAGCTCAGTGTAGACTAAAATGTTTCCTGACATTTAAATTAGAAGCAATAAGCAAACTTGCAAAACTGAAGCTTGACTCACCCAAGATTGCCCATTCCATTAGACTCAGTATCACTAAATATCCAAATTTTCAGCGTCCTCTTGTTATGCCAGTGCTCGAATGGCCTGACTGCAAATGATTGCAGAGGGTTTCTGAGCTGCTCAATGCCTCTGACCTAAATCAAGCATGAGGGTAATCAATAATACAATGTAGTAAAGTTGGTCAGCTCCACTTCTGGTAAATCGGTGGTCCTATTTTCATTTTGGTTTTTGAAAAGTTGGGTCACCACATTTTTTGTGAGGCCACACTTTTAATAACAAAACGTGAGATCAAAAGGGACAAAGCAGAATAGGCCTGCACCGTGGCCGTTTGGCATCATTCTAACCTCTAGGATGGCCAATTTATCAGTATGATCAATAAAATATTGATTATCGAGTCGACCCAGATACACAGCGCAGGCGTGGGCGGGTCCTAAAAATATCCAGCCAATGAGATGCGGCCTGGAGAACTAATGGTTCCTTACTTCCTTTTCAGCTGCGTCACGTTATCTCAGACGGCTAGGCTAACTCCGGAAATTCAAAACAAAATTCAAAATAAAAGCACTAAATTGTTCCGTTAGCGCTCGACATCGCTTTGCACATTGTCCCTTCATCTTTTTATTAGATATACCACACAAATATTGAAATACGGTCATTGTGAAGATTTTCAGGAAATGGCCGAGGAACAGATGATTTAATCCGTCGTGTGAAGGATCCTGGAGAACCCTTGAGCATAGGATCAAGGCCAAAAAGTAACCATCTATGTTATGTAGTCTATGTTATGTAGTCTTGTATTACTACTGCCTAGTACTGCCTGTACAATGTATATCCAGTATTTTTTATTGAAAGATTTGTCATCGTTGCTCGTTACAGTGCTCGCTTTTTTGTCAAGTTTTGATATTTGCAACTCGGTGGTTTATTTTGAAAAGCCAAACAGGAAGCAGATTTTCTAACTAAACATTACCGAGCCGACTCCTTCGTTTCCTCCCCGGTGCTCTCGGCAGAGTCAACGTCGGCTTAACCAAACGTTTACCGAATGTACATGTCAAATGATGCGCTGAGGGTGGTTTTTGGTCACGACCGCCCGCTATGCAGTGCTGGAACTTTGTGTTCAGCGTGTAGGCGTGTATTTTGCCGGACGGACGAAGTCTAGGTTCCCCGAAAGCTGAAGAAAAGAGAAGTGTAAAAGCAGAGACAGAAGGCCACGGTTCGCACACACATCCCGCACATACATCACCACAGCCTTGATGGTGATGTATGCAAGGAAACCAACAAGAGTCAGCGATGGGTAAACCAGCCGCATGTGTTAATAGCAGTAACATTCGATAAGATATAATTTAATAATTTTATTTGACGTTTGGTTGTACAGATGGCTTCTGAAGAATTCGCTTCCCCTGTATGCTACTAGCTAGCTAGCACTTCAGTTGCCACCAGTTAATTTTTTTTTTTTTTTTTTAGATATTTAACGTTTTCCGTCGCCAGAAGGCTAAATTAAAACCAACCTCCAACTCGTTAACAACGCGTTTTGAATAATGAAGGTATCATTACTACGCTATGCATTTCTTTGAGGTTTTTTTTTTAAATATACGGATTGAGGTTTGGTTTAAGCTAGCGATTGCTAATTAACCATTAGCCACCAGAATTATTTTTTGTAAAACAACGTAATTTAATCGTCTCTTGGGTTTGTCTCCACAGGTGTACCGACAGAAGGGATTCGCAGTCCTATCAGGTATAATATTTTTATTTGAATTGACCTGTCATCTCCTTATTCTACCAGTGTAATCGCCTATCACTATCACACAAACTATTACTTTTATTGGTCAGTCTGTAAATCATTGACAAGCCAGTGGTTCCATATCAAGGCTCCATATGCGCTGCAGAAAAGCCGATGATTCCGTGGTACAAATAAAGTTAATAGGTGCCCTTAAACCTTTATGTACTCTGCAGCAAATTTGACGATATAACTTTGATCTTGACTATATTACTTTGATCTAGGCCCATAAATATCAGCCAAAGAGCCAGTCTAGCAACCTTCACCGCTACGACAAGGTGCGAGATGGTCCATCAGACCCCACACCTCCTTACAAGATGCAGCGACGCTCAGATGAAAGTCCTGGCAGCAGACACGGAGACGGCGCCGGACACGGCAAGGCTAAACTCCCTCATGCCGTCAGAGGGAAAAACGGTAGGCTGAGATCACGTGCTTGACCATTTCCTGTTAGTGATGAAATCATACAGCATACTGTGGTCAGCAGGGTTTTGCATACCATAGTTCTGTACTTTTGGTTATTTTCCAAATCCCAGCATAGTTTGCATGAAGAAGCAGGGCTGGAAATGGAGGGCATAGAGTCATTCTATTCAGGGATAAACACCTAAAGTCACAGTAGGATCTATTTTAAGGAGCATCTCCTCTAAATCTGCCTGCATCTGTAAGCCTGCGAGCGGTTGTCCTCCGCCGTCAGGTGGTAACATACTATGTTTAATCTCCCATTAATGTTTGCTGCCCACTGGGGGTGGGGGGGGCTGAGCTTGAGGAACAGAGCAAAAGCAGAGAGTGGAGGGAGCCGGGCCCCGAGACGCTGCTGAAGTGAGTCAGTATTTTTTGGGTGTAAACGGTTTCTTTGTTGCAGGGACCAACGACTCCCCTCAGGAGAACTGTCACAACAACAGCTCCCACCATGGCTCGGACTTGCATGCCGCTCAGAGCAAGCCCGCAGAGAGGGTAGGACCAGAGTCTCCTAATGAGCCGCTGCTTTTTCTTTATGTCATTCAGATTTTCTGGGTTGTTCTTGAGATAAAATCAGACTGGCTGCGACTTACGAATGATTTATCAGACAACACTAGCAAACCAACAACCAACATTTGTCCAGAGAAAAGTCTTGTTGACGTTGAATTAGGATTAAAAATGCATCAAGATGTGCTGCTGTTTAGGCCAATGGGGCAGAAACGGCGTTATGGTGAGGCAGCGAGGGATATAAAACAGGGTCTCTGATGCCTCTGTTGCGTGTGTCCTCACCAGGACCCGGCTGATGACTGGACAGAACACATCAGCTCCTCTGGGAAGAAGTACTACTACAACTGTAGAACCGAGGTCTCCCAGTGGGAGAAGCCCAAAGACCTGTTGGAGAGGCAAGCACATTTAAATGTCAAAGAGAGCTTTTCATCCTTGTTTAATGGCTTCAGGATCACGGCGGGCTCGGAGTCACGGCTGCTTTCTGCTTCATCTGCTGCAGGGAGCAAAGACAGAAAGATTCAGTCAAGGTGGCGGGGAACAGCTTCCCCCGGGACATGGACTACAGACAAGAGGCCTTGCAGGACAAAGCCCCGTCCAGTAAATATGGCGCACGTCTCAGAACGACGTCCCCCGAAAGGTCGCTAACGCCTCCGTCCCTCGTCCTCTTCATCTCTGCAGAGACTTCAGGGGATCCGTCTACAGCATCCAACTCCAGCCATTCCGCCTCGTCCTCGTCCTCTCAGAGCTTGAACGCCGCTCCAGGTCCGGCCTCCTCCACCCTGTCCTCCTCCTCCTCCTCCTCTTCCTCCTCCTCTTTGATGCACGGGCCCCAGCCTGTGCAGTCGCCCTCTCCGACCCTGCTGCAGGACCCCGCCCTGCTGCACCAGCTGCTCCCAGCGTTAAAGGCCACCCTGCAGATGAACAACGGCAGCATGGACGTGGCCAAGCTCAACGAAGGTGGGGGCTCCGGCCGGTGGACCGTTGCTAAGAAATGATGCGTTTTCTGTCGTGTGTTGTCGCTCACTCACCTCCGCGTGTGTGCACGTTTCCTCTGACCCCCCCTCCAGTCTTGGCAGCTGCTGTCACCCAAGCTTCCTTGCGGTCTGTGCTTCATAAGCTGCTGGCTGCCGGACCCGCTTTCAACATCACTGCTCTGCTGTCCGCTGCTCAGCACTCCAACCAAGGTACAGCGGTCAAAACTCAACTTCCTGTTCCTTTCTAAGGATCCTGTGTGCGTTTTACGGTGGACTCCGGCTTCCACGTGCTTATTTTTGGCGCTTGTTATCACTAAAAGCAGGAGCAGGAACCCCGCAGATCGCAGCCTAACGCTGTCTCCCTATTTCAGCCCAGCACTCCAACCAGTCGCCCGTCTCTCTGACGTCGGACGCATCATCGCCGCGGCCGTATGTCTCGCCGCGCAACGGTACGCCGCAGAGCAGCCAGAAGTCCATCCACCCTGGCAGCGCGGCGTCCGCACAGACAAGGGTGAGGAGGCGGAAGCGTCGTCGCCGGGTTTTATCACGTCTGCGTTTGTGTTTATGGTTCAGTTGTTGTTGTTGTCTTCGCCTCTGCAGAGCGGCGCGTCTTCAGTCAAACAGAGGTCGGCTTCTGTGTCTCAGACGGCAGAGAAGCACCCAGAGGACCCCAGAACGATCCAGCAGAGAAGGTCGAGGACTTCCCAAACCCCTCAAGTCTCAGTCCGTGTGGTCTTTACTAACCCCCTGGTGTCTGTCTCCAGCAGCCAGGAGATCCCGTGCTCAGGCTCAAACACATCCGGGGCTGTGTTGCCCCACCTGCCCTCCAGTAGCTCCGGCCAACCCCAGGCCGACGCCCCCAGCTCCTTCACCCCGACACTGGCAGCTCACTTCGATGAGAACCTGGTCAGGCACATCCAAGGGTGGCCTTCAGAGACCACTGAGAAACAGGTACGGTTGCTGCCCCTTGTCTTCCTCCCTTCTGCTGTTGCTCTTTACCTGACTGGAGAAACAACATCTTTAAAGTGGTCTCCACCCAGTTTCCTGACGTTTCCCGTCTTCCTGCTTGTTTTGGCCTCTATCGGCACACTTTAATAGCTCCTCCTTTAGCTAGAGGAATGTATTCTGTGGCTAAAAGCTTTCGAAGTTCCACGTGAGTGGTGTGGTGCTGGAAAACGTTCCAGCTTTGAACATAAAAGTCTCGAATAACCTCCTTCCCGCATCCGCCCGAGTCGAGCTGGCCGACAGCATCTCAGGAGATGTAGAGCCGCGTACGCACGGGTGCGATGAATAATTTAAGGTGGAAACAAAGCAGCGCCGCAGCGGGACGGTTTGCATCCAAACGGAAGGAGGCGGTCCACGGTGGCGTGGTCAGGTCAGGCTCTAAAGCGGCTCCTCTCTCACCGCCAGGCGGCCCGGACCAACGAGGACTTCCACAACATGGGCAGCTTGTACATGTCTGAGATCTGCACTGAGATGAAGAACCTCCGCTCGCTGGTCAGAGTGTGCGAAATCCAGGCCACGCTGCGGGAACAGAGGTGAGGCCGGCGCCGGATCCACTCAGAGAGCCGTGAAAACTCCCCCCCCCCCCCCCTATTTTTACATATTTTTTTTTTATTTGTATCCAGAATCCTGTTTCTGAGGCAGCAGAGCAAAGAGCTGGACAAGCTGAAGAACCAGAACTCCTACATGGTGTGAGCGTCTGGACTGGACCCGTTCAGGATCGGACACCAACCCGAAGGCGCTCCTCCGTCCGGACAACCCGTCTTTTTGCCCCCCCCCCCTTCCTTTTTATGATTAAAATTTGCTTTTTCATTGAACCTTCTCACAGTTAGACACTTTAGGCAGTGGACAAAGACCCGAGGCAGCACCGGGCACGCCGCCGCCGCCCTCGGGGTCGTTTCTGGTGTGGTTCTTTTGTGAACGATGGCGTCGAAAGATCAGCAGTTGTTTTGGTTTTTTTTAACCCCTCCAGGCTTTTCACATGGACTCAGATCCACAGTTTGATGCGTTGATGTTGCTATTTTTAATCCTCTGTCTTCTGAAGCTGCCCCCCCCCCACCCGCCGTTAATGGTCCCTCTGGTCCACAGGACTTCAGGCTAGACGCATCAACACTCCAGACAAAAAAAAAAACAACCTCGACATTTTCAGACCCTGTTTGGCTGCAGGAGGCGACTTTCTGTTGTTTTGCTTTCTTTCTTTTTTTATAATGGTGAAGTTTGTGTTCCCTCCCACGATGGGGGGGCGTTCCATTCCCGGTGTGCATCTTAGCGAGGTGGAAAAACCGAATTTACAGTCGTGTAAAGTTAAATTATTGTTGAACATCACTGTTTCCTCCGATCGGAAAAGATCAAAGACTTTGACAGAAAGATAAAAGACACATATATTTTTAAAAATAAACCAAGATTCCAACATTTCCCTCTGCTCCGACGAGCCGGATTAGTTTGTTTTTAGAAGAACGTCACAGTAACGTCACAATCTCACACTTCTGAACCCACAGAGCAACGTCAGTCACACACAGCTGTTCCCCGTCACACGTTCATGTTTGGGGTGGGTGGGGTGGGCTTTGGGGTCGGGGACTTTGTATCCTTCAAAATATTAAAAAAAAAATAAAATGTACCACATCTTTTCCATGACTTTTAATCGCTCCTCGTCTGTTGGAGGCTTTGTGGGGAAATAGGTAAATAATGCATGAAGCGCCTGCAAAACGAGTGGACTCGGGTTCGGGTGGCCGCTCTGGACAATGTCCGATCAGTCTCCACCCCCCCCCCCCCCACCACCAGGCTCCACGGTGGCGGGTTGGAACAAATCGGATGCAGTACGCTTGTCTGGCCACACGGTGGCAGCAGAGAGCAGGTCTGCGGTTCTACAGAAAGGAAAAAAATCTTGTGTCCATTAAAGACCTGAAAGCGTGAGTAGACGGGTCATTGAGGGCCTGGGTCATAGATCCAGAAGGATAAAGGACCTTCTGGGACATGAAAGACCTGCCTGACGTGGAGCCAGAGGTGGACCTTGGGTGAAAGACACCCGCTTGGAAAGTCTTTAAAGCACACCTGAGTTTTATGTGACATGAAACAGCCACACACCTCTAAATATGATGCCCTAATAAAGGAAACAAGCCAACAAAACAGAACCACAGCAATCCAGGAGGGACAGCTTGTTATCTCCCCGCAAAAGCCCTAAAATCTGAATTTTCCAGTGCGTAATGTGGAATAATCAGCCCAAAATCTGAAACCGTTGTTGAATCCAAGGCCTTCCGGATCATTAAAGGGTCATCTCCCTCCTAATCTGGCACCAGGGCCCGAGTGGATTCCGATTTTCCTCCTCGTTCACCAACATTCCGTCGCAGCACAGTTGTTTTCTCCCCGAGGCGACGCCAGCGTCTGCTGGAGCCGCTCCATTTGTCCTGATCAGCGCTGACGTCTGGGGGACGGCGAGCAGGCGGGAGAGGACGCAGTCTTGGTGCATTTAGCCATATTATTCCCATCTGCTGCTTCCTTCTGATGGTTCTGGGAGACGGGATTGTTCGACACCCTAAAAAAGAATTCAGGAAACGTGACCCCGGAGCCGTTTCCAGGAACCCTGAGACGCCGCCATCGACTTCCCACGCTACAGCATTGGTTTGATCCCCGCCACCTTACGTAACGTCCAGCATCTCTGCACGCGGCTCCGGGTCGATACGTCCCATCAGTCCCGCCTTCGATCGCCGGCTGTTGGCTTAATACGCTGCAGGTCAAAGGTCATCTTCATCTACTCCCGCCTGCTCCGGGCTCCACTGGGGACCTGTGTCACGTCTGCTCAGTAGCTGCCCATCAGTCACCAGTGCCAGAGACGTGTCCTGTGGGGACAGGACACGTCCTTGGGGGACACAGTTAAGTGTGTTGATCACCTGCTGTATTTGTCTGTGTTTATTTATGGCTGCCATTAATAGGAGTCAACCAGCTTCTACTCCCCCCACCCCCCCCCCCCGTCTTTGTTCCAACCTCACTTTCCCCTTTGTCCTTGTCTCCTTCCTCACCTGTCCACTGACTCCCCACCGTCCCCCATCCCCCCAAAGCGACTGCTCTCTCCTCAAAATGGAGGGAAACTTGTTGACTTTGTGCAACTTCTGGCGGAGTAGCGAGACGTCCTTTAGTCTCTTATTGAGAGGCGGGACGGGGGGGACGCGTAGCGCTCGAAGGGCGTTTGCTAAGACAGCTCTGGCCGTCGACCAAACCTTTAAAAAGCCGTTTCCATTGATGGTGCGTGGAGAAAGGGTGCCTCTACAAGGTCCCCGCTGTTGTCTCACCAGTGCTAACTGTCGAGCACTCGTGGTGCCTGTTTGGACCGTTGGACGGATGAGCAGAGCTCCCCTTAACCATGAGGTGGACAACCTGAAGACACCCAAGACAGCTTTCTGGCTTCAGTTCAACCCAGTTTAGAGTTGGCCTCTGCTACATTGACCTTTAACCCCGTCCTAACGGCCCTTTTTCCAGCACAACTTTTGTTGTCTCAGTGTCCCCAGCTTGTCCCCAGCTTGTCCCCAGCTTGTGTTCCACCTGTCCTCCAAGTGTTGCGTCCCTGCTCTCCGTTAAAGGCTGTTTAGGTGTTGTTTTGCTGTCAGTGGCCTGTTTTTGTGTCACTTTCAGCAGCGCCTCTTGTAAATGAGCTCCTCACGCAGCTTTTATTGTCCCCGGACCCCCCCCCCCCCTTCAAAAATAAATAAATAAACAGGGTCATTAAACACTGCAGTCGTTAAAAAGAATAAAGGGAAATATCGGCGTCGCTTGTTGCTTTGATGGGGCCCTGAGAAGCTGCACTTCCCGCAGTGGTTTTTGACATTTGCGGTAACATTTAACAGCCATTAAAGCAGAAGTCTGGGTTCGTCTTAAGATCACAATTACACAGGAGCTGCAGTAATTGGCGCCATTGTCATCCGAGCACATTTTCTCCAACATTACCTGACGCATAAACCACTCGGAGTCTCATTTTTTCCGCGTCTCATCCACTATTCTCTCCTCGTCTCCGTGGCAGCGAAGCACCTCAGAAATGATAACAAATGCTTCCTCAGCTTCAACTGGCTTCCTGTTTTCTTTTCTTTTTTCCTTTATTATTATTTTTTTCTTCAAATTCGCATTTATTTATTTCTCCAGACTAATCTGTTTTCCAGCCCCGGGGACTTCTGGAAACTGTCTCCGTGAACAATTATGCATCCAATCGCACAGTGTAAATAACAAAAATGAGTTATTCCCGTGAGTATTCCCAGGCCGACAGCCCACCTGTACGTAAAGAAATAACAGAATAGATATGGCTCTATTAGGACCTGAAGCTGAGTCCATGCGCATGACATTTATTTAGCTGTCAGTCAAACCAATGTGTCCTGACGTAAAGCTGTCGGTTTATGGGGACACACACACACACACACACTCACACACACATAATTAAGGGGAGAGACTGCAGCCAGTTCAGGCTCATTATGGCCGTCAGACGCTGTACCAGTGCGCGTCCACCACAGGGGAGTGCTGTTCGTCAGTGGTCAGGCCCCCTGTTCGGGGCCCATAATGAGCTCCTCCCGGGCTGCTTCGGTCCGGCCGCGCCTGGACCGGGCCGTGTGAGGGGATGGAAGAGGGCAGTAAAACTTTAATGCACTCGGCCGGATGTGAGCTGTTGTTCTGCTTCTGAATGACAGGTTCCAGCATCTCGCTCAGTGCGGGAGAGTGATCTCCCAGCATGCATTGCAACCTTGAGTGGTTAGTGGAGAAACGTGACATGGCATCATCATTATTATTATTATTATTATTATTATTATTATTATTATTATTATGGGTGCACAAAACCAGAGGGAAACAGTAATTGAGTGCACTTTAGCTACTTATGGCAAACAAGCACTTCCAGATCTGTTGTTCTTCACCTTTTTCTAAACTTTTTTGTGGTCTAAAACCTCCTATTTTTCAAATTAAAGTCATGCAAAAAGACATCTTTAGCACCAAAGAGAAACTCTCGCTCCTCCTCCTGGTCTCCAATCAAGCATCGGATTATTTCGCCGCTTCTCCGTCGTTGTCAACCAGCTGGTCTGAAGCCAGATTTCTGGATCATCTTTAAGCCACCGCTCGCTCTCATCATCCACGTGCCTCTCTGGTCCGTGCACGCTGTTCAGCTGTGGAGTGGATTAACCTGTTAGCTTAGCGTGTCCTGCGCCGTACGTGTGGGCCAGCGGCTGTTGAACGAGCTACAGCTGCTTCTGAGGCCTCGAGCGAGATAACAACCAAACCAACGAACGCTGCGTATCAGCTGTGCCTTTATCTGCACCTCCACGCACCTTTGGAAGCATTTCTTGTTTGTCTGTTTTGTTTCAAACAATTCCCAGAGCTTCGCTCTCATGTAACCTCCAAACGTCGTGCCACAAATGCCGGATTAGAATTGGAAATCATTTTCCAATAACCGCTGACAGATTCAGAAGCCAAAAGGGGAAATTAGAGTCCCGCTGACTGGATTTAAGTGTTTTAAAAAGCCCTCAGCTGATGAGACTCACCGCTGTTGGACTTTAAATGTTCCTGCTTAATAACATAAAACAACTGTGAAATCCAGGCAGACGGCGCTGATTGGCCTCCTGAGAACACGGGCCACTTTGCTCCGGGGATGATTGCTCGGAAAAACTGTTGTTTCGGGAGGGAACGGCGCAATATTTAGGCTTCAAGTCGCTTGGATGCGTTCAGAGAAGTTTGAACAGCTGGAAAATGGTTGTGACGGCCCTAGATTTGCTGTGTCACCAATTATAACTCCCAGACTGGTCAGGGATGAGGGAACGCTGAATGGGACATCAAGAGATCCTCACACTCACGATGGTGTCTGCCTCCAGAACCAGAACCAAAACTGGGAGCTGGAGAGTCCAACGTTGTTAGACTAATTCCCTCTCTGATGGTTCCACAGAGCTAACTGTCTCTGCTAACGTGGAATGAGGAACTTCAGGTCCAGGGTGAAAGTTCTCGTATTCCCGACTCCTGTATCCTGTTGTATACTATAATTCAGGATGGTAGGAAGTCCCTTCACAGGTCCATGTAAAAGGAACCTGGAAAACTCAACCACTTCTCTCCGTGCATTGGGTCAGGGATTTAAACATGATTTATAGACTGCAGTTATTTCTGAGGAGGCATGTCAAAGGCATACTAATATGGAGGACACACATGAGTACATCTTTAGAAGCTCTATTTATTGGTAATCAGGCTCCAGTTTGGACTTTTCAGGAACGCCTGAACGTCGAGCATGGATTTTCTCTCTGCCTTTACGTCTGGACGTAAATAAATACCAGCCAGCTGTGGAACATGCTGAGCAGTCAGATTTCCTCCGACGGTCGGCTAATTTCATTTCCAGCAAACGTCCAGGTGATTTAAGTCTGACCAGCGCTCCCAAATGTTCCGTGTGTGTTTTAGCCCGAGCGCAGCTTGACGTGATTAACGGGATTTTACAAGTGAAAAATGGCCAAACGTAAAAAAAGGTCGCTTTACGCCCCGTTTTCATCAAACCTGCTTTATGTGTTTTGATTGGCTGACGACGGCGTGTCAGGAAAACCTGGAGTTCAGAGACCAAATCACAAGATTGGAATTAAGATTAGGGTTGAACCATTTTTGAACTGATGCCGTGAGCAAAAATTCCCTGCTGATTTTGACATTTGCATTTTACTTATTAGTTTTAATTGACAGAAACGGTGAGAACACGGGAGAAAAAAAAGAAGCTGAGACACTTAAACCTTCCACCAGGAAGGGGAATTCTTAGGCGACATTATAATAGGAGCTTTGTTATCCATCGGAATCAGCTGAAAACAGCCGCTCCGCTGACGCCCTTGGAGCTGGATGATGCTGCGCCCTCTACAGCGCCAACGCCGCCGTTGTGGGCCGCTTTCATCGGCTGAAATTGTCTATAAACGTTCCGTTAAGCTCGGAAAGATCGGACACAAAAGCACAAGGGCTTTGTTGCAGTAATATGCTGGAGTACAAATAAAGTTTTGTATTGTTAAAGAGGCAGAATTTAAATTCTAGCGATCCCTCAGCAGCCGGGAACCACAGAGGAGGGAGAAAAGAGAGAATAAAGAGTGTGTTTACCTCCGTTCTGCTCCTATTCTCCCTTTACTCTCCGTCGTCCACTAGATCACCTTCGCCGGCAGAGCTGAAGAGGGATAACGCAGCTGTCAGGAAACAGCTGAACGGGACTTTTCTTTCCGCCTTTAATAAGGTGAACAACACATCAGCGGCGCTGCCACACGGACCCGGAGCGCCGCCGTGAATCTGGGCCAGCCATCAATCACAGCCCGCTTTCCTTCTGTGTTTCTGAGGAAAACACATCAAAATTTGAATCTGAAGGCAAGAAAAGCTAAAACCAACACTGACTGGAGGCTGTTGTGAGTCTGGTCCTGGAGGTCCGTCCCTGGGAACACGTGTCGGACCCCTCGGCTGCACGTGGTTCTCAGATCAAAGGGCCAGAACCAGTGAAAAGCCCCTTTTTTATGACGTATCTGGGGTTTTTATTTTGCTTTTTTGATACTTTTCCACTAGAAATCCCCAAGGAAAAACCTTTCCAGCCCCCAACGCTCTACGCCTTTTCAGGTTCCCTGGAACTCTTCTTGAAGAGCATCTTCGGCCGGACTTCGAGTCAGCAACTCAAAATAAGGAGAGCAGCAGCACGCAGGCGGAGGCGACTGCTGGGACGAGCTGAACAAATCCATGAGAAGATGAAGGAGGTCAGAAGGAGCAGGAGAGCCCTGACGGGTCTCAGATCCCTCCTGCTCATGGCCAGAAACGAACGGGTGCTCCTCGTATCCTCTCACGGACACTAAATTCCTCACTCGCCGCCTGGATGAGAGACCCTCAGCTGTGCGGCTGTGCTGCAGAATAAATTAAGCACGTCCCCCCGTGTGTCCCTGCAGGTCCTCATTAGGCCCTAATCCTGTCCGTGCTGCCTCTGGAAAACAACCCCAGTCAACAAAAGTTGTGTCCATACTTTAAGAAGACTAAGATCCACCCGGGAAGCGGCTCATGACTGTTATAATAGGTCTATCGGCTACATTAATCACTATCCCTCAGGATGAACTTGGATTAGTTACCCGGAGAACTGACTCATTCTGTGTCTTCCGCCATCTTCTGGAGAGCTTTTCTTGTCTACCGGCTCCCTCCGACACCTCCCCCACCTAATTAGGCGAATATAATGAATTATTGTGAGAAGATGCTGGTGTCACGGCTCCCTCACGGAGAAGAAGAGCAGCTTCTGTCTCAATTATCCTGAAATTTAGTAAAAAAGCGAGTAAAACTGCTTCCTTTGATCAGCAAAACTCCCAGAAACAAACCACAAGCTTTCCTGACAACAACAGACAGGCGACCTTTTTCCTGGCCGCCACAGAACCACGGACAGGTACGTTCGGATCACATGACACGTGGGGACGGGCAGGAGTTCTGGTTCTGGACGGAAGGTCGAACGCTTCCTCTAATAATGTCCGGTAAGCAGCGGCCTGGCAGTGATGAATGGAGCTGTGGGTGCTTCCTGTGGTTTTGGGATTATTCCCCCCGCCCCTCGCCTGCCCCCCCCCCCTGGAAAAACACAGGTTGTTATCCTCCCATGACAGGTAGCAGGATTAGCCTCATCTGAAAGGCACTTTCATTAGCAGGGCGGGTTTGTGGAGCCAGATGCGCGTGTTCGAGGGTTCAGGTGTGCGTGTCCACGTGTTCGCAGACAAGAGGAGCTCTTTAGAGTACAGATAAGAGGTCAAAAGGTCAGGGCAAATCCCTGCCAAGAAACCCCCCCACCCCCCGCGGGTATCAGAATCCTTTTGTCCTCTGCCAAAGAGTCACAATGTTAACAGCATCATCGCTCTCCCCTCTTTATTTGGGCTCATTATCCTGACGCATCCGTCACAGGATTTGTAACCTTAAGCTGCCCGGTTACATCAGCGACCTTTGGTTGCACCGCCCCCCCCCCCCCCCCCTCGCCCCCCCACGTGCTTCGGCGAGTCAGCAGAAGAGAGGAAAATCAGGAATCCCTGGAAAATAAGAGTGGAATCGCCGCGGCTTCAGCCCCAGTCGGAGGAAACTAATTATTTCCTTTGCATCTTCAGTCGAATGTCAAGGCGCCGACCGCTGCGGCGCCGACCGCTGCGGCGCCGACCGCGTTCGTGGAACGTGTACGGTCAGGCGTGTCCAAACCCAGTCCTCGAGGGCCACAATCCAGCCGGGTTTTCTATCCCACTGAATGCATTTTCAGCCCGGTAGGACAGAACACCCAGGCTGGATTCTGGCCCTCGAGGACTGGGTCTGGACGTACGTTTTCTTCCACTTCAGTGATCTGCACGTGTTTGGAAACTTGCAGCCGCCTGATAACCCAGGGTGCATTTCAGCCTCGGTGCGCTCTTATCTCCAGACGGCCAAACGTCCTCGCGCAGCCGCTTATCTGAGTCACTTTGGTGGGTACAGAAGGTACATACATTAATGATGTTAGCGCAGCCTGTGCATATACGGCGACATGATAACGTGAGCTCAAAGCGCGCCTACTGTAAACAGTATACTTCACAGATGCTCACCTGCTTCACGCGGGAGGTTAATTAGCAAAGCAATTCGCTGAGGGAGAATCGAGCAGTTAGACTTGGGTAAAGGTGCAGTTTGCGGATAATTGGAGGATTTTTCTAACTCTTGTGGTCGCGGGAGCTTCCTCAGCGCAGCCTCGAGAAAGTGTAATGTTCACTTTATCGTACCGGTGACTCTAACACTTCCTCGTAATGAAGTATTGACTGCTGTGGACATAAGGACTAAATGTGAGGCGTTTGGGCTGAAGTCATCCTCATTTAATGAACAGCAAACTCGCTCTTATAATGGATATAATGGATCGGTATTGAAGCGTGGAAAGTTGGACTGTTGTCTTTTCTTTCACGGATCCTCAGTAGTTCATTTATGTGTGAGGGAGGAGTTAGAAAATGATTGGACTGGATGAGGCGTTTGCCTTTGAAGGCACATCAAAGACAACAAAGCAAATGATGGAGCTTCTTAACGTGTGACAGGAGAATAGGGAGTGACGCCGCCGTTCAGCTTCTGTTTTAGCCGTCACATTTGACATTATTGTGTGTAAAACCCAGAGAAACACCAAACGTTCACCCTTCTATGGCACCAGCGGCACCAGCTCAGAGCAAACCATTGTGAGGCAATTGAAGGGGGGGAGGGTGGTCACAATAATATGACCTTCCTGGGTTGCGTCTAATTATTATATTATATTATAGGACTATTATACAATTGTATGACTTTCCAGGATCAGGCGGGTCTGGACACCCCTGCCCCCCCCATGATTTTCTCCTATAGAGCTGCTTCTTCCTGATTGCAGATTAATGGCGCCGAGCGTGCAAGCAGGTTCAAAAACAAATCAGGCTCCTCCTCCACTAATATTTTATCTGCTTATTTGCTTCTTGTCATGTGTGTTTACTGCTGTTGCTGCTGCTGGCATTAATAAAGATTTCCTCTATTTCACCTTTGCCATCTCCATGAAAGCGGAGATGCTGCTGAGACCCAGAACTAATCAGTCAGCGCCTCTAATCGAATCTCCTGATTGGATCTCGGAACCATTGTTCTTATTCCGGGTTAAGCCTTCGGTGCAGCCAGCCAGTAGAGGACGCTCATGGTGTTTTAGTCTCATCCATGTGTTAGGTGCAGGAAATCCTTGGAGTGGACACTAGAAAATTAAAATTAAACTTCAAGGTGACATCACCATGGATACAGCTCCGTTTCTAATTGCCACTTCACGTCGAGTGGCTTGAGATTCTGCAGCTGAGCTCAACGGCGGTGTCCCGCAGGGCAGCACGGGGAATTGCAGATTTCTTGCCATCCAGAGCAAAAGAAGTGGAATTTCTGGAATTTTGGAGAGGACCAGTTTCTGGGAACTTCTCAATCCCAGCATTCCTGACTCCACCCCCTTGTCAACCAACGCTTTAAGCTAGTTCTGCGAACAGGAAATGGAAGATTGGTCATCCTCTGCTCGACATGTCCTTCTCTCTTCTCTCCCCAGAATCCTGATGCATGATAGGAAACTTATGGAGTTATTAATGTGCGACCGGGCAGATGAGTTCACGTCGTACATGTTAAAGTCTGACCATGGAATGTCTGCGCCCCGCCAGAACCGGCCCCGGAGAGGGTCAATCAGATAACAACATGGTGATACAATGAAAAATTAAGATGGGTGAGTGAGTGCGCTCAAAAAGAGGCAGAGAGTCAGTGTGAAAGGGAGGCGGGAGGCGGTCAGCACCCCTGGGTTTCCTCTGACACGCTGGATAAGCAAGCGCACCGTTTGATGGATGAATCTTATTTTCTTGTCAACCTCAGACTACTTTTATGTTTATCTTGATATCTCCGTGATGGGCTTTCATTTGTCCGGACCGGACAAGATGTGGGGGTGGGGAGAGAGGGGGCAAAGGGCGAGAATGAAGGAGTCAGTCAACTGGAGCAGGTGGACGATGAGGAAATGGAGAATAACATACTCGGGACTGAACTGTGGGCACTCGCAGCTTTCAGCAGAAACGTACAAATTGGACACCGATTTTCGCAAAGTAAATGTTCCGCGGCGGCCGGAGGGTTTGAAATCAACTCCTTTCAACCCGCGTTTGCCGTGTGGACGTCTCATTCGCCTTCGCCGTCGGACGCCGGCGCGCAGGAGCTTCTCATTTTCTCTCAGTAGTTCTGCGGCTCTCATTTGGACCCCGTGGTTGTTAGTTATTTGACGAGCACCCTCCCCCCCACAAGGCCCAGGGGAAATTCAAGTACCACGCATTGATTTGTAAGACCTTCTATCAACTGACCTTAAAATGATCTGCAGTATCCTTGTGCGTTTTCCCTGAAGGTGAGAGTGATTTCTCTCACCCTCCCGATATCCTTCAAAAATAACCAGCCTGTGATTTCTCTATACGGACTTATTGAAAAGTCAGGATGTTCTCAGCGTTCCTTCAGCGTCATATTCTGAGGAGGTGGGGGGGCACTCCCTGATGTTATTTCTCTGTCAAGAACTGTATCGATCATCTGTAAATTCAGAGACCCCGAAATTCAGGTGCTGCTTGTTTGAAGATCACGTCTCCATTTCCCCACGAGGCACAGTTGTTTTACGCCGGTAACTGGTCCACTTTTCTGTCTTTGTAGCTGAGGATTTGTCTGATTCTTGAAGGACAGGTACCTTCTCGGCTAAGCTTTCTCCTCCACCTGCCTCTCATCATCCTGAATCCCACCAAAATGCTCTGTTCCAAAAAAGGTGCAGGTCAGAATGTCCTCGCAACCTGAAGGACTGTGGACCAAGGAGGCTGGTTAGGGAGCCCAGCAATACGTGCGTTTCCTCTCTGCAGAAGCTCCAGGAAGTCTTGTGAAAGGTAAAATTAACGCGAGAACATCTTGACAATAAGGCAGAACAATGTGAGTCAGTCTGCGACGGAAATGACTCTATTTTTGAGCAAGTCAGTGATCTGAACCAACAGAGAAGACCAGACAGAGGCCATTAAAAGAACAAGGCGGCTGTTCTGGAGGGACTATCAAAGGTCAGACCTCAATCCAAAAGAAAATGTGTGGCAGCACTTGAAAAGGGCTCCAATAACCTGACATTTATGCACATTTACAGTCTTCGTCTCTTATTTTCTTCTTCTTTTTTTAGTCTTTCTTTATCCCCCGCGTTGAATAATGCTGAATATCTTATAGAGCAGAATTCCGTATGGTGCCGTTTCTCCAACGCTGTATTTCTCCTTGGGGAAAAAAGGTGAAGGTGAAACACACAGCAGGCGTGAAGCAAAATGAGCTCCCCGGACGGGTCGCATGTCCATCACGGGGCTAATGCCTGCTGACAAATCTATCGCTCACCCCCGAGTCCGTACCTACAAGCAATTTTGGGTTCGAAGCACATGGGGATTGTGAACAAAGGAACGTGCACCCTGAGCACGTGAACGCGGAGGTCTCTGTAGATGATGGTAGTATGAGGTGATGATCAGAGGGTCCGACAGCTGAAAGAGTTGTAGAAACGAGAGATATCACAATGAGTTCCAAAGCTGGAACTCACTTTTAGAGCAGCACATTTGTTCAAAGTTAACAGTTTAGAATCGATTTTCTGCCCCCGGCTTCATCTCAACCTTTGATGTGAAAGAAGTGCGCGACTTTGAATCTCTCCGCCAATCACGGCGGACTTCAGTGACTTGCTCTGAGAGTAAAAGGCCGCCATTTATCTCGTGCATCACCTGTCAGACTCCCGCAGAGGTGTTTGGGATGCAGGTGATGCCACCAACATCCCCTTCCGTCCTCCAAGGACGCACATTCTTACGGGCGCTGCGAGGCGTCCCTCTGCATGCAGAAACCAACTTTCATTTCACTCGACGGTTGTCCGACACCCCCACACTGTGCGCTTTGTTTCACGCAGCTCTGGGCGGACTGACACCTCTCTGTGGGGTTTGAAGGTCCTCCGGGAGGACCCAGAGCATAGTCTGAGCTTCAAACTAAAGCAAAGACAATTTCTAAGTAAACGTGGGGCAAAGGAAAGGACACGAAGAGCCTGACCCTGGACCACCCAGCCTTGGGCAACACTGAGACGGGAGAGTGAGTAGTCTCAGATGTTGGGTAGTCTTCAACACATAGGCGCCTGTCTTTTGCCCACTGAGTTGTCGGTATTGTTTGCCAAAAGGTTTATTCTAGCGTTCTGGCTTCGGTTTAGTGCGGTTCCCTGTGTTTTGTCACATCTCACTGCGCCTCATTTACTTCCTGTTTGGTCGCGTCTCCTCCACTCCCCCAACTTCGACTCCAGTCCTCACAGAACTAGCTCACGATCGCCGAGCGAGAGGAGGAGCTGCCTTGTATAGCAACCTTGAGCCTAGCAGGCGTCCCGCAGAGACACAAAATAACGAGCTCCCTCTGCACGTCGATTACGGCCCCATCTGCACTTTAAAGCGCTGCCGGTGTTTGGACTGTCAGGACCCTCGGTTATGGTTGCACCAACCTCACATATTTCAAAGCGCGTCAGAGTCGAGCGGGGAGGACGGAAGGATGCACCGGCTTGACATGGGCAGAAAATGTGATTCTTGGGCTAAATTAGCCCTCGAGCCAGAGGATGAATGACGCATCGTGATCTGAATTGCTAACCCGCCTCCAGAGGACCGGTCCAGTGACCAGTCCACATACCCCCACCCTGGATTGGAGATACTCCAGTGAGTGGATGGTGTTGATGGATCCCACACATACTGGTTCTACTGGGAGGCAGAGGCTGAACGTGCGAGACAGTGGGAGGTCGAGGTCATAGAGGCTGGTCACAGTGGGGGTCAGATGTAAAACAGGGAGCTGTTAAACAGACTGGTTTTACTGGGAGAGAGAATTTAATCAGACTGGTTATGGTGAAAGGCAGACTATGAAGAAGCTGGGGAGACAACTGGGAGTGGGTTAAACTCCCTTCCCTTATAGAAAGAGTGTTTAACCTCAGGTTTTACTGGGAGAGAGAGGTTAAACAGACTGGTTATAGTGGGAGACAGAGTTTATCCAGACTGGAAGACAGAGGTTAGGTGATCTTCTGCATAAAGATCCTCATTTTCCTCTCATACTTTCCTCTCCTTAAACATGAAGCACATGGTTTCCTATTCCCCTCACAGTGCTTGTGTTTACCTCTGGCACAGCCATTAATCACAGCACTGTCACTGCTGCACTTCTGTAATCTTAGTTTATAAAAAGTCTCATCAGATATTCCTACAACTACGCTCAACACTACCAGCCAGGGGGTTTCAGATGCTGAATAAAACATAAAAGCTTCTGTGGAAGTTTGAACTTAGTATATCCTTTTCAACATTAGCTTTTTGCCTTTTTTCTGGGAAAAAAAGCTTTTTCTTCTATTGTTTTTGGCTTGAGAAGCATGGGAGTTAAAAGTTCCCCACTTTGCTACACTTTAAATGGTAAAAAGACCTACAAGGGTCAGAAAAATTCCCTCAGACATCAGTGCAGATCAGTAAAAGGACGCGTGAACCTTCGATATCTTGGATCAGAAACGGGAAACATGAAAGCAAAAACAATTTGTCTGCCCCAAAGGGCCTGTTGTTGCTGTTCCTAAAGGCAATGGGAGCAAACGGCAACTGAACCTCTGCCTGTCAATCTTGTGCACGACTCTTAGATGCACCCCGCTGTGCAGCGCCACTGGATCCATGTCGATTTCCAGACAGAGCAAAACTGAAAATGCTTTGACGACATGTGAAAACTGGACGCGTAACAGTTCACCATGGCAGCGTTTGTGTGGATTTTAGTAGCGAGCTGCGCTAATAATACTGTGGGAGATCACAGAGACGGGGATAATTCGGAATGAACCATTCCCGACGCCTCTTTCTAATTCTCCAAACAAAGACAAATTAATACCAAACAAGGAAGAGTGTGTGTGTGTGTTGGGGGGGGGGGGGGGGGCATGAAAAGAAAGAAACACACAGACAAAGGACAAAAACAAAAGACTGCAAACAACCATAATAATGAATAAACGGCAGTGTGGATAAACGAATAAAGGCGGCAAAAGCAGCAGCTGGGGGAACTACAATGGCATAATTTAGAGGAGAATACCAGCCGCATTGTTCACGACGCTGCTTCGGAATAATGAAGAACAAAACAGGAAATGATTCACTCAGGCACTAAACAGCAGAGACGGATCTGCCTTTAATGCTTATGATCAGCATGCTGCTGATCCCTGCAGTGTCCACGTCCCTGCGGGGGGGTTCGGAGCCTTTCAGGGGGCACCTGGAAGCAACAGGTGTCCTCCAGCATGTCTCTATCCCGTGAAAAGCAATTTTCCCGCACGTTCAGAAAATCGCCAATTATACTCGACGTGACTCCTTAATTTGGTCCAACTGGCGGAGGTTTTTACAAAAGAAGAAACGTTTTTATTGTTATTCAACTGAGTCGGTTGAGTGTTTCACACTGAGAGCAATTCTGATCAGAGCGAAAACGGAAGAAATGGCAAACACACTTTCATCTCTGCTATCAGATGGAACGTGTATTCCTTCATTATTATTATTATTACTGTTATTATTATTATTATTATTATTGGTGGTGGTCATTTGAGATCTAGTTGAGGAAAGCAAATCCTGAAAGCACTAATTCACTCTTTTATTGTGTTTCTGTCTCTTGGGATAATGAAGATAATTCATTGCGGAAACATGCACAAATCCATTTTCCCTCTTGTCCATTGGTCATGAATCCAAAATGTTCAAGTCAAAGTTCCAGCGTCCATCGGAATTGGAAGTCCTCTGTTAAAGCCGCAGTCTGAAAGAGGTTCGATGAAGGACTGTAAGTACGCCGATGCGATTTTCATGGCGTTGTTGTGCTCGGGTGGAAAATCAGAAGATGCTTATTGATCAGTGAGGATGCTAATGTTGCAGAAGTTTCTCTTGTGTTGCACAACTTGTGCAGTTGTGTTGTTAAGATGTCGACTCGCTTCACCATTGTCCATGTCCTCTGCTTCAATGTGCTACCAAATCCAGGCTTCCCTGGAAAACAGTGGCGCCAAGGAGTAAATGATCCCGGTGAAATAAAGTCAGCCATGTTAAAATGTTACTGGCCTGGATTACTGGCATGTGTGTGTGTGTGTGTGGGGGTGGGGGGGGTACACCCATTCTCGTGGGGACAAGACTTTGCATTTCACCTACAGAATGAGGACATTCTTCACTATGAGGACCTTTACGTGAGTCCTCACAACTTCAGAGCTCAGTTTGAGGGTTAGTTTTGGCTTCAAATTCTAGGTCAGAACTGGGTTGTGATTAAAGTTCGGGGAAGCAGTTGGTGAATGTTTCATGTGTGTGAAAGTCCTTACAGAGATGGAACTACAAACCTGCGTGTTGAGGGGGGGGGGGCACTATATAAATATGTGGGTAACAATAATTAATAACAGCCCTGCTGGTGCACTGAAATAGTAGATGTTGCATATTCAGCGAGCGCTCTGCGCTAATGAACGTAACAAATGAGACGTCGAAATTTTGCCCACTTTTTTGCGCTCTCGCTGCCGCGGGAATTTTGACCCCTGAAGACGAGAGCCTGCCAAAGCCCCTCCTCCGTGCGGCTCTCTGCCCCGTCGACTCTGTCTTTATCGCCAGATGAAAAATGTGAAGTGGGCGCATCAGCCGCACCGTGGCCTCTCGCCGCCTGTCACTAATGCTTCATTAGATGCGCGGCGGGGCCATTCATCGCGGTTATCGCCTGGCCGCAGCGTGCCCCCTCCACCTACTACCCCTCGCCCAGACACTATCGCGCGCGGGCATTTTTTATGAGCGTTTGACACAATCGCGCACCGTCCACCAACACTTTATGAGTCGCTGCAGAACTCCGCTGTCTCGCTTCCTACTGTTCAGATTTAGGAAATTCGGCATCCTCCGCCATTCATTCAACCAGCAGAGGAGTGTGGGTTTGTTGGCAGATACTCACATTATATCATAGGCGGTTCCACCACCCAGACACGGGCGCACACGCTCACATACACAGTTGCGTTAGCATTGACTGGCAGGTCCAGGGTGAGATTATGTGGATTATATAGTCCCTGCGTTGGCTGCACTGGAGAAGACTTTCATTACCTGATGTCAGTGGTTCCACGCGTCGATTTAGCCATTACTGTGATCGCATGATGAATTAAGCGCACTTAAAGTGCCCCAGCATCAGTTTAAATCTCTTACAGGGCACAGAGGTGTGCTTTAAACCGCTCATTCCTAAATAAAAATGTACTCTGTCCTACGTTTGAATCCCGGAGTCTCGTTAAAACTGAGCTTTAACAACCGTCCGACGGGTCCATGTTCATTAAGAATGTCGGAAAAATATCAAAACGCACAGACGTTGTACAGAATACCCACTGCCTTTTAACAGGAAGAAACCCATACAGGGAACCCTCAAGAGAGGCTTTTTTTTCATCTTATTTAGAGTAATGAGAATTTAGTTCCCTTGTTTTTCAAAGGAGCCCCTATCCCCCCCCCCCCCCCCCCATGGCCGTTACATTCAAAGTAAAAAATATCCATCTCCAGATGAACCTTAACACCTAATCTCCAGTTTTTGATCAGCTGTAACAAAGCAGGATCCGTTCCCAAATATAGTCCAAATATATGTGTAATAACCCCCCTTCCCCCCGCTGCTGTGAAAACTCATTCCCTCCCCTGCATCTTCAGGCGTTCTCCACCCCCTGAAGACTGTCATGCCGGGATATCTCGGTTGACAGGAGAAAGTTGAGTGCGAGGACACATTGTACTGCGCATCTACAGTATATTCACAGTGCATAACGGACAGTTTCAACTCCGGTTCACTCGTAATCGGCGGTAACTGGTTTGGCACTTCATTACCCACAGTTTACTTCACAATTCAAACGCGCCGCCGCCCTCAGGTCTCTCAGTGGGGATCCTGGTGATCCCGCTCCAGTTACAGTGATGGGTGCGCTGATTTATTCAGACTGGGTTGGACACGTGTAATGAAAACGGCGGTCCAGATCCGCGTCTGTGGCGCGCCCGCTGGATGGGTCACCGTGTCCCCTCTCTGCCGCCTCCTGCCTCCGCCTGACAGCTCCATATTTCATCTCCGCAGGCATTCACCCTCCGCCGCAGGGTAACACAATGGAGGAACGGTGTTTTATTTGCGCCCCGTTTCCAAGCCTTCCTAACAAAGGAAGTCATTCAGCCTGCAGGAGGAGGAGGATCGGGAAGGGGGGGCTCCATGAAACTGGATTATCCCCGCAAGATAACAGGGAAACCAGCACGTCAGACTTGGTCGTAACTCTGACTTTGAGGAGGAGGAAGGAGGCCGCATGTAAAAGAACAATGTTCCCCTTGACAAGATTATGCAGTTTTGATGTGTGAGGTGGAATTCATTTAAATCATGAATCCATATCGTAAATGTAGATCTCTGTGAAGGTGCAACCACACGACACATTTATTAATTAGCACACTTGTGTCAGTATCTGTAAGTTTTACTCATGCCCCCCCCCCCCCCCCCCGGCTCTCTGTTGCTTTCTCCCAGTGTGCTCGCTCTCCTCTCCCCTACCTCTCTCGACCACATTTAATCACCCCACCTGTGTCTAATTGTCTCTTCCCTCTCCCATCTCCACTCACGCAACGATTTTTGCTCTTATTCTGGGGTTTTTGGACCTTTTGAGTTTCGGACCCCCCTCTGTGCCATTTGCATTATGCTGCCTGGGCTTTAGGATTGATTAGTCTTTGTTTGACCTTGGATTGTAATAAAACTCTTGGTGTTTGCTCTTTGGAGTCCGAGCTTCACTTTGATTAACTTCTTGCTTTCTGAGGACCATCAGCGATCAGCCCGGGACCTTCGCCCACCAGTTTGTTGATTCAGTTCAGGTTTATTTATGTCTTGTCTCTGTCTCTTGGTGGAGACCTACAGCCTGACCCCTGAGCAAGCGGTCTCAGGCAGCAGTGGTACTATGGGCATTAGCATAGCTCTTATAATGCAGCAGCTGACTATATGGAGAATGTGATGGCATAGAGCCCAATTATCCATCAGCCCATCTCACGCAGGAACATCTGTGTCAGAATGTTCTTTTGCACATTGGAGTGTCAAACTGGAGTTCCTGAAGGCTCTCAGCACCCTCGTGGTCCCCCACTCTCAGCCCACGATGGCTTGAACGGTTAGTCGCGCTAAAAGTCAGCGCTTCAATTTTTCCAGAAAAGGTACAGCTGAGTCTCAACAAGCCCAAGAATTTTCCAAAGCATTTTTATCTTCCTATTTACCTTAATTTTTGTTATAACTTAAGACAGAATTATCCCTTAGGTGAATCAAGCTGCTTATTTATCACTCACTGCTTCCTGTTCACTATTTCTCCATTTAAAGGTTTGGATTTTTCTAAGCTGAGCAACAGGGATGCAGCACCAAACAAACTTGCCAGAGCACTTTTCCCTCCCTCTTTCAGCTGGTTTCTCTCTATCTCTACCCATGTCTCCAGCCTCGGAGACCTGGGAAATTAATTAAATGTCTGAAAATGACAAGCGTTCTCTCTCCCACTTACAAAGCTCTCAGCTTCCTCTTTCTCTGGCCCTCAGAGCCAGTACATTGATTTCCCCGCTGTATTCCTCTCTCAAGCCATGTCTTTCTTGTATTTACTTAGAAAAAGGTAAAAAAAAAAAAAAAAAAGGGCTCGTAATGCGTGAGCAGCTGCAGAGTTCATCTGGCAGTTCTGTCTGGACAGGAGCGTGCGTCCATTTATTTACAGCGAGTACGTGGTGAAAGCATTCATTCATTAGTGCTCCGGTCACTCAGCGTCCTTTTCCAGTCCTGCTGTGGACTTCAGAGAAAAGGTTGTTTGACAGGGTACCATCCTACCGAGGCCTTATCTGCATACAGTCACGCCACAATGATGTTTAAACTGGTTTATTTCTGCTTCCCGGTAAATGTCACTGGCATGTGCTAAATATTTACATGTGGAAGAAGTTAAAATGTCATTATGGTTTATGGCGTACTGTATATAAGTGTCAGCTATTTTTGTATCATATTTATACAGTTACTGATGAAAATTGATCAACTTTGCCTTCCAATTTGAGATTCATTTGAACAAAAGAAAAAAAAAAATCATCACCGGCCATCCATTAACGCTTTGGCGTACCAGTAACGGCACGTGAGCCCCAGATTGCAGACCCCTGACATCGATCATCTTGCCTCTAAAAAGCCTGATCAGATCCTGTCAAAGCTTGGATTCTCTTCAATCATCTGTCTTATTGGTACCTGTCACGTGACTTAAGATGAGACAATGAATTCATCCAGCCAATTTATAAACAGATTTTTTTTTTTTGACAGAAATGGCAGTAACAACTTGTGTAATTTGTGTCAGTAGATGGAGGGAAATGATAAGTCTCTCTGTAAATGGCCTTTACTTGAGTGGTTGTAATCACAACATTAAATACAGTATATAATGGGTCTGTCTCCTCTGAAGGATGTAGTCATTCGCCTGTCATTAATTCAGAGGGAATTACTAGGGAGAGGCACATTTATGTGGAACTGTAAATGGCTCCCAGAGTCAAAAACATGTATTTGTGCCATTCAATTAACTTTTTTCTGAAAAACACCCCACGTTGTGAGTGCACGTCGCTCACAAAAGGTGCTGCTTTTCACTTGAAAAGTCTTTTCAACCTTTCAGAATCTGACACCTGCAGATGGCTGTCTGACACATCCGTACACGTGGCATCAGAGAACGGCGCGCGCACTCGACTGATTGCCAGACTTTTCTTCATCTAAAGTTTCGTTTCCGGAGCCCTGAAGGCAACGGGGGGTTGTTGATAATAATGGGGCTGACGCGATAATAGCAATCATTTGGTTCGCTGAACGGGAAATAAATTGTTAAAAAGAATTTATCATACAAAGAAGATTATTGAGAACTAAATATCAGTTTAATTTACTTTTTTTCATACACTGATGTAGCGCACGTGAAAGCGCTCCCAGTTCACTGGTCAGGCTATGATCTAATGCCTAATAATGGTCAAGCGTTAAAGCGGCTGGTTCGATGACCCAGGACACAATGGAAGGACTCTTTTCCCATCTTCTCCAGCCCCCCTGGGTCTGCTGAAATCAGCGCCAGGAGACTGACGAGTAAAATAAGATAGACCAGCGTACAACCCAGATTTAAATTTTATGAGCATGTTGTTGGATTTTATTAAAATTAACTTGCGCGATATTTTCACCGGACCCCGAAACAAAACACTAATCAAAAACATTTCGTGCAAATGCTCACTCATCAACATTTCTACATTTCAGGGGTAAACAGACCATAAAATTAACCATTTGTTTTTCTTAATTAACTCTCAGTCACCCCGGGAAGACCTTGGAATAATGGAACATCGCGTGTTCCCGCCACCCAGTGTCAGCATACAGGGAACATGACAGTAGCTAATGAATACATTATGGGGTCATGAGGAAATCTGTGACCCCACGGTCCACATTTTCCTCATTTTCTGCTGAATGGTTATAATAATAAAACTTCAGATAGAAAAACATGCATGAAAAATAATCAGCAAATCAAACCACTGAGGACTGATTGGTCCGCAGAAATAAGGTTAATGTGCATGCGAGGGTGACACTCCTGAGTCTGTGGAAGAAGTCAGCTTCTGCCTTCCCCGGCACCATCACTGCCACGTTAGCCACTTGTACGCACAACGAGCAGCAGTTTCCAAGCTCTCTTCAAATCTAATGATGTCCGATGATGAAAGAGGTCGGTTTCAGAGGCCCCTTCAAAGCCCCGTCTCAATCCATCACACAGCTGGCACTGGTGCATACTGGAGACCTGTCTTTGTTGCAGCCAAGGGTCAAAAGAGGAGCTGCTGGAAGAGTGACTGAAGAGTGGTTTGATGATGGTCAATACGGTTTCACCATTATTCCTACAACATCCAATGCTGTCATTGCTGAGGAAGACTTTGAGACTATTAACTGGGAAGGAAAACAGCAACAGCAAACTCGAGTTAGACCAGCACTGAACTCACCTTCATGCAGTTCATCCAGTTCAATGACACGATAAGGCTAACTTCTTTTAGCTAACGATAGCAAAACTCCATAAACAATAATCCCAGTTCCCAAGCATTTGATAATCAGTATTTATATTACCATATTATCATGTCATACAAGGATCCATCGTAAATTAGCCTAACTCGATCACAGAGGTCACCGTGGTGACCCTTGTAGATGATATTACTCTCCAGTGACAAATGTTGACAGCATTCATTAGTTGATGGGCTGCTGGTCGCGTACGCCTGATGATCTGTCAAAAACGTGGCGCTGGTTATGGACGGTGTGAGAGGGACGGGAACAGTGAGCTCATTGTTCTGCAAGGCTCAGGTGTTCTCCTCGAATGTGAAGATGAATTGTGGGAAAGGGACAAAGGAAGTCGAAAGAGGCGGGACCAATGCAGGAAACGGCACGGCTGATGAAGATGGAGTGAGGCGTATGAAAGGAAAAGATATGAAAAGGGAAAAGGATGGTGGATGGAGACAGAAGGAGGGCCTCTGCCTCTTCAGCCCCATCAGCGATTAATGAAGAATGGAATACCATCTGTTTTCCCATGGAGCTTTTTCCTCTACAGGCTCAGGGATCATCCTCCATGAACTCCCACGGAATCTGAGATCTCCTGCAAACATCTACCTCGATAATATACGATAAAGCAATGGAGATGCATGTGTGGGATGTTACCGGGAGCGAACACGCCTACCAGCCAGTGTGAGCTCAGATGAATTTGATCAGATGAAGATGAGTTGGCGGTGACAGTCTGGACCACCATCTGCTGCTCACCTCTGGAGGTGTGTCTGCCCCCCCAGCCAAGGTAATGCAAAGGCGGAACGATCTGGCATTTATAGCACGTTTCCTGCACCAGGGAACGCTCAGCTGCCTGCAGTCTGGTGGCAGTAAATAGGTGTAATCGGCAGATAAAGCCTCCTCGCAGATGTTTGGTCTGATGTGGGTCTAACATAAACGCTGTGTTTGACCGGCTTATCACCTAAAATACACATGTTAAAAAAAAAACCCAACCTAATCCTGCCTTAATTTAAAAGTGGCCGTCCTGTTTTTCTTTCTCTTTTCTTTAAATGAATCTGTGTGATTATTGCGAGCATGTGTGACCCGTAACAGTTGTGGACAGATGTTCTGTTCACATTCCCACCAGCTGTGATACTGTCAAAAAAAAAACCCTCTATTTTATGGATGCACTATAAAACAACATTTCTGTCTCTGCAGGAGACGAGCGGAGAGCTAATGCCAACGGTAGAGCATTCCTCAGACATTTTCTGTTTAATTGGCTTGTAACGTTAATTTAAGGCATCGTTGTGGGAGAATTTGCTGTGGAATGTTCTCAAATGAGGGGCTTATATTGTACCAGGAGGCAGATGTCACATCCTATCCTGTAGCTCTCAACGATGGCCGCGGATAAACCGAGTCGTTTACCTAATCTAGGACACGGATTGCAATCACTTTCCATTTCTTTTTAAATGTATAATTGCAGCATATTAACGTGGTTTAGTTAGAAATGATTCAGCTTCACCTGTAAAATTTACTGAAACTGATCACAGCACACAGACTCTCAGTCGAGTCTCACCTTGAGAGGCGGAGCTTAGGCTGGGGGAGCAGAGAGTTCTGCATGGGGCCGAGCACAGAGCCTTGTGGGATCCCGGCATTGATTGGTGGGGGTGCATGGATGAGGTGAGGGGATTTAAACACATGAGTGCCATAGTGTTCAGATTTTATTGGGACAGTTATGACATGAATTCCTTCCACAGTTTGACAAAGTACCTAAATCTTGTGGAAAAACACCGAAATACAAATGCGTTTGTTAAAACACAACGGAAATTTCAGCACTTTCAAAACAATGAAGAAGTGTCCTGGCAGCCTGGGCCGGGTTGGGACCTTTTCTGCCTCTGACTTACAGCGGATGTGTAGCAGAGGGGGAAGCGTGATTAAACCTATTTCTTGGTGGGTGAAAAATTATCTTTGTGAGGATCCATTTTCACTCTGTCTCAGTTTAATTTCTTGCCCATTTCAAAGAAGAAGGACAACCCTCTTCACACATTATCTGAGTCTCAGGACGATACAAACGTCTCCGTTTCCTCTGGTCCATTTCTCTGCTCACCTGGTTGCCATCTGTTCTGGCGTCCATCTGCTCAGGGACAGGCGCTGGTTCAGAGAACAAATGTCCCTCAAGTTCTATTTGGACTCTCATAATTTCCTCCTGCACGTCTCTGATACCAGATGGGACAATTACTACAGCCTCTGGTGTAGGAACCCTCCTCTTCTCCCGCTAATTCGCTTCCGTGTCTGTTCGTAGTAATTAAATTCTGTAACGGAGCTCGGATCCTCCTTGAGGACGAGACACTGACGCACACTCTGAAAAGCAGCGACGTGCTACACACTGAGGGTACACACTTTACATGACGGCTGACCTGAAACTGTTCGCTCGCTTCCCGCAGCTCCAATTAAAGTGGCGTGATCGGTGCAATGCAGGTAGAAGCGCGGCTCACCAGGGACCGGTCCGAGGAATAAAAAGGTCCATTTGTCCTGTGCTTATGTAATGTGGTTTTGATTTTTTTCCCAGAGGTTTTACGAAGAGCATATAAAGAGAATTTTCATGTAAAAAGGCAGGAGATCTGTTTTTCAGGCCTCATCATGTCTAAATGATATCAAATTTTAAATTTGCTGTGAAATTCTGAGCTCATGTGATTTTGCACATAGCTAGCTAGAAGTTAATGGATTTTTCGACGTACAATTAATGAAAAAGTTTTGATTTTGTCGGTGTTTTGTACTTGTTATTGCCACGAAAGTTTGGAAACACCTGATTTCAACAATGTCAACAATATTTATTTTAATTTGCTGAATCGGACATTGGGGCCATGTTTACACATGTTTGGAGATTTTAAGGAGCCACAACTAACGCAGCCGTGTCTAATTACGAGTCCACGCTGGACAGAATGTAGAACATAATGAGAAAAGGGAAAAAATGACAAGCACCTTTTGGTTTGCACCAACGTGCAGAAACCCCCCCGCTGAACCCGTCATGAAACGAACAGATAACACCAATTAAAATGTTACATCTGAAAGTCCGTAAAGTCGGGGTGCGACGACAGTTCTGCCTCATTTAAAAGAAAGTGGCGGAGTGATGACAGGTGTAGGAGACCGGAGTTGTTCGGGCTGGAGACTTTAAAACCTGAAGAGGGCTCGTGGACATGGTCAGAAAAGCCGATTTGCACGCGTGAGATTGTTAGAACTGTTTGAACAGTCCTGAGCCAGATTATCTGGATGACAGCGATGTTCTTCTGAAAACAGCATGACTTCGAGCTTCTGCTGTCGCTCTGCTGTCGATGCCCGCGTTCTCCTCCCCAAGTCGCCATGTTTGCAGCCTGTTTTAAGTCATCCTGCTAACAGCCTGCCAGATATTGCCGTCGTTGGTCCCTAAACCATCCGGGGAGTCATATTAGCATCAAAGAAACCTGTCGTGACACAGACGGCGGATTTGGAGGAAGCGTGGGCAGAACTGCTGCGGGTCACTGACAGGGGTCCTCCCAGCTTCAGCTCGCCGGTTTCACCCACAGATGGAAATGAACAGCTGCAGAACAGCCTGGCGGATCACCGAGGTACTGCCGTTATCTCCGTCCAACAGAGGCCTCCCGGCTCACACTGGATCAAGAACTGCGCACAATCAATGAGAACATCTGGTCTGGTGAGATGAAGCCACTTCTGGAATCAGCATCTGGCACACGTTCCATTTCTGGGTAAAAAGTTCTGCTTTGTTTGGATCAAACAGTGAGATAAGGGATTTTTAAAAAAAAAAAAAGCTTTAATATGTCTTTGCAAATATACAGATCTTAAATCCAGTAATCATCCATTTAATCATTTTTTTTTATTAAAAGAACATCAAAAACATCGATACAAATTGTATTCACTGACAACCCACAACCCTTAAAAATGTTAAATCCCCTTTGGTATCAACTTCAGAGCACACAGATAAAATATCGTGTCAAATGTGCTGGACGGGGAAAAGAAAAACATCAAATAAAGTTCAGGAGATCAAACCGGAACAGCAAACCTCATATAGAGAACAAACATTTGTGTTTTTCAGATCAATCTGCTCAAGGTTCTTTATCCTGTTGAGGGAACATTTGTGTGCGTTTGTGGGGTTTTTCTCATGCGATAATTCGAGTGCCAATGAGCAAGGCACTTGCTGATGGCGACACTTTCCAAAGGTGGATCTACGCTCACCTCTGTCCGAGGGGCAGGAACCTTCAGTGGATCCCTGTTCCTTATGTGATTAGGATGTTTTCCTGCTTCCGTGCACATGCACAGGCCCCAAGCAACATACGACAACATGCACAACGTCGGTATTGCCCCCCCCCCCCCAAAAAAAACCAACACCACTAACATGCTAGCAATACCAAGTCTGTTAAAGAAAATCAGACCACTAAAATGGAAATGGCTTAATCGGAGCTTCGTGTGGAGACGCTGGTTAAATTCATTTATTTGCAAAAGTGTGACATCGTTACGATGATTTGAGTCAGACGCAGCCTGATCCTCAATGGCGCTGTCGTTTGAATCAGGTTTGATGAAGCGAGCATCTGTGAGGTCTCGTGTTGCCTCTGTGGAGTCATCCTTCACAACAACGGTTGTGCTGAGGATCGAACCATCTGGGGAGGGGGGGTGTGAAGACTTACCAGCCTGATGGGACATTCTCAGGATCTGTTCTGACATCTCATCTCTGCCTGCTCAAAGACTTCAAAATCTTAGCATTCAGAGGAGGATCACTTCATACACCTGTGCGCTCCGTGATCCGCCTGCTTGAGTGAAAACCGACGGTAAGTATTGCAACAGCTGGACGAGCCCATCAACAGGCTAAAAGTGGATCTCTGGAACCTCCGAGAACAGTTTATTTTTTTTGCTCCAGTCAAGTTTTCAATATCTCCTCGCGGTGTCTTTAGGGGAGCCGAGGTTCACCTGTGTTACCGGCTCATCACCTCTGGAAGCCGGGACAGCCTGTCGCCAGGAAGCAGCGATGCGGTCGCTCTGTGCTTCCGCTCAAATCATCAATGGCGCCTGGGCGACTCCGAGGACTCAGCCGTCACAGTGGGCCGCCAGCGACACCACCACCGGCTTAATGGTGTCCGAGGAGGGGGGCTTGGTGAAGTCGTTGGTGGCATCGAAGGAGGGCCCCAGTTGGGGGATGGTGGCGGCTGGTCGGCCCAGCGAAGCCACCATGTAGAGGAAGTCGGTACGGCGCTGGCCGGTGGGGGTCACGCCCTTCGCCTTCGTGGCCACTTTGGAGGAGCTCTTCATGCTGGAGCCCGATCGAGGGTCCTGGCAGCACAGCAGGGCCAGGAAACACCTGTAAAACTGGGCAAACCCCCAGGAAATAAATGTGACGCAGCGTTAGCTTAGCATAGGTGCTGCAATGTTCTGAACAGCACCACTTTAAAGAGACGCCATGTTACCAATTCTCATATTTATGTCTCACAATAATGTTGCCTGGGAAAATTAGATGGGCTCTTGTTTTATTCATCGTGTGCTGGCGTAGATTTGGACATTTGTCATATATTAAGGCCGTAAAATCCAGGATTTTTTTTTTTTTTACTAGTTTATGTGTGGTTTTTGTGGTGAAAAAGTGCTTCGGGGTCCGAATCCTGCAGCATAATCAACATCTCCGGCCTTGTCTCCAGGGTTTCTTGTTTTCCGGTGGGTAGTCTATGGATTTATTTCAGTTGTGTTTCAGCTTTGGGCCCGAGAACACATCAAAATATGGAGATAAAGGAGTACATCATCAATAATGGGTGGCTGTGGGGGGCTGAACGCACAGGAACCCAGCAGCATATCAGCCTGTCATGGGTTCATAAAAAGGGAAAACTTCTGGAGAATGGCCAATTAAAGTGCATTATTTCTTCCGGGAAAATTCGGGGTTTTTTTTTTGTTTAATTGTAACGGAATTGCGTCTACCCATAATGCCTTGCTGCCAACAGGTGAATCAGGTGCGCGTTAACGCCGCTGCGGATCGAACCTTGGGATTTTAACCTTCCTTGTGCGGAGCTGGAGCCGTTTTGGACGCGACTCAAGACGGATTTAAACATTTTCTCCAGCAGCAGATGATGTCGGAGTGGAAATCAGCCACGCAGAGAAGCAGGCAGACAGGTGAGCTCTGCGCCACTGTTCCACCGTCGGTTTCTGCCCGTGTCGCTGACTTTTCCCTATGGAATTCTTGATTTTCTGGCTATAAACACTGGCGCCTCATTTAAGTGTAACTCCTCCATAAGTTAGGGAACACACTGATTGATATGCATCAAATTAAAATTTAGACAATCCTCCGACTCTTTTTCGGGGAACAGGTGTGAATGCGTAACGTTACAGAGACGCTGCGCATGCGCGCTCATTGGCTGCTGCAGAAACCTACAGAAAAGGTGAGTTTTGACACCTTTCTGTCTCATAATCGGTCTTTACTGCGTGTAACAGGGCGGTGTGGCGTGCAGGACAAACCTTAAAGGCATTTAAATATATTTTAGACTTTCCTCTGCTTCAAAATGATCTGATAGTGTCCCCCCCCCCCCCCCCCCCCATCCCCCCCCCCCGTGCAAGAATCCAACTTTTTGGACAAAAAGTCCTTTTTTGGCTTTCTGGTTGTGCAACTGATAATATGCTGCTTGAGCTGAAAGGTGCTTTTTAGCCATTGGAAACTGTTCTAACGCTGACGGAAGTGTTTGGCGACTAAAGAGGGAGAATCCTGATGCTAACGCCGCTTCCCAAACTGGCTGTATCAGTCACGGGAAGGTGGTGAGATGATGCGTTCAGCTGGGAATGTCTCCCAGGTTTGAAGGAAAGGCACTGTCGGCGTACACACGTGTCAAGGAATAATAAATACTGGATGCAGAAGAGATGTGGAAGTGTCATAATCACAGTTGTGTTCAGATGTTCCTGTTTCCACCCGGGCCTCCGCACGGAGCTGGAGCCCCTGGGTTGCCTGGCTCAGAGCCTGGGCGTGTGTTGATGGACAGAAGGGAAGATTCTGAATAATTGAGGAGCTCGGCTGCAGGTTGAAAGTCTAACAATGCATTCAGGGTATTTGGCCGTGCTTTAAATTCAACGCATTCCCGACCAGAGGCCGGAATCACATCGCTGCTTTCCTCTTTTCCTCGCCGGAGTTACGAGACGCCGCTCTTAAGTAAACGTAGTATACTTAGTATACAGTAGAAGTCACGTATACTTATAGTCTACTACATTTTCTCAGGGGGGCAGAGCATGTTGAACCACAGCCGAGTCGCTCTCTCGCTCTGGAGACTTTAATATCAGAGACAGATATAAATGTGAGATGACTTTGTTGATGTTCAGGGGTGATGGTGATGTTGGCGCCTCCTCTGAGAGAGCGCAGAAAGCCAGCAACAAGGAGCAAACCACACCACGGTTATCCGATTTCTGATCCATTTCCTTTCTGCTCAGTGTTTGTTTTTTCCTCCGACAGCATCACGTCGCGTGTCTGGAGCACCGCCGATGTGCGATCGCGTCCTGCTCTGTGGAGAATACGCCTTCTATTTATGGCCGCGTCCATCTGCACTGAAAACTTGCTGAGTCGCTAATGCCGCCCAACTGTTCCATGAGTAAAATTATCTAGCCGTCAAATGAATTCCTGTTCATCACCTACATCGATAAGTCCCCCAATAACCTCATCGGCCTGTTTACAGTGATGCAGCAAGGCCTGGGCGGCTCTGAACAGGCTGGATTTACGTTAGCGTTAGCGCTGTTGCGTCATGCGGGCTTGGAATAGTGGGAAAGCTGCTGTCCTGTATTCCACATTTACCTCTGACTTCCTTCCGTGTTATAAATGTGTGTTTATGGCGGGAATGCGGGACATTTATCTGCACTCGGTTCCTGCGATCGCGCTGCATCTCGGGGGGCATTTGGGACGTCTGCTGGAAAATACCCATAAATAGACTTTGGAAGCGTTTGGAGGACAGATGCTGTGACTTTGACGGGCCAAAGGTGCGTGTCACTCACTTCAAATCCGTTCATGCAAGTGGACGTGGCGTGCGCTCAGCAGGCAGCTCAAAGTGACTTTCAACTCGGCGCAAAGTGGGTCATCTCTACATTTTGGAAAACCGAAAGGACTGAAGGGGGAGGGGCTATCGCCCTGGCTCGCTTTTGACGCAGGAAGCAGCACGTCCACAAACCTGGTTGAGTGTTGACACGTGCATCTCAACCCCGTGCGCTCTCCTGACCTTTGGGACGCCGGGGTTTTGTGTGTGAGGAGTCGGCCGGCGAACGCTTCAGCTGTGCTGCCCGAGGGAGGGCGAAGAGGTCAGACAGGCGGGTCGATTCTTACCTGTTCCCAATTAGCAAACCCCTGAAATGAACGCGCGAGCTGCTAGTTTGCCCTTCTGTCTTCAAACCGTCGCTCGAACGTCCTCCTGGCGTTGAGGCGAGAACATGACGGCCGGGGAATTTTCCCTAAAAGCTCGAGTAATTGCTGAAATTCGTGGCGTGAAAATGATGACTCGGGGAATTGACTTTTCTTACCTTCGGAACCAGACCCCCCCACCACAAAATTGTGTATTCTACTAGTAAAGTGAGGACATTCTGACCGGTCCTCATAACTTGAAACGTCTGTTTGAGGCTGAAGACGAGGTGATCAGGTTAAGGGTTTAGTGGTGGTGGTTGGGGGAAGAGCAGGAGAATGTGTTAGAAATGTCCTCACAAATACAGAAGAACAATGATGTGTGTGTGTGTTGCTGAACAGAAGCTCATCTCGGTGAAACTCGGAGGGCATCGAAGGTCGTCGGCTCTTTGCCCAGCGGTGACGGAATCAGCTTGAGTGCATGAAAGTCACCTTTGTCAGCAGAGGTTTGGCTAACAAGATCATTTGGAGCGAATTTTAAGGTTTTTCGCCGTTCCTTCCCCAGACTTGTCGGACATTAGGAGATAATTCTGCTTTCAGAAGTGTTTGAAGTGGTTGCGGACTTTCACCTTCCGCAGAAAGCCGATAACATCCCTTACTCCTGCTTGGAGTCGTGAGGGCACTGGAGTCCCGGCAGGAGTAAACCCACATTTAGGTCCTGTTTACTCACACTGAGGCACCAGATTCTCCCATCAAGCTACACAGCTTAACCTCAGAGCCAGAATATATCCAGAGTTCGCCCGTTTCTCTCTGGCAAACACAGAGAGGCTGATGCCCGCTTTCATCTCCGGCCGTATGGATCATTGCAGTGGGCTGCTGTCAGGTCTTCCTAAAAGAAACATCACAAGTTTCCAACTTCTCCAGAACTCAGCTGCACGTGTGCTGTTGAGGACCAGAAGGCAGGCGCATGTTGCCGGTTTTAAAATCCCGCCATTGACTCCCCGTGTGTTTCAGCGTCGATTTTAAGGTTCTCTTAATGGTTTTTAAATGTCTGAGGGGTTTTGGCCCTTCCTGTGTTTCAGAGTTGCTTCCACCTGAAGAACCCCCGCACGCCCTCAGGTCCTCGTGCCTTTTATCTATTCCCAGAGTCGACATGAACCCACGATGAGGCCTTTTCCCAGTTTTATGGCCCACGATCATGGAACAGCCTGCTGGAGAAACTCTGGGCCGCAGAGAACGTTGATAATTGTAAAAATGAACTCAAGACCCTCCTGGATGAATAGTGCTCAAGAAATGAAGAGTGATTAGTACAGTGATACGAAGGTCGTAGGTTCGCGTCCCTGCAAATACACGTGTGTGTGTGTGTGGTGTGTGTGTGTGTCCGTGTCCCTTCAGCACTTACCCACAATTCCCTGGGTTTTTCCCCCCGGGCGAATTCCCGAGATCGCGGCCGTCGACACCAGCTGCTACGTGAATCTGTACAGCATTTTTAGTCTTCAACTCGCCTCAACTCACAGTTTCCATAGTAACGGGCTGGGAGGAATTGAAGACTGAAAAAGACATACAGGACATTGGGTGTCCCGCTGCTGTCACCGGGGCTACGGTGCGGGGGCTCGTAGGGAAGCCCGGACCAGGCAACGCCGGGTCCCACGTGTGGGACAATTTAATTTCCAACTTGTTCAAAAAGAAAAGTAACTTCGAAGAATCGGATGTTCTGCTTCACTCAACGGAACAAGATGGAGATTACAAAAGCAGTTTTGTCCATCTCCCCCGGAGCATCGGGGACACTGTTGGTTAGGTTTTCTCCTCCGTCATGAGCTACACTTATATAAATAAGTTGGGGGCTTTTTAGGTTCATTTTTTAGTTTAAGGTAAAGACTTAAAACTTTTCTGCAGCCTATTTTAGTTGTGTGTTTTTGAACCCCAAAAGTAATATTAAAATGCGCTAATGCTAAAGCTTTTTAGCCGTTCGTTTTCATTTGTTTGTCGTTTTTAACAACAAACTCGTGTTATTGCGGCGATGCTTTCTTTTCCACGTTAACTCCACAGGCCAACGCCGTTGTTCTGGACTGGGAAACGGGGCCTTCAATCACAGCCACCGGCTGGAACACGAACAGTCATGGGGAATTTCTTCGCATAAATATTTGAAGCCAATCAGTGGTCAAAGGGGGCGGGGCCACCGACAGATGAGGAAGCTCTCCCTTTAACTGTCAGTCAGGTTAATGTGTTTTTACTGTCTCAGAGTAATTAAACCTTGCCTAATTGAATCTGGTATGAACGCAACCGCGGCATTGAGCTGATGGACAGTTTTAAAATGTCCGATATTGGAAATACTGCAGCAATTAAGGTGCGTGTGGAACCTAAACCAGCTGACGGGATGAGAGTGACAGTTTTCCTCCTCCTGAAGTTCTCTCACGGTAAAACCCAAAATCCAATTTAGCTACAGCGCGCGCTGCGCGGCTAAAGGTAAACGACATCCTTTCTCAACCGGGATGTTCTTCGATCTGCCGACAAGGAAAAGTGTTTGTCAGCCACCTCTTGTGAGTGGAAAGAAGGATTTGTGAATTGCTGTGCAGCAGCAGCTCCACTCTAAGACTGTTTTTGATTAAAAACAGGCTTTTTTTAAAAAGTATTAACTGGTGGGAAAACTTGCAGCGTTTTTGTGAGACAAAAGGGTAATAAAAAAAAAAGTGTTTTCAAAGTATGCAGCCTGGATTTACGCAACCAAAATGAACCCAGAAGCCAAACAAATCAGGAAATGCATCAAAAAAAGGCTAAATTAGCTGGGGGGGGGGGGTGTCTCTGTTGTGCGTTTCCCTTCCTCTGCCGATTTGTTCCGATGGTGCACAACGGTACCAACGATTTAAAATGTCATCAGAAGCAACTGAAGGGCCCTATAATCTCATCACGCAGCCATTCTTTCTCTTCATTTCCCTGTTGGGTTTTTTTTTTCTCTTCACCCGAGTTGCAGGTATTTTATGACACAACGGTTCCGAGGTCCGTGATGGAGCACGTAGTTTAAATTCAATCACTCATAACGATAGAAGGCAACAGGAAAGTGGAACCTAGTTAAGTCTAAATGGAAAAGCCCATTAAGCAGTTGCTGGCCTAATCCTACTGGGCGAAGCTGCATCCGACTGGTTTGGACTCGTTCCTCATTAAAAGTGACTCAAATTCGCCAAAGACCTCCTCTCAGAAGAGTCTAATCTAATTCCAGGTTTAAGAAGAGTCTCCCATCGTCTCCATTGAGTATCAGATCAGTCTCGGGCCGGCTAGACCTGAAATTGCCGAATAAATTAGATGAAATAAATTACAAACCGTCTGAGCGGGTTTAACGTGAAAACACGGCGGCGAGGGCTCCCGAGTTACCGCGGCGACACCTTTAGGGCTGCTGTGATTAATTATTCAGGCTTTGTGCACCGTTGTTCTTAATGATTTAGTGTGATTTACCACCGGGGGGGCGGGGTCGTTCTGTTTGTCACCAGAGGCCAAGCCGACAACATGTATATGATGCTGGAGTTCACCGTCTCCAGGTTCTCCGAGCCTCCATCCAGGACCCCGCAGGTGGTGTCCGAACTGTCCGGAACGCACTTTCGACCTTTTATCATATTTCCTACACACTCCTGTCGAGGGCACTTTTACATTTTTAAAGTTTTGTTTCTTATAGTTTCTATTTTTGTCTTTATTAATGTTGACTAATGTAAAACAGAGCTAGCTATGTTGGCAGATGAGCTAATTTATGTGTATTTACATGAGATCTCTCAGCACAAACGTCCTTCCTGGATTCAACAAGGCCTGAAAATAAGCGACCCTTTGGTTTAAAATCACTCCGTCTGCGTGAGAAGTTGGAATTGGTTAGCTTCAGCTAAGTGACTCAAATTGGGACAAAATAGATTACATTTGTTATTTGTCTCCTGAGAAAACCCCATTTTCCAAACTGGGACAGACCTGTGGGAAAATCCGGCTCTTTTTCTCGTTGGATTAATTGTTGCTCAGTTTTCAGCATGTTCCACAAACGCACCGTCACAATTAAGGTCTTAAGTTTGGAAACGCGTCCCCTCGGTCTGTCAGCCGCTCACCTGTTTGTTCATGAAGACGTAGATGATCGGGTTAATGACCGTGCTGGACTTGGCCAGGATGGACGGGATGATGCTGGCCTCTGGTGTGACCAGGTCTGGTGGACCGAAGGTGGCCAGCAGGGCCACCACGCCATATGGCAGCCAGCACAGCAGGTAGCAGATGACCATGATCACGACCATACACAGCACCCGCTGCTCGCGCTTCCTGCTCGTCGAGGCGTTGATGCCGCTGACCTAGAGACGGTGACGGGAAGAAGAGGAGTGGTTAGACGGAACGGCAAATGGCCCCGTGATGCCTTCAGAGACACGGGCTTTTGACTTTTGCTGTCCGGAGGCTTTCGGACCGTCTCCTGTGGGAGGAAAGGTTGGATACAAAAAGCAACGCAGGAGTTGGGTCAAAGGAGGTGAAGTGTGTGTGTGAGTGTGCGTGTGTGTGTGTGAGTGTGCGTGTGTGTGTGAGAGTGTGTGTGTGAGTGTGTGTGTGTGGCAGAAATGAACACAAGAGACCACAAATTAGGGATAAAGTCAAGAGCGGATTTGTAACAACATAATCGACTTGCTCTCAAACTGCCTGGTGCAGTTTTGTTTGGCAGGTACGTGCACTTTTCACGAGTGTGGCAGCAGTTTAGCATCGTTTAGCTGTCTAGTTAATCGTGTCTTATTCAGATGCTGGGTCCGATTACAGATCTGCCGGCCGCGGCTGAACGAGGCGTTCGCTGTACTGAAACTTCAGCAGCCTCATTTGTGCAGCAACATCTCATCAGTTGTCACTCAACCCCCCCCCCCCCCACACACACACACACACACACACACCCGTGAGACACTGACAGCAATATTGCATTCAGTGGCCTCAGCACCGGCAGATGTATCCCAAAAAAAACAAGTATGCAGGCAGACACCTAATTATGAAGAAACACACCCGTTCCCCCATGAGCACTGATTGCATAAACCACTGTAACATAAGCCATAAGAGCCAGCCGGCTACCGTGTGGTGTTTGGGTGCAGGAACATACACATTAATTTTGCTTCCACAGCGCCAATGTTTGCATTATTGTCCTAATAGGACGCGAATAAAAGCCCCTCTGTTGTGGCTGACTAATTAAGCTGCGGCTCTGATTGACAGCCTGTCAAGAGGGTGCAGATGAGTGTGTTGGCGTCATTGGCCTATTTCTGTAAAACTCGACGGGTAGCTGCGGTTTTTGTCTTTGGCTGAACCTTGAGGTGTTGCCGTTGTCAGCGAGGGTCGCTAAGCTGGGACTGAACGCTTGCTTCGGGTGTTTACAGAACGGTCAGAGTGGACGAGTCTCTCTGGCCAAAGCCACTGCCGCCAAATAAATTTGTTTGGACTCTCTCTGCCATCGTGTCCGTCCGATGCCAGAAAACCAGCTGGACAAACCCCCCCCCCCCAAAACTCAATAAACAAATTCCAGCAGATTTGCTTCTCAGAGGCCAGATCCATCACCTGCGCTGGTTGTTGGTGCGGGGCCACCTATGTTCGCATCGCAAGAGGTTTGTTTTTGACCGACGTCCAGGTTGGCCCTGTGGGTAGCACTGGAGAAAAGGCTTCCATTTGGGCTCTGATTAAACAAATGAAGTGGCGGATATCATGGACAAATTGAGGAAATTGAGTGCGAGCGTTGGATGATTGCAATCAAAGACCGGGCGGTGGCTCGAAGGAGTAGCTCGCTAATCGACTGCCCTTTCGCAGAGGCTGTTTTCTTACCACCACAGCTGCATAAATCCAGTGACGCCCGCTGCCACATCGGGTCCGAATAGAGTTGCCCTACAGGCAGCAGTCCAATGTTGGACAGAAGGACAGGGGGTGGGGTTAAGTCAAGGGGTGAATATTTCAGCAGGATTCATGGCTAAACTGAACGCTCATTAGCTAATTTTCCGCCATGGCGTCAGGATTGTTGTCCCCAGACGACCATCAGCGGTTACCTCATTTAATCTGTGGACGACAACGCGGGAATGAGTTTGACCCAAGGTGAACGAACGGTCAGGAAATTTAGGCTGATTTGTGGTTCCGTGTCCCAGTTTCTCTTACACATTTTCAGTGTCGTATGGTAGAAAAGCTTAAAGTTTAGAACGCTTCTTTGAATCCAACAAGAAACAGGTGGTGCCGCTGATAATGATCCTATAGATTTTTTGGTGTTTATGTATTGGTTGTCCTGTCTGATGTGTTCGGATCTCGATAAACCTCCTTATCAGTTGAAAACGAGCACACGCGACACCTCGTAATAACAAATTAGTTGTGTTATGATAAGGGACACCTGCTGTCAGTCACAGTGATTTAGCTAGCTCACCGAAATGCTAAACGATTAAGCTCTGAACTTATCTGAGACCGGAGTCGACGTCAGAGGCGTGAGGACAATTGAATAGGTCCAAAAATAAACGTGATGTCAACTGTGTAAACTGCGACAGACGGTAAACAAATTGGACATGTGAGCAAATAGAGGAACAGCACGTGGGGGGGGCGGGGGACAGTACGGGGGTCGGGCCAAACCCTGGACAGAGCAGTGGGGGCGGGGCCAAGCCCCAGACACATTGAGAGGGGCGGAGCCAATCGTTGGACAAATGCGGGGGCGGAACCAACCCCATGACAGATCGGGAGGGGCGTGGCCAACCACCAGTCATAGCGGGAGGGGCGGGGCTAATGCCCGGACAACCACGCCTGAGCCGCCGCTGCCTTGTGGCTCCAGTGTTAAAATCATTTTGCATAAAATCCCGATAATCCAAATAAACACAGGAAGTATGTGAAACCAAAACTTCCTCACCTACACATTATTCCCCTCGAAGCGGAAAGTTATTTTCCTCCTCCAAACGGAGACGGCGGGATGATCCACAGCCTGAGACGGCTGCCGGTTTCAAAGCTTTTATCATTAGCTCTGTTCACTCGGAGAATCCGCTGGTTTATATTTAAGGGAAATGCTTTCTGGAGTCCGGCTGCAGTTGGAGCTGCGGCAGGAAATGATTAAAATTTGAGCAGGGAGCCGAGCGCAGCACTGGATGAGGGAAATGTGATGTTTGACGGATGTTCTCAGCAGATCCGTCCTACAGACCTGCTCCGGAGAGCTGCAGTCTGAGCCTTCCATGACAGTTCCTGCAGCCTTGATCCGGGAGCCTGTCAGCGGTTGATGGAAAGGTCTGGCAGAGGGCACAACAAGTGCCGCACGCTCCTCACCTCCCCGCTCCTCGCTGCCTCGTTAGATTTAAGAACAGCTGTTCCCATATTTGTCTTCTTAAACTCTTCTTGATTTATATTGAAATTCTGAAAGTGTGGAAAAGAAGCTCCAGAGCTGAAAATTGAACTGCGGTTTTTTGCACATTTAATTATAACTGACAAACATTTGTCTTCATTTCGAATTCAGCCGGCTCTCCTCTACTGCTGCACCTCAGCCGCAGCCTTTAAATTATGATTTATGTGAAACGAGCATGCGCGCAGATCTCGTTATTATAGATTTTTAGTCTAAGTCATCATTTTGAATTGGCTACAAATTTGTGCTGACATCAGTTTTAGTTGTGTAAATGTGCAGACTCAATCATAACATAAACGTTGACTTTCATAAACCAGATCCAAAATACGACTTCCTGGTGTTTGGCCAGAGAATAATCCCAAAATAATCATGTCCAAAGTCCAAAAATGTTGCTTTAGCATTTGTCACACCCAGTGAATCAGCCCCCCCCCCCCCCCCCCCCCCCCCCCCCCCCCCCCCCCCCCCCCCCCCCCCCCCCCCGGCGGCAAATTTCCTTCCATTTCGTTTGAATGAGGGACAATAACGTTTCGTAAATCCTTCATGGAGACCAACCAATGGTTTCAAGAACCCTCTTCATCAGAAGTGCTATTGCTAACTCGCTGCTATGGTATTATTTAATAAAATAATGCACTGAGACACAGACTGAGGCAGTGGCTCCTACAACAGATGCCCAGAACTCCACAAATCGCATTATAAAATGCAGATGGATTTTAATTATTTAGGAAAAAAAGGGGTAATTTTAAATGTCGGGGAGCAGCTAATAGGATTTAGTAGCTGGAGAAGGCAACAGCCTGGTGGCAGTTGTGGGGAGGGGAGGGCCCCTGTGGCTCTCCTAGCTGCTACCTGGCCCCTCTCCACATCCGGCCGTCAGATGTGGACAAACACTCGACAGCCTCAGAGGAGAGGACACTGCAGCTGGGTGACATTGGACAGGCAGGAAGGGGAGAAGGTGGTGGCAGATACTGGAGACACAGATTCAGTTTCCCAGGCTTCTGCTCTCCTGTTTCATCCCAAATTTAGTCCACCTGTGACCCTGCAGCGCGCTGCAGTGAGTGAGGTGACCTGCGGGGGCAGCAGTGACCCTGTCTCCAACAAGAAGTTCAACAGCTGTTGCGATTTCACCACACATCTTAATTTGTGAATGAACAAGGAAATAAATAACAGAATCAACACCTCGTAAAGTTTTTATATATTCCTGAGTAGCTCGCTCGGCTCTTGTCGGACTGGAGCTGCTCATAACTGGAGCTGGAGCCGCTTTTAAATGTAAGCTTATTCCTTTTGTCACTTCTAAGGCGCAGCTTGAGAGGATCTGCAGTCCAGGGAATTTAGGGAAACTGAGCCGTTCGATTGTAACATTCCTTTATTTATCACTTCTAGCATGAGACTTCACCCCTCACATCAAAGCCAAGTCAGATCGCGGCACCAGAAGGATCCGTCCTTGCCGGTCTGATCACACTTTGAAGCTTCCAGTCATCCGCTGCCTCGCTCTGGCAGGAGGAAAGAACCAAACCATCCCCACCAACATCTCAGAGAAAAGTTTGAGCTCCACGTTCGTCTTTCAGGACAAAAGTTCAAACTCATATCCGCAAAACAAGAAGTTTGTGTTTCCCTAACGTTCACACGGAGCTTTCAGGCTGTTTTGTGTGGCAGCTCTGATTGACCGAGGAAACTACAGCCGTTGGTCCCATTTGTGGCAAATTGGCTTCAATTGCATCGATTTGTTGGGTCATGCAGCCACACTCGCATGTTAATTGTCGCAACTGCGATGTGTCAGTCACGAGGCTTCTAGAGAGGCAACTTGTGGTGGTTTCACCTGCTTATAAACCTGGAGAGAACAAAACGAACGTACCAGGAAGGATCCAGCTTCAGAAAATCACACTCAGGTGGGGAAAATGATCTTTTCGCAGCATTTTAAGAATGCTTCTTCCCTGTATTCCGGCTCCTGAGCCAGTCCGGAGATTCTGCCAGTGCAGTTATTGGCTGCTAAACATGATTGATTGCAGGGTTTGTGTTGGCTGCATTAGCCCCATAGCGGCCGAGCCTCCCGCTGCCCTCTGCTGCCTCCCAGAAAAGGAGCCTCTCAGCAAGAACCCTCAGCGCCTCAGTGAGTCTCTTTAAAAAGACACTGAAGTGTGCCCCCCCCCCCCATCCCCCACTCCCTCCACCTGCAGAGGTGCTCTCGGGGGGGGGGGTTGCGCAATTCTGAGAGAGAGAGAGAGCAGGGGGTCTGTAGATCACAGGGGTTGACAAACGCCTGAACACCCAATTGAAGGTGAGGTTCATGCAACAATATTTGGGAGACAGAGGTGTGAATGTGGAGGGTCATGTGGGGGGTCTGAGAGTAAAGAATGAGGGTCTGAATTGAGGACCTGAAAAGTTTGAGGTGCCCTCCCCCACTTAGATTACTTTTAGTTTGATCTCCGGTTGTTCCCTCAGCTCCTGGAGCTCCTTATCAAGTCAGAAAAAGAGGAAAATGAAAATGGGGCGAAGAATGTTCTGACCTGCTCAATCGAGTGCACTAAAGAGAGGCATGAAAACGACTGGAAATGGATGTTCAGCACAGGAGAAAAGAACCGAGGCGACCTCAAAGTCCTGCATAGAAAGGGTAGCGCCATTCTAAAAGTAATTGCTGATTGCTTTAATATTGATTCTACAGATCTGCAAATATTAGTTTGATGTTCAGTGTGTTCAGAAAACTATTCCTCTTCTTCTGTGTGTCCACTCAGGTCACAGCTCATTTGTCCTGAAACTGCACAAGGTTTTTAAGTCACAATACTCATTTTTACTGGGACTTTATGGACATCAGTCTGTTGTGATGCCTGCTCGGCCAGAGACCGTCAACCTCACATCCAAGCAGTGGTGCTTCGCTGCAGATGGGAGGATTTTTACATTTTGTTTTGTTCCAATTCTGGTCAGTGTGTTCTTTTGCTACATTTATATCAGCTGCAGGTCAAGGATTTGCTCCCATGCGTGCAAAAACCCTGACGTGAAAACAAATGCATTTGTGAAACAACAGATGTTTTATTACTTTCCCCTCGCTTTCAGATGGTTAAAAAACATATTTGTTGGGGATTGGAAACATCCGGCAGGCCGAGCGTTTCGAACAGCGGCAGTTCCATAAGTGATTACATGGAAATGGGTCACGAGGAACCCAATCAAAGCTATAATATATGTGCTGCCCTATTTCCAATACAGAAATCTCATGTGGTATATTAGATTTATATCCTCGGGAGCCGCTCAAACACTGCCAGCACACATCCTGGGCTCACCTGTGGGTGGTAGGCAAACTGGAAAAAAGCCTGATCTGGTGGGATAACAGCATAGCTGTTTATTACAGATTCAATGAATGGACTGGTGTGTGTGTGTGTGTGTGTGTTTGCAGACAGATGGCTGCAGACACTCGCTGGGCCTTGAGAGGCCGTTTCATGTTCAAATTCTCCAATTAGGCCACGACTTATTGGGTCGAGACAGGTGGAGAGCCCTGGCTACCAGCAAAGGAAAACAATGGACAGATTCTCATTAACAGTTCTGTCAGATCAGAGCTGGAAGGACTTTTTAAAACTATCCTAAATTTAGTTCGCTAAATTAGATTTCTGTTCCTTTTTTTTTTTTAACTCTTTAAAAGATGCTTTGTGGTTTTTTTAATTGTTGTTAGAAAGATGTCAAATACCTCAGTTTCTGTTAGGTTAGTGAATGATCTTCACCTTCTTGCTTTATTTAGCTTGTGAGTTTGTCAGTGTGACCGACTTAAGGCCCTGTCACACTACTGGAACTAGTTCCCAAGAGTGCTAGTCCCCTAGTCCCCCTTATTTGTGAAGTATTCCCACTATAAAAAAATGATTGATTTTAGCTATCGGAGGGCATGTATGGTGGGCTATTTTTGCTCCTCCTTCAGGGCATGGTCAAATTTTCTGTGGGACAGAATCAAGTCTCGACACAAACTTAATTTAAAATGTATTTATTGACGTCTTAATATACAATTCCGGGGTTTGTTTCATAAATATCAATACCAAATCTATTATTTATGACTTATCGACAAACCTTTCGCATATTATAAATCTGGCTGGCCGCTGCCTCTGAACTACGCAGGAATAATATGAATAGCTTGATAAAGGGAATTGGGGAAACACTGACTGATGTTAAAGCATTTCAATGTTTGGAGTGAATGTCTCACCTCTGTAGTGTGCCTAATATTTGCTGATCAGTTGATTTAAAAATAATCAAGAATTTGCTGATATTATTTGTCAAGAAAACCTCTCTAATACCCTGTAGACCTCCTGTACCCACAAATCTTGTTTAGCGCCTTGGGACCCATATATCCTGTAACCCAGAAAGTGTGTGTACGTGTGTGTCTGTTTTTTTATTTTATTATTATTTATTTATTTTTACAAGGTCATGCAGACGGTGCACAGAACAACGAGATAGACAATGATGTAATTACAAACATGCCCTCTTCCCTCCTGCTGAAAAATCGGATAAAACAAACCTGTTTCTAAATAAAAGATGAAGACCTTAATCATTGATGTTGGTCTAAATTGGATAAACGTGGGCATTGACTCCTAATTATTCTCATCCTTGACTCTTTTTAGTTACAAAACACAATTTAGTTCTCTGTGTAGTTTCAGTCTGCAAGGTCAGAGATTTAAGAGGGCAATTCAAAGGTTTTTTAACCCATTAGAGTGTGTGTGTGTGTGTGTGTGTGCGTGTGCGTGTGCGTGTGCGTGTGCTTGTTTTAAACATATTGGGAGGTGGTTTCTTAAAATAGGTCTGGCCTGAGTACCATCAGGGTTTGGTCAGTCTATCTTCAACTGACCTGAATGTTAAAAGCTATATTAAGAGGAACTGTTGAAAAACGTTGCCAAGGGCAACGCTAGCTGATCTCTTGATTGGTGGGTTGGAGAGGGAGGGGAGGGGGGGGCAAGAAAACGGACAATATTGAATAAGTGTGGAAACACAGACTTTTATTGGTTGCTACTGAACGGTGCTGGGGGGGGAAGTCATTAAAAAGTAATGTCCTGAATATGGACCCGTTTTTCTCTAGTCCACTCATTTAAGACTGGTCTTGATCAAGGTTTCACCCTGTTAAAAGCAGCTTTTTTTCCTCCCAGGGTGGGCTGAGACTCTGGGTTGCTACATCAGTAGTGTCTTTGTGAATGAGGAAACTGTCAGAATTCCAAATCATTGTCCCACCTTTTCTGTGTTGTGTCTTCCTTAGCACAACTAACTGTTTCCTGTCAGGCATCAACGTCCGTCTCACTGTTCTACAGAAGCGGCACACTTCAGGTTGCTTGTGGGGAGGCGAGGAGGGGCGGAGATGCTGGATGTGATGATGGCAGCTGAGACAACCAAGGTGAAATAGATGGATGATAATTGCGCGGGGAACTGGAAGGAATATTCAGAGAGGGCAGACAGAGGGCCGGGAAGAGTGAGGAAGCGAGGAAGGAATCGCAGTACTGCAGGAAATGAGCCGCTGGGCGGGATGTGTGTGGGCACGCGGAGTGGTAAAACACACACACGCAAATCCATCAACAACATTAGAGACACTGAGCTGGATGGGTGATCAGATGGTCCAGAGAACAGAGAAGGACAAATGAAAAAGAGGAATCAAAGACTACGATCAGCAAGAGGACCAGTGGAGCCCAGACTTGTAGCTCAATACAAAGAAGGGCAGAGCTTTATTCTGGGGCCAGCGTGGTGGAGAGCTCATCTGTGTCCCCATTCCTGACACAGCGGCGGATAGCTCTGACCCCCCCCCACCAGCCTCATTGTGAAACAGAAGAGCTGCTCGCTTTCGTTCCCGAGTTTGATAGAAAGCATCTCGACAGCCATGGCCAAGTTTGCATGTTTTCTGAGTGGAAAGGTTTCATTTATTCTATCTGTTGTTGCCTAAAGAGCACGAGAAGTCCAAAAGGGCGTACGAAGTTGTAGGTTTGAGCGGTTTCAGCGTGAAATTGTTCGAAAAACGTTTATATTAAGCCACAGGGATCACGACCTCACAATCCTTAACAGAAGCACTATGAAATATTCATCCGACTGTTTTGCTAAATAAGCTGGCACTCGCCCCGTATTTACATACTCGTCTGCACGTGCTTGATCGTTCCTGGTGCTCCGAGCCTCTTTTTCAAACACCAACCTGGAATATTTGGCTTTGTTTTCCTGACAAAATGTATAACATGACTGTTTATCGAAACGTACCTTTATGAGGCCCCTGTGGCGTTACGAGGTGGACATTTGCATTTTGCGAAACCAGACACCCCGGCTTGGGTTGGGGATGATGCGAACATGATGTTCCCACTAGTGGCTTTAATCCACACACACCCGTAGGTACGACAGTAGTAGTTGGAAGCGCACCAGAGAAGTGGTTGAAACCCAAACTGCACCACCTAATTTGCATTAAAAATCCCCCTCCGGTGAGTTTGCCATCTATTTTTGTAATTGCAGGTCAGACTTGGCAAATAGGCAAGGGTAAAAAGGTACGCTGGTGGCCTGGGAAATTAGCTCACAACCTGCGCAAGGTCACCGAGGGCCAACACCAAATTACGGCCCCGCGGCCACAGTCAGTCTATTTTTTTCATGCTTGCTTCCTTTTGGTATCCCACCTCCCCCAATCACCGTTGCTCTACCTCCATGTCACATGGCCTCCAGCGTAGTGGAGAAATATTAGAGCACTTGAGAATCTGACATCCAGAGAAGCATGAGCAGCATAATGGAATTCACAGCAGGGGTAATGATGCCGAGTGCAGAAGCCGGCGGTTATCTAACCAAAAATCTTCCTCCGTGAGACGAGCTGGATGTGCTCAAGTGCTAATCGGGTCCTTTTTGTTCATTTCATTGCACAAATGATCAGAGATGTCCAGTGTGTAGATTTAACTAGCATCTAGCCGCCACTCATGCTATATTTCAGACCAAAGGTGCGTTGTGGGGTTTGGTATCGTACTCAAGGATGCAGTGGTCAAAAGTGTTGTTATCACGGGCTAACGTGAGCTGCTAGGGGTGAAACTGGTGATGAGACTTTGTCTTCTACTCTTTTGGCTTATTTTGTGATGTAAAGTTATGATGATGGGTGAAGAAAAAGGTCATTTAGTCTGGTCACAGAGGCCAGATTGAAACAAGAAGATGGTGTTCTGTTGGCCAGACAGCCCAGCATCCGGCCGAGTGAGACGCTACAAGGTGAGGAGAGCCTCTTTTATAGAGACGCTGCAGCTCTGCAGGGTACGCACAGTTCACTGGTTCCACAAAAACAATCGCGCTCCAGTCGACATAAAGTGCCGCGTGACTGCTAGCATCCTCCAGGCTGCTGAAAACTCATCTGTCACTGAGCAGCGACCGTCGCGTTGTTAAAAACGGTTCGAGACGAGAGATGAAATGAAACCCCGTGATTTTCAGAGGGGAGGAACGTGAAGGCACCAGGAGCCACGAGCTGCTGGATTCTCCTCTTTGTTGGTTTCCATTAGCGATATCTCTGCTCCTCCACTGTGTTTCGCTCTATTGTTGCGGATCCACAACGATAAAACACGTTCGCTCGTGCTCTCCTGACCGTATCAGATGGAACATTACGGCTATTTTGGATTCATTTCTTCTCTCTCTCTCTCTCCGCTCTGTGTTGCATTCAGGTGTCACCACTTCAGAGGCTGGTGTGTGTATTTGTGTGTAGACACAGGTGTTCCGGGACTGAAGCACCCCTGAAAGTACAAACTCGCCGCCCTCAATCACAACCGCTGTCCTCTGCAGCGATAAAGACCTCAATTTCCCATCACACTGAAAGCAATAAAAAAGAACCCCATACGTGCACACGTACACGTGTACAGACACCGAACAGAGCTGAGCCAATGCAGAATGTCTTTTATGAAGCCATCTGAACGATTCTCTCGCTCAATAAAACCTGATAAGTTGCACTCAAGATGAAAGAATTTTTGAGGGGACCAAAAAAGATCAAAGGATTTCTGCATCTACGATTATTAAAGATTCTTTTAAATCAGAAGTCTTTAGGGAAACACGAGCTCATCATTTTTGCCGCCTCTTTTTGCTCAGTGTGTTGGTGATCTACTAAAAACGCTCATTCTTTTTTTTTTTTTATCCGTCCGTATTGATCCAACCACTGGATCAATGTTTCTGTGGCAGCTGCTCCTTCGCAGCTCCGCCTCCTCCCATGAACCTGTAGGTGTTGCAGAGGAGAGCGGCACTCTGAGTCTGCAGATGCACAGCAAAGCCTGAAGGACGGCTAGATTAAACCCTGTGGAGGAATTAGAGAGCAGACGACTGTGGCGGTAAATCTAACTTAGATTTAGAGGCTTCGTTAGCCTCACCTTTACCAGAGCTCCGATACGTCGTAAAACTTCGTAAAGTGTCTAATTCCTAAATGATGAGGGCCGTGTTTTCACGTCGAATATTAAAGATAAATGTCAGCAGTTTGGATTAAGTTTTATCATTTAATATAAACTCTGCTGGTGTTTAGAGGAAAAATGATCAAAAGTGCCCCCCCCCTTCCCACCCCCCAAACCAATTACTGACCTAAATGTCAGCGTTATCAAAGGCAAAAAGAAATCAGCAAAAGCCTGAAATGTTAGCAAAAGGTAATAAATGCAAACCAGTGATGAGGCATTTGACGCAGCAGGTTTTGCATTGTCAGGGTCACAGAACAAGGCGCACACACACACACACACACACACACACACACACACCACACACACACACACACACACACACACAAACATTATTCACTGTTTACCTGAGCACACATAAAGGTTGCAGAGATGCAGCTGTGGAGGAGAATGTTTTGATGTGTTCTTGCAGACTTTTGGGTTAGTTATTGTATCTGTGTGTGTGTGTGTGTGCGCGCGTGTGTGTGTGTCCCATGGGGATCATTCTGGTGTAAAGCGCTGACCTTGGCAGGAGCCACCGTCCCCATGGGTCCCAGAGACTGACCCTACTGATGCAAATCATCATTTTTCCTGTGTCTCATTAGGACGGTGGTGACATTAAAGCTAGAAAGAGGTCAAAGGTCAGACGGTGTTCACTCTGTCATCCAACTGTGGCCGCGACAGAATCTCATAACTCGCAATGTCAAAGGCGGAGCAGGTCCCCGCGGCGAGCGTCCTTGGAGCTAAAATCCATTTAGTATTTACGTTATCAATACGACCAATCGTTGCCAACGGGCTGTGTGTGCGTTTTATTGTATTTATGTTGTACTGAGAGGTCAGTAACTCTAACCCTAACCCTGGCCTCATGGACCACAGGAACAGTAGATTTTGCCTTCGGCTCTGAAAGTGAAAGTTTAATTGTTGTTGTACCGCCAGCGAAGCAGAGCAGAGAAAGCCTGCGCTAGCCTGCCGCTACTTAACCGTTTGTTACTTTTATTGGCCCCGTCAACAGTTTCATGGGCTGTTTCGCGTTCTCTTCGACCTTCGGACTGCGACCGTTGGAAGAAAGAGAGTTTCTGTGATTTTTCAATGGGTGGTTGTGAGCGGCGGAGGGATGCTGGCGCCGCCGGCAGCGTAGGAGCGATGGATAAGGTGGAGGGGGCTGTAGCGACGGCGATGCGGTGCCGCTCTGAAAGTTGTTATATCCGCGCGGCTAATTTATTCCTGGGAGGCCAACGAACGCCGGTGATCTCTCGAGCGTTTTGCTGCCACCGTCGGCCTTGTTTGAAAGTGCCAAACGATGCCTAACAGGGCGAACGAAGGCGCCAATTAAAAAGTATGATCTATATTGAAAGATTTTCCATCAATCTGACTGAATTGGTCCGCAGCATCGATCCTGAGCGGTGAATTGTTGTCTTGGAGTCAATATAGTAGCTTTGCCCTTTCAGGTTAAGTCCATTAACAACAGAGTCGATGGAAAACAATTATGTTATGATTGTTGCTCTTGTTCTTTTGTCTAAGTGCTGCAGAACATCTGTGTGAAGTTTAGTTTAGCTCATCTAAGGGAGCCTCTCAGAATATATCCCACGGTAATTAACACACACACACACACACACACACGCTGGCTCACCTGTCTGATGGCGCACAGCAGCTTCCCGTAGCAGAACACGATCACCAGGAACGGCACGATCAGGCAGAAGACAAACAGGCAGATGATGTAGGAGATGCTGTTGGTCGTCTTGGCCGTCCAGTTGACCGAGCAGGTCGTCCCCGGACCCTCCGGGCCGTAGCTGCTCCAGCCGAAGAGCGGCGGCACCGTCCAGACCAGCGAGTAGACCCAGGAGAGGGTGATGCCCAGGCACACCTTGCAGTAGTTGGACGGGTCGGCCTCGGTCGGGGTCATCATGGTGCTGTAGCGCTCGAAGGACAGGACCGCCAGCGAGATCAGGGACACCACTCCTGCAAAGCGGAGAGGACTGACGCTCAGGAACACGGTCTGTGTGGGCGGGGTCTGCGTTTAGGACCTTGGACTGTGGGAGAGAAAACCCACGCGGACACGAGGCAAGTGAACGGCATCGAACCGAGAACCTCGCTAAGCCCACAGGACTACGGCAGCGTGTTACGGCAGAACGTGAGCCTGCAGAGCAGCACCCGAGGACTCGCGGAGCCGCTTCATCTTGGCTGAATCGCTCCCCCTCCAGTGGCGTGGTCGAGGGTTTGACGCTCACGCTGGCCTCTGGGTCGTCTCATCCTGTTTGCTTTGAGGCCAATTATGATCTGAGACCATTGATTTTTCAGCCAATCCAACTGAAGGCAGACCGGCCGTTTCGCCCCCCGAGGTGCCGCTGCTGGTTCTAACGGCGCGTTTAACTAAAGTTAGTGACTTCAGAGAAGGAGAAACCCGGCAAGGAACCCCCAGTACTGCTGGACACCCGGATTTAAGCTGAGTGGCCGAAGGAAATGAACGGTTCAGGAGCCAAATCGCACCAAGCTCATCAATCACACGTGGCTGCCAACAGAACGAGCTCGCTGGTGTTTATCGATCATGTGACTAACAGAAGGTGAACGATGGATTCTGGGCTGCGTGGATCTGGCCCAGACTGGGCCCATGGCGACTGCTGGTGGGAACATTAAATTCTGGGGGCCGACGCAACACTACTCAGTCACCTGATCACCCCCTCCATCCCCCCCGAGTCTGGAGAGCAGATTAGTCATATGAAAAGACATGATGTCAACCAGGACATCATGTGATGGGCCCAGCGGAGCGGCCCGGCCCGTCATTAGCACCGAGGTCTTTATCTTCTGTCTGACTTATTACAATGAGATGACTGGCACGTCGTCCCGGCATTCGAATTCAGCGTCGGCCACTCATCCGTCTTCCTCGACGGGATGAAAGACGCCACGGTGATGCCGGGTTTGGTGTGATGATGCGAGGATAACGGAGGAGAACATCTCTGTTGTGAGTCTGGGGGGGGGGGGGGTGGAATCACATTCCTGATTCTCTGTATCCCATAGAAGACACTTTTGATGAACACTGATGCTTCAAATCCAACTGCAGGGTCTCGGTCCTCGCAGGTATAGAGAAATATTTTACAGTAAAATGTCTCAACTGCTTTTTAGGCTGGGGGGGTTAAAATAACCATAAAATGCTGTCATCTGTCACCACCAACATCAGGAGATTTGCCTCCTTAGTCAGCTTAAAACGACCAAACTCTGTTGCGCAATGTCAAATTCAATAAAACTTTCCTGACAAAACACAAAATACTCGAACAACTGCGTCACAAAATTAGGTTAGTTGAATTTGCTTCATTCATTTGGAGAAACGTGAAGCAAATGTTGCCACTTTTTCAGCCTCACAGCTAAAATGAGCCCAACTGGCCAACTCATGAGCGCCTGGACCAGCTGAACACGAAAATAAACATGAGGGTTAGGTTTCCTCATTATAGGGTTATAATGAGGAAAAAGGGACAAAAAAATGAGCATTCTGAAACCTGAATTATAGAAATATACCAAAAAATCCTCAGCCAAATCATTAAATACTCCTGGTATCCGCTGCGATGCATAAAAAGGCCACTACGGAACATTAACAAGGTCAGAAATCGTGTTTTTTGGAGGAGAACGTTCGGAATAATGTAGCGTGACTCTTTTGGCAAGCTGCTCTTTTTGTGCAAAAATAATTATCCCTAATGTGAGACTGGAAGCGGACACCTCTCATCCACAAAACATACCCCGTCCGTGCTCTGAGACTCATTACGCCGGCTCGTTATCTGCCTGACTCGCCCTGACCTTTATGGCGGAGAGCCATTCTTCTGGGTCTGAAGCTTCTTCTTAAAGTCTCAGCAAATCAGCCTCAAACATCAAGTGTAACGCCGTCTGTGTTTCCTGTCTATATAAGTACGTGAACCCGCCTGTGGGGGGGCTTGAGGCCGTAGCAGGAGGTTAATCCAGAGCCGTCCACCAGCCAACGCGGAGAACTTTAAGGGAAGATAACAGCTAAGCGAAGAGGAGATGTAACGGACCAAAGTGAAAACGGCTAATCAGGCGCCAGAAGATCCCAAAGAACGCAGGTTCCTACTCGCTTCTCCGCGGATCGGCGGCGGTTTCGCGCTCTTGGCGCGGAATCAAAGCAGCGGATCTTCACTTAAGACATTCAAACATCCAGAGCGTCGCAGGCTGAGCGCCGCCGAGCGAAACCCCGGGCGTGGGAAACCGGGTCGGGCTCTTGTCATCGGCGCTGTCGCGTTAATTTGGAGAAACACGGATCACGGCGGAAGAGCTTTACACAGCGCCGGAGACGAAACAGACAGCCATTTGATCACAGCTGCACGCAGCGTTATTCATCTTAAACAATCAATTTCACTTTTCCTTCACTGGCTCTCCTTTTTTCCCCCTCTCTCACTTTTTATGAGCCTATTGAGGAGTTACTCATCCATAACCAATGAAGGCTCTAATGATGCCTGCAGGCTCCCTCGCTCACACACCACAGCCTCCCCGTCTCTGCTCGGGGTTTAGCCGGCGTCCTGTCAGACAGATCTTTATAAATTGGCTCCTGGTGGATGTGAGACGTCTTCAGACGGTGCTTAATCTCAGCGTAACGGGGTCGCCGAGACGGCCGATACCATCGGGGCATCGTCCGGACGTGGAAAGACATCAGAGGTCAACCAGAGCCGCCCTGGTGTGTTCATCTCGGAAGAGGGGGGCGGAGCCAGGTTAGGTTTTTACATAGCGAAGGAAGAAAAGTTGGTGAAGTTCGCTCAACTACGACTTTGAGTCGGTGCTTAAAGCGACAGCAATGATTGAGGGAGCTAGTTGCTAATGCTAGGTGCGCTCTCCTCCTGTTGCCACCGATATGTGGCAATCGGTCACGTTGTTCTTCGTGGATGGTTCTTCCCGTACGACACAGGAAGTGAAGCGTGATACTCTCGCGGAGAGCGGCCCTGTTAGCGGGTCGAGGTGTGTTTCCTTGTGGTCCAGCAGTCTGAGGGAAACCTTCATCCCCAGGACCTCCAGAAAAGTCAGCGAAGCAAAGTTTCTCCGACTGCAGCTGTTAGATTCTAAACTCCCCCTGATTTCCCAGTTGGTTTAACGGGATCGGGGCTGCAGCAGGTGCCTGATCAGGTGATCACAAGTGTAGCACCGGCAGGTGAGAGGAGATGATGGACGGAGCGACCAAAGACTTTAAACATCCGAAGATTCGACGCGTTCGGGTGAAGAAGAGCGAATTCCGAGCCCTTATACGGCGTCGGCCTGTCACCAACATCACACGCGCTGATCTCCATTTCTGCACAGCTTAAATATTTCATCCTGTGGGACTCCGCTCGCTAACCCGACATCTTCTCATTCCCGGCTTGAACTTTAGAAATGTGGTTTTATGAGAGCTGACCGCGAGCGTACAGTACCGGCACATAACTCATTCATGGCGCTACTGCGGATGGGAGGAGGAAAGAAAACATGATGAATTATTGAAATGTGACTAAAGCAATGACAGTTGTCATTTAGCCTGACAAACACGGCTGCTAAGAGTGTTGCTGCTGCTGTGGGAAGTACGTGGAGATTAAGGTTCCTGACATCTGCTTCCAGCTGCATTCGGATCACGCGCGACGTGTAGGATGAATATGAAGTGGATGGATGTGTGACTCCGACCGGCATGTTTATCCAGAGTGATGCCGAGCAGCTGCAACCAACCATTTCCTTTTCTTCTTCTGCTGCCGTACTTCCAGGAAAGGTCGGAAAATGAGACGTTTTCCTCACCTAAAATATTCATGGCCAGAAGCTGAATTATCAAGCGAGGATTGCAAATCAAAATGAGGCGTAATTGTAAATGCCACATTGTGCACATGGGAGAACACTAAACTGCCCGTCATCCTCAGAAACTACCCTGGAATCTGCTGGTGCAGCCTGCAGTTGCTGCCCATGACCTGCAGGTGTTCACTGGGGGTTTAAACACCATTTTGTGTCAAATTAGCCTGACTGAGTTTGGCTGTTAGTGGCGAGCAATGCCAACAACCAGGACGTCGTATACGGTTGCCTCCAAACCGACGTAGGCTCCTTATGGAGCCAATCGGAAGGCTCTATTCCTGGACTGTATCACCTCAGTGATGCTGGTAATGTGTCGAGCTGAGAGGCTGTCAGCCATACACACACTTCAACACTTGTTCATTAACAAAATAAACGCCCTGGCAAAGTCAAATCTAGGGTTTCTTGGTGGCGCGAGTCCATCCAGCCACCGTGGAAGTGTCCAGAACTTGTTTAGGTATTCATTGGCCAGTCAAAAAGGGACATTTTCTTCCAGAACTGCTGCCGGCTGAACAGGAGCTTCATTTTAGGGTTTAAAATTGGATGCTTAATTTATGCCAACGAGCCCGATTCGGCTCCACTGGGAATCACACGTCAGTGTAGAGTCTGTCACAGACCCCCTGTGGTGCCTTTATTGTGATGCAGAAGCTGTCGGTCCATCTGCACTTGCCCCCCCCCTCGACCTGCACGGGTACCTAACCGAGCAATGATGCAGCCTCCAGGTCACCACTCAGCTGCATCCTAACAAGCGATTACGGCTGCTCACGATCCGGCAGCATCCCAGACAGACAAACAGACCCGGCATTAATGGACACATGGAAGCTTGAAACACGCCAGCGACCCGCTGTCACGCACGCGGAGCACCTGCAGACGGTCCAGCGTCTCGTGTAGCAGCAAACGAGCGCCAGTGCGCGTGTCACCTCGGTCTGATCTCCCCTCGGTCCAGGTTAAATAATCCGTGACCTTAAAAAGACCACAACGATCCCCGCGGCCGGCGAGTTGATCACGCCAATTATGGGGAAAGAGAAATAGTCGAGGCGTGACGGGAGCGCACAAACATCGCCGCGTGATTTAGAGATCGAACAGCCTAATTGGATTTTGCGCGGCCGACCTCGGTGCGCAAATGAAGCCATTATTTTCTCATTATTTGGCCCGATGGTCTGCGGCTTTTCACAGAAAGTTTGCCACCCTTATAAAGACGCGCCCCGGCGCGCTTCGGAGCCACACAAAAATCCAACCTTGTAATTCTCCGATTTCATCCGTAGAAAACCCGCAACCGTAGCGGGGCACGAGCAGAATGTAGACATAAAAGGCGGATAAAATGCAATATAGCCTCTACTCACCGAAGAGGGAGTTGGCGAAGCCGTACCACACGCAGCCGGCTTCTCCTATGAGCCAGCGTCCCTGCGTGCTGGCCGCGAAGCTGAACGGAGTCCCCAGTACGCACACCAGCAGGTCGCTGATGGAAATGTTCACCAGCAGCAGGTTGATGGGCGAGCGCAGCATCTTGTAGCGGCAGAACAGCACGAGCACCAGCAGGTTGTTCACAAGTCCGAAAGTGCCGATGAAGCCCAGGAACACGGACACCACCAGGTTCCCGGTCGGAGTGAGCGTGGACCGGTCGGAGCCTCCCGCCTGGTGCCCTTCTGCGGCGCACACGGCTCCGTTGACCCCTGCGCAGCCGCTCAGACTCACGTTGGATACGATCATCGCAGTCCGGCGGCGCCGTGACGGCGCACGGAGCGGCGGCTAATGTTCCCTGAGCATCTTATTAGACCTCGCTGCGGGAACAGGAGGAAAAGAATCCGGCAGCCCGACACTTGTTGCAGCGGAATAAAGGTTAAATGCGCCGGAGTCGAGTAAAAAAAAAATATTGCTTTTGAAAAGTTTGGTTTGGTTTTTTTTTTTGTGGGTGTTAAAACTTTGTGTCTGGATTTAATTGGTTGGGTGGCTGGAAAAATATATTATTAAAAAAATAAAATAAAAAACTTTCTGCTCTGTATTCCACCGTGTGGCACTCTGCGACGCGCTCTTTCCGCCGGTGCTGCCTCTGACAGACACCTTCCTCCCCCCGTCCCTATTTATATAATTATCCTTAGACTGGGGGGGGGGGGCGTCGGTGGAGCCCTGTCCAGACCTTCGCCATGTGGCTCAAACGCAGCGCAGCGTTATCAGATCCCACTTCAAAACTTTGTGGAGCTCCAGTTTCCAACCCCCCCTTCCCAACCACCACCACCACCACCACCCCCAGGGCTCCTCCCCACTTCCGCTTCCGCCCTGCGGGGTGGAGAGGCTGCCGCGCGGCGCTGTCCGCGGTGCTGAAGACGCGTCTCGGCCCAGTTTTTTTTTGATGTTTGACCCTCTTTTTACAGTTTTTAATAAGAGATCAAAGCTGCTTGGATTCATAGTTCTGCGTAGCAAACGTGGGATCAAAATATTCAAATTTTTACACGTTTTAACTTCTCTGGTGTGACCCCGGGACTCCCAGGATCTTTTCCTTCTGCACTTCATCCCATCAAACCTATTCAGATTTCCGGGCGTTTGTTTTCAGTTGTTTTTTAATTTTATTGAGCCGACGTCTGAATATCAGGAGCTGTGGTTTTTACCCCCACCTGCGCTAAAAGAACCAATGTAGCGGTTTCTGCCTGGAAGGATGAGCAGCAGTAAAATGGTGAAACGCTTGTGTCATCTGCTTGTGCATCTTGAGAGACTCGGCGTGCTGCCCCATCCATTAATGAAAGCAAAAGTATTCTTTGGAGCAGTTTTATGCCTTGCTTATAGTTGTAATGTTCTGTGTTTTAGCCAAAATATAACAAATCGCTGATACATAAAGTGCTGCCGCGGGCCCGATCAGAGGAACATTGTGTTCAGGACTAATTAGGAGGTTCTGAATTATGAATGTTTGCTGTATTTATAGCCGTGATGTTCAGACAGGAGGGTAGAATTTAACCGTTTCCTGGAGGCTCGTTTGCCGCTTCAAGGTCACGAAGGGTCGTCAGGTTGATCCTGGGTCCGTGAAGTCTGTGTCAAAACGTCCGGGAATCTGAGATTAGCAGGTATGTGATTGGCTGATTCCAGACACTGGTGACGTGCCACATAAACACACAGCGTAACAACACGGCTACACCCTGGCGAGTCGGGCTCGGCTATTAGCTGCTAATTAAATGCAAATCCTTGCGGTCAAGCTGTGGTGTTTGGCGTCAAAGCGCGACTTAATTGCAGAGGAGAAAGTCTGCCCTCCGCAACACTTGACTCCGCTAACGCCGAGCTCCAGAAGCGGTCGGTGGGGACCGCCGTCACGGCCTGTCCCAATCCCAACCCTCCCAACAGCCCCTTTGTCTCTCTGAAGGTAATTACCTGTGAAAAGTGCACAGTGGCATTTGCACTGACGCTCCCACCTGTAATTGGGTTGAATTAAGACACTTGGGCTCGGTTGCGAACGCCACCCTCGTTTAATCATCTCGGTGGGACACGGTCAGTTGGTATTTAGTGGAGTTTCTAGGCCAGCCGAGTTGTCCCCCCGTGAGAAATCATCCAGGAGAACAAGGTACAAATGTGGTGAGAAGGTCGACACTGAGAAAGCTGTTTCGTGCTCATTATTCCATTTGTTAGCGACTGTTATCATATTAATTCACTTTTCCTGAGGAAAAGCTGCACTTTTTGCCCTTTAACCTCGCCAATAAGACCGACATGCGTGCGTTTTATTGCGACCATAACTTTAACAGGGAAGAGGTTTGTTCTCCTGTGTTATGGTTCTATACACGCGGCCCATTTTGTTAATGGTCTCATTACTCAGAAGAGTCAACTCGCAGCCTCTCTGTTGTATTAAAATAAAGCCAACTGGATTTTCTGAAGGTTTTATATTTGTGATAAGAATATTGAGGTGCATAAGTGGAAGTGCCATAAGCAGCTAGCTAAATATACATACTTAAGTCCTGTTTACTCAATTACTGTTAGCTTGATAGCTTTTTTGTAGCACTTTGTTAGCCTGAGGCTAGTGTTTGGGGGTTAAAATTGCATAAACGATCTATCCAAAATCTCATAAAATAAATAAACGTCGGGTAAGTCGGTACGTAAATGCAGCAGTAACTGTAACCACCAGGGGGCAGCACCTACGGCGGCTGTGTGCTTTTTCTTTTTCTAATGTTGCTCTTTCCTTTAACTTCAAAATAGAATTAAAGCTTAATGAGAAAACATTATTTAATGAAGCGCTTCTATTTTTTTTTAAAGATATTAGTATAGAAATCCATTCATCTTAAATGTAGCTATAATTGAACTCTCATTTAAGACGACAAGGTAAAAGCAAATAAGATAACTTTAATATAATGGATCTAACAGACGCGCTAACACCAGTTATCCCCTATTTCCTGAATATTGGATCCATGTTGGCGGGCACGAATTCGTAACAGCTTCTCTGTCCTTGTACATAACGATAAATCTCTGTATCGTCTCGGTGTCGGGCCGAGGATACCTCCGGCCGCCCTGGCTCACAGAAAAGATTACGATGGGCTTGGTGCTGCGTGCACGCCGCTATTGTGTGAAACTCAAACCGATAGCGTCACGGTTTCCCTGCGAGTGCAGAAGATCCTTGTTGGCAGGAGACTATTTCCTAGAGGGAGCGGAGAGGAGGGAAAGGTCACCAAATATTAGGGGTTTACACGCTGTTCTGGGATCGCCTGCAAAATCTGTTTATTCTTTGAGTCCCCACCTCCTCCTCCTCCTCCTCCTCTTCCCCTCTCACCCTCTCAGTCCCCTGACTCCTCCCCCTCCTCCCTCATCTCTTACCCTCCGCGCTGACATTGACCTTGGCGGCGCGGCTGCTGTGACTTAATATGCCCCAGGCTTTAAGGAAAGCTCAGATGAGACGCGATAGCATGGATCACATAGATTTATGGGTGCCGGTTCTAATACGCGGGTCTGCCACGGCTCCTGGTTTATCTGGACGCGGGCCTCACTCGGGATGTTTTAAACGCCTGCCATGCAGCTTGTCATGGCGTGATGCAGGAGAGGGGAATATATCTGGGCTGGGCAGGTACGGCGAGGAGAGGAACGCTGACTGACAGGTGTCAAATTAAACGCACCGGACGCGCGTGTCCACCTTGAGAGGGACGCGTCTTTAACATGAAAGCGTTGTCTTTTTTGACCAGCGTTCCCGACTCGCCTCGACTCTGCCGAGTTCCTGCTACGAGTTCTGTCGCCGCCTCGGGTGAGGCGATGGTTCAGAGGTGAACTTGCCATCTAAGCCCGCGGGACAAATATAGCATCCATGTTGGACCTGCATGTCTCTGACTGTCCTGGTGGTCCATGTGAAACAGGAAGCTTCAGGCTGATGCCCTGGACTGGTGGGGGAGGTGAGCAAGGCCTTGAAGGCCCCTCAGGTCCTGCATGGTAGGTGTCCACGGCAGAAAAGGTGTCTTATGACACCAGTTGGCTTCCATTTTTATCATGAATGAGCCTGAAAAACCTGCCAACACAGACCGGGCCGGTGATTTATGGTCCTGTCCCGAGAGTCCTTGTTGCTGTTGCTCACATGTCCTTAAATCTCAGCCATCGTGCTTTCAGTGCATTTATGTGCTCGATCAGCGTGAGGTGCAGAATAGCAGGTTAGCCTCTGATCGCTCCAGCGGTGCTTCTTCAGAGGTGGCAGAGTTCAGCACCGGCTTCCACCTGAAAGGGGGAGAAGCATCCTAATGGACTCTCCCTGTCCACCTTTTGCCCCTGGTCGTTTACCCCCACCATGAGAAAATTCACCCTGTCAGAGGCACTTTTACATGAGCACAATCTGACGTAAATGGAACTGTCGCATTATATTATCGCATGCCGCCTCCTACAAAGAGGAACGAACAAAATGAACAGCAATTATTCTTCTATTTTCTATCGTTTTTTCCCTGCTTTGATCTGATTTCTTTGTGTTTGGTCTCATCCAAGTCTCCTAAAATCACACATGTACGTAAAGAACGATATATTGAGTTTTAATAACACAAAACCTTTCAAGGCGACAACCCAACGAAGTTGACGTGCGTCCGATTTGGTCAGGTGCTGTCTCTCCGAGACGCACGACACACCGGGCGAGCATCAAAACGTGATTAGGACATCAAAGCAAAAATGGCCTTCGAAAATCTTTCGGGTGAAATTACAGACCCTGAGTGCTGTACTCAACTTCAGGGCCCAAATGTAGCTGTAATCACAGGGAAATACACACTGTCACAAAGTTCCGAGCTTTTCACCAGCGGAAAACGCTGTTTTTAACACTACCGTGACACTCGTCAAGTCTTGGGTAATTGGTCAGACTCTAATGTGCCAGCGAGGCTCGCTTTGAGTGAAAAAGCATTTACGCTGTGTCTTCCCGTCTTTGACGCTAGCCTACACGTTTTGAACGGTTGATCTGTGACATAATAGTTTAAAAACAGGGAAACGGTTCAATAATAATAACTTGAAAGGGGGCCGTGCGGCCACCTGTCACACGCTAGCGGGGCATCAGTCAATACACAGATTTCCCATTAGTGTTTTAGCACAGGGACAAGGATGGAAGACCAGTTCAGATGGTATTCAACGTAACGGAATCTCAAAATAACCGTCAAAATATCATTTGTGGTGTATTTAAAAGCAGAGCTGTAACCCCCCTGAGGCGCGGCCCTCAGCTATGTTTTCAGAAATGTCATCCAGCCATCACAATTCTCTTTCTTTAACCTTTTTTTTTTTCCAAGGGCCCCAATCGTCTGCCTGTTCCGCGGAGCGTAGAGAGGGTCCGCCATCCAGGTCCGTCTAAACCGAACACCCGCTGAGCAACGGCTGATTGAAACAAGAATTTCTATCCAAAGAGGCAGAAAACAGCAGAAGTTTATGGAATTGAGCACAGTGAGGGTTTGGCCACTTTTACACACAGGCGCAGCAGGCGCCCGATTTGTTCTCCAAGGTCACCTCAAGGTGAAAACAGATGGTTCAGGAGGATAATTCTCCAGCTAGCATAAACGCGTGGGACCTTTACCTGCGCGGCCTTTGGGCCGTTGACTCCGTGAGAGCGCCAGATTCTTGCTTCTGGTTCGGCCTCACGTCTTCTGTACTTGTGTTGAGCTCAGCGTTCAGCGAACCTTCTTTTACTGACTAAAATCAATATTTCGCAGTAGGAATATTCAATCCGTCCTCATCACACCTCGGCTTGTCTGTCAGCACGGTCATACTTTCCGCTGTCACATGAAATGCATTGTGGGATACCCAACTGGCCTTAAGTCCACCTCTGATGTGTACTTGCTAGAATGGAGGGAACAAGTAGGGTTCCAGTCTGAGTAGAAACAAACAAACCTGGTTTTCTGCCTGATGTTGTAAGAGCTGCAGGGAAAAGAAGCCACGTCCTTTTATTTAGTGTCCGTGAATAAATGCTTAAGTAAATGAGAAAAAAGATTCAGCTTCCAGCTGAAATGTGGACTCTAACATGGACTCTAATGTTCTCGTCTCCCTGGAGGTGGGACACCGCCTGCACGTCCAATCCGTGGCCGCCAGGAATCACAGATAACACCACAAATACTGTGATGGGAGAGGCGGTGGAGCTGGGATGAGTTCAGATTGCGGAGTTACGGAGTTACCAAAGACGAGTTCACTCCCTGAGAGTGAAGCAGCTGCCTCTGGGGAAGGAAAGTGGCCACTAAAACAAGCCAGCAACTCCCAAAGCCTCCAGTTCCTGATTAATTGATGGTGACTGTTGTCCCCTGCCAGCCGATTCCTATCTGGACCTGCCGGGTCGACTCTGCCTGTATCGATGCGCAGACACTCCGACACCAGAAGGCCGATTTTCAGTCTCGCTGAGAGCGGATAAATTCTCCCCCTCAACACCTTATTCATCATCTAAGCCGGCAAACGGCAATGGCAGCGTCCGTACTGGGCTTTGATCTGAATTTATGGAGCATGACTAATGGTTCCTGTCCTTTAATGGGATCTATCAACACACGGCCACCGCAGACACACTTATTGGCGCCGTGCGGTCATCGACGCGGGCCGGGAGCAGAGCCACAGCTGGTGTTCAGCTCCCGGCGGGCTGAGACGTCACGGATGTGCGGCTGCAAGGATCAAATACAGTCAAAAGAACAAAGATTCCGTCCGCGCGACTGTTTCTTCACGTTCTCGCGTCTTGAGCTTGTTTCGGTCTGGCCTCCGTGCGCAGACGCAGGCGAAATTCCCACCAACCCGCTCAGACTCGATGGCATCAGGGGTTTGAGCGGAGCAGTTTTGGTGTAAGCGTTTCCACGGTTTCTGAGGGTGTTGGAGCAACGCGGCCGGCACCGAGCCGCTGGATCAGAGCCTTGGCCGAGGCAGCGATGAGCCCCGTCGGTATTAAACAAGCTCAACGGGCCTGACTGGTGCCACTGGGAGAGAGACTATGGGAGGGCCGACAAACCTGTGGGGAGAGCTTATTCATGTAACTCGGACAGTAGTTTGGCGGAGCTGTAATTGAGTCGTTGAGTTTGGTGTTTAGCCGAGTCGTCAACTCTTGGTTTGTTGATGGTCCTCCACCTGAGGACCAGAGCCAGTCTGGCCCACCTGTCTCACCACAAACTCGTCTAGACACATCAGTGGGTGTCAAACTGGAAGTCCTGGTGGTTTAGGACTTCAGCTCCCGTTGCGCCGTCGTTTTTCCTTAATTCAGGATTTTCCGGCGGCTGAGAGCCAGTAATTAAGTTTGTTTATTTTTTGACTTGATTAAGGAGGCGAGGGTTGATTGGACCCATTACCAGAGTCTTCTGTGATTGCCTCCTTGAACACAGATCTTTTTCCTATTAGTCGTCTTCAGCTGTAAAAACTAATGAATGTTCGCCACTCTTGGGCATCCTCCACTTCCTGGAGTCCGAGCTTTTCCACGTCTTATTTAGCTCGTTTGCGCGTTGAGACGCATTTTCCATCAACGCGCCTGTTGGAGCCCTTTCAGAGCTCATTTATGACGAGTCTCAGAACTCTTTGTCTCTTTTTTAGGTCGGTGACAAACAAATGGAGAGGAAAAAAAGACCCACAAGCCGAATCTGAAAGGGACGCAGTGCTAAAAGCTCTGAGTAGCCAAGTGACTGCGCCGTAATTGTGGAAGGCAGTTTTTTGTTCTTCCACAAATCGGACCTTTTCTGAGACCGGCTGTGTTTCCAGGGTGATGAAACAATATTTTCCAGGTGTGAGGATGGAAGGCGCATTAGTTGGGTAACATTTTCGCACTGGCACTCTAAAAACTTTAATGGCGTTCAGCCTGATTTCACCAGATTCAACAACACTTGCAGAGGCGCTGACTCATCACATTCAGGCTTTGTGTTCTCCGAGCGTCCCTCTGTTCCTGGCAGAGTCTCAGCAGTCCGTGTTCCCGCAGTCCCGCGCCTCATTTCCCCCCTTTCATAAAGCTCAACGTGTCCCCGAGGAGGTAAACACAACGGAGTGTCAACAGAGAAGTGTCAACAGTTGCATCCTGGGACGTATGTTCAGAGGATGCACCTAAATATTCCTTAAGATTGCAGTTGGTTCTGCGCTCTCACTTTCTTCCCTCTGCTTTTTATACTCCTATGAGCCTAAAAAACCTGTGATTAATAATAATAATGATCATCACAATAGCTAAAAGAGCTCCTCTTCCTGGTTTAATGGTGCGTTCCCTGGTTCGAGCCACCATTAGGAAGGCCCGCCGACATCAGTCCTGGATTCTATTGAAACCTCCAACAATTAGCCGTATTATGGAACTGTTAGCATAGCCGTGCCCCCCCCAACCCCTTCCACAATAATATAATTATAACAATTATGCAGGTAATTACAGACATTGCAGACACTCCACAGCTCCCAGTGCAATTTGAAACTGATGATACAGAAGCTTCGTGATGTGCCGCTTCTGCTGCTCTCCTTCATCTAGCGTCCATCTTTTCTCTTTTTTAAAAAAAATTTAATTGACATAATTGCTCATCACATGGGTCTAAAAGGTCTGTTTCCCAGGTGACGTAACGTAACCATTTAAACCGTTGAAATGTCAGCTTTCTTCAGGTTTCAGGTGAAAACGCCACCTAGCGGTGGTTTAGGGGTCATCAGAAATCTGGGAATGTCTGATTTCATGACAGATTTAGCATTTTGCTAAACGCTAGGCGTGTTCGCCATCTGACGACAATCTGTGGTAAAGCTGTGGCTCCCTGGCGGTTCAGCCGATATAAACATCAGAAGCCGCGTGACACGAGCGCAGGATGACCTTGGCCACGCCATCGATAACCGTGGCGGCCGAGTCAGCAGTGTTGTACATCAGACCTGAACCGGAGAATCATTCTTTCCATTTAAATGAAATGTTGCTCTCGTAGAAGCAGCCAATCGATCGTGCTCAGTGGTGCCACCTCTGGCGTGCACCTGCTCGCCGCTTCTTTAAGGGAAGGGCTCAAGCATCGCCCCCCCCCCCAACACCATTTGTGCCGATGACACCACAGCAGCAGAGCTGAAGGAAGTCCTGGAAGAGCAAATGTCTTTCAGCCTGATGCAATTATTCACCAATTTGCCTGAGGGGGCGCGTTCACCACTTAATAAACATGTGGGATACGAAGGAGTGTGAAATTAGAGCGCACGGCTGTGTTCTCTGACACTGGAGGAACGACGGGCTCCTCAGGGGGATTCAGCCGGTGCTGAGATCATGAAACAACAGAACCGCACCGCTTTGCTCCCAGGTAATATTTGTTCTGATCCAGAGCGGCTCAGACGGCGGCGTTTTGGAAAGAAACTGCTGCAAAAGTCAATTATCCTTTATTTTTGCTTGAATTTCTCCGCGGTGGGGGTGGTGTCTTTCTTTTAAAAAAAAAAAATGGCCGTGATACACTAGATTCTATTCCCACACGTGCGTTAAAAGACGGAGCTTTTTCCTGACGGAGCGTCGCGTTAAAACTGACAATCACAACCGCGCTCTTCCGCTCCAAAACACTTCGCTTCGAGCTTGATCCTCCAACCAAGAGAAAATCAGAGGAACGTTCGTCCCAAACGAACCCAAAACTCGCTAGTTTCGGTTTTACTAAAGCAGCAGACGGTTTTGCCGATTCATGTGTTTATCGGTGCGGTTCTAGTGACGGACGCAACGGTTCAACCTCATTATAACACCAGCTCGACTTCCTGTATCAATTTGCACTCCTGATCAATCTGTGATTGATTCGAACCCTCTCGAACCCAAGCCGATCGCTTCCCGACTCGCTCTGACGTTTGCGGGCCGGTTCTCCCCCTCCGCCTTCCGCATCTCAGCAGAGCAATTTAGAGACCTGAGCATTCTGGGCCGGGCCTGTCGGGTACAGCGAGATTTCCGACCCAGACAACCGCCGTCTCTAATCACGTCCTGAGGGACTGACGGAAACGTAGGTACAGGTGAGGACAGACAAACAGGCGATGAGACGGGGGCCGTTACGTAAACAGAACCTCTAATAGAGCTGGAACCCACTCCAGTGGACCAATCAGGTGTTTAATCTGGCCCGGCAGGAAGTTAAGGGACTTGGGTTTTAGTTGTCCTCTGATTTGTTCATCGGTTCTCCAACTTTGCTAATTTTAGCTCAGGGCGGCAGGTGGGGTTCAAACTGGAAATCTGGGACAGTCCTGCTGTCTGACAGATGGACCAATCAGAGGACAGAAAATAGCACCCTGGAAAATTCCCAGTGGACCATCAATCCCAAAATAATCCCATAATACTCTACAGCCGATATCCTGGTTTCCAACCATAAATGTCCCTTCGTTTGAGTTTTTGGAATTTATTTTTGTGATCAGAGACGAGACGCCCGCAGCCCCACATGCGCACGTTCCATCTCCTTCCAATCAAATGGACCAGTCTCAAGGGACGCTTTCAAAGGTCCAGTCGTCATCCTGGCTGGACGACTTGATTCCATCTGCAGAGATTAAGAACTTCCGTCCGCTGTCTTGGACGTGTCTGACCTGCAGAGGTGGATGAGACCATCGTGTCCGTCCACATCCGCGTGTCAACTTCCTGTGATTGACGGAAAAAGGGACCTCCGCTGTCACCGTGTGCACGGTGCTCAGGACAAGACTTATGTCCACGTCACGTCCCCGTTGCTTCCACCCTGATTAGGTGGAGAAGATGGACGGAGGGGTGAGAGAACCGAGCCCACATCTGTTATGTCTGCGGACGCGGCGCTGACGGCTCAGATGAGTGACGGCGGAGAGGCCGAGCAGGCGGCGAGCTGGGCAAACCCTCGCCGCCTCCGCCGCCACCGGCTGTTTAAATATGCTGGACATTCAGAATATGGACGTTTCTGAGACGACCAACGTCAAAACACGGATGGAACGGTGGCCAAATCCCGTTCAGAACTAGAGACGCGCTCCAGAAAGGTCATGAGTAAGGTGTGTGTGTGTGTGTGTGTGTGTGTGTGTGTGTGTGTGTGTGTGTGTGTGTGTGTGTGTGTGTGTGTGTGATAAATTCATCATGGGATCTCCAGCCTTCCAGGCAGGTGATTGGCTCATTTCTTCCTTC